>NC_042617.1:113426461-113741045 GCF_901001135.1 Rhinatrema bivittatum | reverse complement strand
CGATGAGCTCGGTCAAGTTTTACCGCAGTTGGGTTCTCCGCTGTTGAAGAATCAGGAGCTTCCAATAAGAGCATGGTGCTGATCTGCGCCACAACTGCCGCACTGTCCTGATGATCCGGCGTCTCAGGAATTTCCCGGAACCGCAAATTATGGCGGCGGGAACGATTTTCCATATTTTCGATTTTGCCTGTGAGTAGCTCCACTTCTTTCTGCAAGGAAGAATATCCCTCTCATGCCATCTTGATTTCCTCGCTGTTCGCTTCAGCTCTAGTTTCGACTTCAAAAATTTGCCGGCCATTTTCCGCGTTCTCCTCTTTGAGCTCCTCAATAGAGTTCATTATTTCATGTTTATTATTGTAGATGTGTTGTTTTAGGTCCGCAAACCATGTCTTCATCTCTGCCCGTGTCGGGAGATCATCTTCCTCCAGTGCAGTATCGCTTGCGGCGTCCCCCGATATCGGGCCGCCTTCTGGCATTGCCATGCTTGTTAGATCGGGCCCGTCGCTAGGACTTTGTTTGTGGTAGGAACATTTTCTGAAATCGATTGATTTTCTTTTTATCGACATCTGGGGGAAACGAGCTGTAAAACCTGTACTTCTGGTTAGGTATTGTGCCACGGATACCTGTGATGGTTGGAGATTTGCTTTATTGCTGGAGGAGACTCTGCTTTAGGCAGCCATCTGCTGAAGTGATGTCACTTCCTCTCCGCTTCGAGCTTTTTGGAAGGAGAAAAATTTAAATTCTAAATTAAGGAACAGAAAGCCCTGCTCTCCTTTGGTGAAACGTAAAGGTCCCTGAGGTTATTTCCATGGTCCCTCAGAGGTGTGCCTTGGTTCGGTAGCTGGGTTCCCGGCATGGAGTTAGCTGCTAGCTCAGCTGAAAGGCAGGTGCAGGAGGCTGAGTACAGCAGTGACAGCAGATGCCCTCTCCCCCTGCAGCCAGAGACCGTCTCTGTTCTCAGCCGGTAAACGCTGAGCTCAGGTAAGGTTAAGAAAAGCAAAAAAAAAAGTTTTACCTTTGAATCAGAGATAGAGGGGTTTCAGGACTTCCTCGGGTCTCCGTGCTTAGCGCGCTATCCCGAGGTTCGTTCCGCTACCGTTGGGGTTAGGGAACTGGGCAGCATGGAGGGTTGAGCGGCCACCAGAGGGCTAGTCCCGGTACTTAGGCTTTTTTCTTGCATGCAGCATGGTAGGCCATGACAGCATTTTTCGCGTGCTCCTATGCGGGCTCTGCTGCCCTGTACAGGCCGTCGGTGAGCACAGTGTGTCAGCTGTTTTGTGCTCGAGCTGTTCTGATGCACGTTTACCACAGCGATGGCACTGGTAAGCAAGAATCCTAAGCGTTTTCCTATTTGTGTTGCCTGTCATATTAGGGCTTCTCAGCTTGACCTGGCTTCTAACTTGTGTCAGCGCTGCTCAGACACTAAGGGAGAGTTGTCTTCCTCGGATTTTGCTAAGCCTGGCTCCTCCCATTCTGATGATGCGTTGGTCACATCCTTGACTGGGGGGATGCCAGATCTTGGTTCTCCCTTGACTTGGCTCCTCCGCCGGCGAGGGCAGTTCTGTGGGACCAGCTCCAGTTCCTTCTGGGCTTGGTCTACATCCGGCTGCTTTTTCTTGAATGAAATTTTTTCAAGGCTTACAAGCTTTTCTTCAAGTGCAGTCCGCTTCCCCCATTTGTCTGGTCGGACCCTCAGCCGATGGCTTCTCTCTCTTCCAGTCCTATGCTTAAGCACCGGAGCTCACCTTGGTTCCCTGCAGGTGTTCCCGTCAGGAATCCTGATGGCACTGATGATGAGGTTGATCCTGATTCCCTGGAAGATGGGGAAATTCCTCCAGGGTTGAAACCATATCGAACCATGTTGCGGTTATTTCATAGAGATCAACTGCTAGCCCTGATTTCCCAGATCTTGGAACAGCTGAGTGTCCCTGGGTCAGATGCCATGTCGTAGCTGAGGAAGAATCCCATTTTGGTTTCCTTATGTAAAGCCTCTTGTTTTTTCCCTGTGATGGATGCCATCGGGAATTGATAGATCTGGAATGAAACGCCCCAGAGGCAAATTTGAAAGGGGGGTTGGACATTGGAAGGCCTGTTGTACCCCCTTGTTCCAGCTGTCAGAGAGCGTTAGTGTTTTCCCAAAGTGGATGCACTGGTATGTACCGTCTCTAAGCGGACGACCATCCCTTAAGAGGGAGCAGCGGCCTTGAAGGATGTACATGATAGAAGGATTGAAGCTATTCTTAAGCAAGCCTTTGAGATAGTGGTAATGACGTTACAGATTGCTTCCTGTTGTGCCCTAGTGGCGCAATCTTGTATGCTTCTCTCTCAGGAGGTAGATGAGCAGTGTTGCCAAATGCCAAAAATGTTTATAGCCCAATCAATCACAAAATCTAGCCCAAAACTAAAAAAAAAATTGCAAAAACAAAAAAATGTTAATTATGCAAGATTCTACACAAAGTCCTGCATTGTATGCTGACAAATTGACAAAAATACCTATGGATATAAAAAAGTTTAAAAACAAGGCTAGAAAAGTCTAGAACTCTAGGTTGTCGGAGAGAAGATAGTGGACTCCTGCGCCGGTACCCTAGTTCCTTTCTCTCCACTTGGGTTTTCTCTTTTGCTAATAAAAATCAAGGGGGGGGGAATGCAGAAATTAGTATACAACTGAAAATGGCGGCCCCTAATTATAGTGTACAGGAGGTATATTTTCTGTAAAGTAGAAAAAAAATATAAGCAAACAAGTCATAGGCAATACCTTTTTCATGGACTAAATAAATCTGTGACCAGCTTTAAGATAGTGTGATGGTGTAATTTTGTACACAAAGCAGTTTCTCCATACTTCCAATAATCAAGCTCTGACTGCACAAAAAACGTTTTTGGTTTTTTGTTTGTTTTTTTTGCTTCAAATCTCCAGTACCATTATTATTCTGCCTTTCAAATGCATGGGCATATCTCCAAACCTTGCGACCTATGGACCTTTTGATATTCTAAACAACCTAAAATATTGAATTTCAGCAATTAAAACCAGCTTCACTGATAGTGCACAAGATCTGATAGATTCAGTAACTTTATTGAGTAAGTTTAAATGCATAAGTGTAGTTTGATTACTTAGTTGGGGGAGAGAGCCCACCGGGTAGGGAGAGAATATAGGAGGGGTGGAAAGGGGAGCTGCTTCAGTACTAGCTTCTAGAGCATTTGGTGGTGGGAGCACTACCACCTCCCACTTACACCTATGCTTCAGAGACTACAGCTACAGTGGCACGTTCGTGCTTCACACTCCCATAGTTTCAGTTCATGCCATCAAGAGTGTACGAACCAAGTTCCACCACCAGCCTGTTAACTGCCTCATTTCTCCCCAGTAGCATTCAGTCAGTGTGGCACAGCACAGTTCTGAAATAAAAAAAAAAAATACTAATAGTATCTGGAATAAAGATGCTTGAAACGTTTTACTACTTTAAAATTATTTCATCTGAGTACAACGTTGTTTCTAGGTACAAACCTTTCTTGCTCTCTACAGCCAGCTAAAAAGCCAGGCAGTAGCTGGTGATATATCAGCAAAAGCACTTCTGGAGACCAGGCAGATGCCCAAGTTTAAAAAAAAAAAGGTAGCCCAAAATCCTGCAACTGAAAAAATGAAAAAAATTCCCGCACAATCTCTTTGAAAACTAGCCCAATTGGGCAAACATTGTTGATGAGTCTGGCGGGAATTCCAGAGCAGTTATGGAGCTTACTGCTGCGTTTTTAGCAGATGCAGGCTGTGATTTGGTCCATACCTTGGCTGGAGGAGTGGCTTCAGTGACAGCAGCCATTCTTCAATTCTGGTTGTGAAATTAGTCAGCTGACACAGCTCCAAAGCTAATCTTACCAAGATGCCCTTTAAAGGCTCACTCTTGTTTGGGAGCAAGTTAGAGAAACTGGCCAGTAAGTGGTTGCTGTGGGATAGGAAGAAGTTACAGCGCCCCTTTGGTATGAGAGGTCATCTCCGGAGTTCCAAGTGGTTTCGTCCCTACAGAGGATCAAACTTTCAGCGACTCTTCCCTTCTGTAGGTCTCTGTCCTTTTGTTCCCGACAGCTCAGGAGAGGGAGTGGACTCGGGTGGTGGACCTTCCTGAGCTTCCCAATCCACCTTCCAGAACAAGAGATGGGGGCGTTTCTCTCTCTTTTATTGGAGGTGGGTCGAGATCACGTCTGACCAGTGGGTCCTGGAGGTGATATGAGAAGGATATGCATTGGAATTTCACAGTATTTCTCGGGACATGTTCATGGTGTCCCATGCCACCCCACAGAAAAAGCAGGCAGTGGCGTACACGCTTCAAAGGCTCCTCAGGCTGAGGGCTGTGGTTTCGGTGCCCATGTCTCAAGAAAGTATGGGGCGATATTCCATTTATTTTGTTGGGCCCAAGAAGGAGGGCTGCTTTCGTCCCATCTTGAATCTCAAGAAGGTCAACCATCATTTGAAGGTGATTCATTTTCATATGGAAACCTTAGGCTGTGTGATAATGGCGGTGCAGACGGGGGAATTTCTGACCTCCTTGGATCTGTCAAAGGCTTATCTTCGTATTTCCATCTGATTGGAACACCAATGGTTTCTACGCTTTGCAGTGTTGGGTGCCATTATCAGTTTTGGGCGCTGCCTTTTGGTATAGCCATCGCTCTCAAAACATTTTCCAAGGTCATGATGGTAGTAGCGTTAGCCTTGCGAAAAGAAGGGATCCTGATGCACCCGTATTTGGATGTCTGGCTGATTTGAGTCAAGTCTCAGGAAGACACACAACATGATCTCCTTATTGCAGGATCTCTGTTGGGTGGTGAACCTGACTAAACACAATCTTTGGCAATCCCTGTTGGAGTGTCTCGTGGTCCGGTTCGACACATGGAAGGGCAGAGTGTTCCTACCGGAAGTTCGGATCCAGAAATTGATGTCTCAGGTGCGACAGTTGGTGAACACCATAAGCCCGATGGTGTGGTCCTACCTTCAGATGCTTGACTTGATGGTGGCTACCCTGGAAGTGATGCTGTGGGCAAGGGCGCATATGCATCCTCTTTTGTGCTCTATGCTGTCTTGTTGAAACCCGCAGTCTCAGGACTATGTGGTTCAGCTCCACTTGCCAATGGAAATTTTCCACCTCCAGTGGTGGTTGCAGGAGGATCATCTGAGAAAGGGGAGTTCCCTTGTCCTCTCCGACCTGGGTGGAACTTACAACAGGTGTGAGTCTCCACTGTCTGGAGTTGGAATGCTGAAGAGTCCCGCTGGAACATCAATCGCCTGAAAGCCCAGGCGATATGGCTGGCATGCTTGCAGTTCATCCACAGGCTGCAGGATCAAGCGGTTCACGTGATGTCAGACAACGTGACGACCGTGGCCTATATCAATCGCCAGGGAGGAACCAAGAGCCAGCAAGTGTCGCAGGAAATAGACCAGCTTATGGAATGGGTAGAAGGTCATCTGCAGATGGACCTCTGCCTCTCACAGGAAAAGACAACCTAAGAGTGGACTTTCTCAGCAGGGAGAGTCTGGACCCAGGAGAGTGGGTGTTGTCAGCCGAGGCGTTTCAGCTGATTGTGGATCACTGGGGCCTTCTGTTCCTAGACCTGCTGGTGACGTCTCGCAGTACAAAGGTTCCTCGATTCTACAGTTGCAGGAGAGATCCATGGTCCCTGGGAATAGACACACTCGTACAGGAATGGCCGAAAGACAGATTGCTTTATGCCTTTCCTCTGTGACCCTTGTTGGGCAGGATAAATTCACAAGATCGAAGGCCAAAGGGAACTAGTACTCTTAGTGGCATCGGACTGGGCCAGGCATCCATGTATGCAGATTTGCGAAGATTTCTGGTGGAGACCCCTCTTCACCTTCCACCACACATGGATCTATTACAGCAGGGTCTGGTTCTTCACAAGGAGCCAACTCTGTTCTGTCTTACGGTTTGGCCCGTGAGAGGGCTTGCCTGTTAAAGCGTGGATATTCCTCTGTGGTGGTTGCCACCTTACTCCGCGCTTGCAAGTTCTCCACTTCCTTGGCGGATGTGTGGTTTTGGAGAGTTTTTGAGGCCTGGTGTGAAGAGCAGGGTGTTCTTCCTTGTTCAGTTAAGATTCCACTCATTCTGGATATTTTTCAGGATGGATTGAATAAAGGATTGGTCCTTAATTCCTCGAAGGTGCAAGTTGCGACTCATGTCTGTTTCAGAGGTCTGGTGAATGGTGTTTCCTTGTCGTCTCATCCAGATTTGGCCTGTTTTTTGAAGAGAGTGAAGCAACTTAGGCCTCCCTTGAGGCTATCAGTTCCATTGTGGAGTCTTAACTTGGTGCTGGATTTTTTGGTGGGCCCTGCATTCCGACCACTGCATAGCCTTTCCTTGCGGTTGTTGACCTTGAAGATTGTGTTCTTTGTGGCTATATGTTCAGCGCATTGAATTTCTGTTCCTTCGGGTGACTCTGGGTGCTTAACTGTATACTGTTCTATCCTTTTTGCCCAAGATAGTCTCGGACTTTCATTTGAATCAGTCCGTCTCCTTGCCATCCTTGGGTAAGGTCAGGAATGCAGAGGAGTATCATCTCTTGCGCTCCTTGTTTGTCAATTGACTTGTGTGCGGTGTCTGGAGGTTTCTGAACTTTTTTGAAAGATGGATTGCCTATTTGTTCTCCATGGCAAGAATAAGCAGAACACTCCGGTTTCACGGGCTACCATAGCTCCTTGGATTAAGGAGGTAATCACGGTGGTGTTTGTGGATGCTGAAAAGCAGTTGCCTACTCAGGTTAGGACTCATTCCACTAGGGCTCAGGCAGTGTCATGGGCAGAGGTTAGTTTGTTGTCTCCCGTCGATATCTGCTGAGCTGCAACATGGTCCTCCTTACACACTTTTTCAGATTTTAAGGTCTGGATGTAGAGGCACGAGAGGATGCAGCCTTTGCACTTGTGATGTTGACTGGACCGCGGGCAGCCTCCCACCCTGTTGGGGAGCAGCTTTGGTACATCCCACTGGTCCTGAGTCCATCTGTCTACACGCTAGGAAATGGAGAATTTACTTACCTGCTAATTTTGTTTTCCTTAGTGTAGACAGATGGACTCAGCTTCCCGCCCTTGGCTGCTGCATGAGTGTGTCAATAGTCCTCCTTTGGGGCTCTGGGTCCCAAGGGATTACTGGTAATTGTTCATCCAATCCCTAGCTTGGGGTATCTAGAATCTTACGTGAGTTCAGTGTTTATGGCTGGTTGAGTACAGTCCTGATTACCTGTTTTTAATCATATTTTTAATCAAGTTTTTTGGTAATCTGTCCACAGTTGCTTTTGAAGAGAATACTGGCAGGCTGGGGTCACTGCAGGGCTATATATACTGTGACGTCACCTTGCTCCATCTCCATCTGCTGGCAGGGGAGCATAAACCCACTGGTCCTGAGTCCATCTGTCTACACTAAGGAAAACAAAATTATCAGGTAAGTAATTTCTCCATTATTAATTTCTGGGTAAAAGACAAAGAATATTCATATATTTTGATGTTTATTTTCTGAGAAATACAGGTGTATTTTTATTTATTATTCTTGTGATTAAAAAGCAAGTTTTAACATTCAGTTGTATTACGTTCAAGGCATTCTTATTGAAAAAAAGAGTATTATATGGATAAGATAGCGCCAAAAATTAATTAGTTGACACCATGAAGATTTCATAAAAAGTGTAAAGATGATATAGAGGCCAATGTAGCAAAAGTAAGATTTGATTATATTGGGTGTGCATGCAGTTGTTACTATTGCCTTTCAAAGGGATAGATGAATTAAGTTGTTTAACCTTATTCTATATATAGTATTGTTTGAATCAGATTAAATAAGGTGGAATATATTTTTAGTTGAAATCTTGATTTAATATTTATCTTTCCTTGGTAGGCTTAAATTAAAGAACAGTGAAGAAGAACTAATGCAGCTGGTTAAGCAGTTTAATAAAAATCTGGTAGATGCAGTTCAGCATCAAGACATTCAGGACCATACCTCTGTTTCAGATACAGAAACTTTAAATAATGGCGTGCATGAGGAGGCACAAGTTCATGAGCTTCATTCCTTTCTGGAGGAGGTCCCCGAAGCAGACATTGCTCTGACTTTGAAGCCAATAAAACATAGCTCTGTCGTACCTCAGTTAGAACCCAATGAACATAGCAGTCAGAAATATGTGGACCAAGAAGCTGAAGTTGCCTTCAATGCCCTTTTTGATTGCTCTACTCAGAGGATGAGTGGACGGTTGAGCCAGTCTCTGTTGGATGCATCGATCAACTGCTTAAGTGAAAATAAAAATGTTCCAAGAGAAAGCAGCCAATACATTTCTAAACAAACAAAAAATGAGGAACAGCATATTTCTAAAGATTTGTATTGCAAGCAAAATTCATTAATTCCATGTCCAAGTATCATCCAGATGGGAAGTCCAAAGGGAGAGAACACCCTCAATATACCAAAGGAAAATGTAACATCTAAGACAGGACTAATAGAATCAAGTATACAGACTACAATGCCTATCAAGGAAGATGAACTTGATGAATGGGGCAGTAAGGATGAGGACTTACTAAAGGATGATTCTTTTATTATGCAGATTACTCAAAACCCTGAATTAATTTCAACTTCTTCAGATGATTTACCACCTATAAAACATTCCAAAAGCTTGCTTGCTTCCAATGAAAATAGTAAAACTAAAGCCAAAACAAATGAAAGTTCTTCATTGGTGGCTGGTGTAACTCTTTTAACTCAATCAAACAATTTTCAGTATGTGCCCAGCAAAGCAAATAAGGGTATAAATAATGTTGCAAAGTCCTTTTCAAACTCAACTGATAGGATAGAGAAATCAAAGGTAAAAGGTAGCCCTCTGCAAAATGAGCGTACTTTTAAAGATATAAAGATAGGTTGTGAGAAAAGTACTCAAAACAAAGTCTCAGGTATTGCATCTCATATTTCTGTCAAACCTGAAGTTAAAAGTGCAAAGACTGATTTTCTACCAAACTGTAGCTCCACTATTAATGTTTCTGGAATAGGATCATATTCAGTCTCTGAGCATTATAACTCTGGTGGTTCGCAGTCTGGAAATTATAGCAATAACACGCATGCTGTTTCTCAGCAGTGGCCTTCAGGCTCTTCTACTAATAAAGGGTCTAATGGAGCAGGGATGTTAGCTGTCCAGACATGCACAGGTAAACAGAATCAGCTTGAGACCCTAACTAAATATCCTGTCCCTTTGGATGACTGGAATGACCCCAAGTTCTGCGATGAAATTCTAGATATGTTTTGTGAATCGGATAGTTTGTGGGAAACAGATGAAAAGGAAGATGATGATTTGCTGTACCAGGCTTGTGATGCTATAGAAAAACTGACTCAGACCCAAGATGTTATGCAGGAGAATGAGACAAGACATGAACTTGTGCAGCAAATACCTGCCAGTTGCAAATCTTATCCAAATATGAGTTTGGCAGTAACTAAGCAAGGACAATCCTGTGAATCATTACAACTCAGACATGTAAGTCATGGCATTTCTTCACTGGATACTTTGTACAGTAAAGGCAGAGCTGCAAGAGAAAATGCAATCAAATGCAGGAAATCGGCTATTGGACCTGCAAATTCTATAGCTGTTACTGAACATGCACCGGCAATGAACAAATCTGTAAAATCCCAAAACTGCAGTCTAAGTGTTTTGACGAATAAAGTTGCAGTAAAGTTAAGCAGGTCGCATTCTACAAATGCAGAGGGCTTTGCCTCAGAACATTGTTCAGTTAGCTACAACCATGGTGAGAATAATTCACAAAACGCAGTCAAGACGCTGAGTAGCAGTTTTGCTAACAAGGCCTCACTTGTACCTTCAAAGTTCACTTTTACAAAGGTTAAAAGTTCTCAGCTAATTGCTGTTCATACTGAACATGATAGTATTGTTCCAGAATGTACTTTTCAAACTGAATGCAGAAATACGAATTTGGGTGAAGGCAAGAATCAGTCAACCATCCCTTTATTTCAGAGTGTACAAATTAGTCGACATTCCTCTCTGAAGAGGCATCTTTCAGAGGCTTCTATACAGTCTGCAAAAGGTATGCTTTTAATTTTTTATACATAAAAGTAGTTTGTATCTGTTAATAAATATTGAAACTAAATTAGTTGTAAGCTTTCCACAGCAATATTGAAAGATTGAATTTAGTGAACACTTGGGTTGTGCGCAGAAAAAAATGTTTTGGTTAATTTGTTTTGTATCACCATAAAATGTTTCATTCATTTAAAATAAAAAAAAAAGTTTATTCATTTATTTCCTATTAAAGTCAATGGGAAAGTAAGCATGAAATTTTGGGATAAAAAATTGGTGTTTTCTAAACAGTTGTGTGGTGAACCCCTTGGTATGATCTTTATTATGCCAGGTAGAAGTGTACAAAACCGATTGGGTAGGGAGAACCTGCCATTATCATGTTTTTATTGGGTGTCAAAAGACATAATTATCATATAGTATATGAAGAGATCAATAGCCATTTAGACGGATAACACATAGCTACTGCTGAGATTCATTGGCGTGTTCAGACTTCAGAATCCCAAATTGTGTCTCAGCAAGAGAAATTAACAGACTTAGATCAGCGGGTTACCCAGATACACAATGTTCAATCTGGCTTGGTCCAGAGTGACTTGGTGCATTCAAACAAGCTTGAAAATCTGGAAAATGCCATTTGTTACTCAAATTTAAGAGTTTTGAATCTTTCCAGCATTAAAGTAGCACCGCTGGAGCAATTTAAAAAATATATGCTTGAGGTGAAAAATACCTTTCCAAGCAGTTCCACCTATTGCAAAAATGTACTTGTTGCCTGCTGAGAGGAGAGATGGCATTGCTACAGGAAATCCTCAAGGTTCAATTATGAGAGCTGAATTATTTTCTTTTCTTGAAGACTTGGGAGAAACTCAAGTTGAGCACAGAGGTACATTACTTGTTAACTTTTTGTTTCCCCTAGATCATGACTTAGTATTCAGGCACTTGCTTTATAATAGGAATGTACTTTTTCTATGGACAGAAGTTATGGATATATCCACATATAACTAGATCTATGCAACTTCGAAGGAGAAAGTTTCTATGTATCTGCCAGGAAGCCCTGGATGTAGGAGCAAAGTTTACCTTGCGTTATCCATGCAAATGTATTCTTAAGGTTAATAACATTCGTTATATCTATTTTGAGCCATCTCGGTTGAGATTCTTTTTGGATTCACTTAAATCACCTGTAGACAATGCTAACTAACTCAAGTCACAGAAATATCTAGATGCTTTATCTTTCCTTTATCTTTCCTCAATTTTTATTTTTTACTTTTTCTCTGTTTCTTATCGCTCTTGATGTGCCTTGAGTCCTCTGGCTGCGAAATTGGGTGGCGGATTTGTCCTCCAAGTCCCAGCTTTGTATCTACCCTTTAAGGGCAAGCTCCTGTTCGTGGAGAATCTGGATCAGCTAGTAAAGCTGCTTGCCGAATCGAAGGGCAATCTGTTGCCGGAAGATAAAAGATCTTCTAAGAAAGTCTTCCCTCCTCGAGCTAGGTTTTGGGACTCTCGCTGCTTCAGAGCGGGTAGATACTCTGCACCTCCTGCTTCTAAACCTGCTTCGCGTCGCCAGCAGTCCTTTCGAGGGGGTCGCCGGCCCAGAAGAGATTCTTGGTGCAGGAAGTAATAAAAACCCGCAATGAAGCCATGAGCACCCATTCCATCGTCGAAGCTGTCGGAGGCAGATTATCCAACTTTTACATGGAATGGGCAAGAATTACATCAGACCGCTGGGTCTTAGAAGTGATCAAAGATGGGTATGCACTGGAGTTCTCGCGCCCTGCCGGGAGGTTTTTGTGAAGTTCCGAGTGGCCTCAAGTGTCAAGCGAGAGGTGGTCCGGGTGACTCTACAACAACTTCTCGAGCTCAAAGCTATTGTCAAAGTTCTGGAGGCTCAACAGGGACAAGGTCGGTACTCCATGTACTTTGTGGTCCCCAAGAAGAACGGCATGTTTCAGCCCATCCACGATCTGCAGAAGGTGAACCGTTGCCTTCGGGTTCCTCACTTTCGTATGGAAACCCTGAGGACAGTGATGGCCGCGGTTCGAAAAGGGGAGTTTCTCGCTTCTCTGGACCTCACGGAGGCGTATTTACACATTCCGATCTGGCTGAATCACCAGAGGTTTCTGCGATTCAAGGTCTTGGGACGACACTTCCAATTTCGAGCCCTCCCATTTGGTCTCTCAACAGCTTCTCGCACGTTCACCAAGGTGATGGTGGTGGAGGCGTTGGCCTTCCTTCGTCAGGAGGGAATCTTGGTCCACCCGTACCTGGACGACTGGTTGATTTGCGTGAAGTCTCGGGTGGACTGCGAGACATCAGTGCACACTCTAAGTCCCGCCATAGCACTGGAGGCACTTCTTCTGTTCACCTGGGCGGAGCATCATCTCGAGGGCATTGCTGCATCCCATGTTGCGGGAGTAGAGAATGTGCAAGCCGATTATCTCAGCCGTCAGCAACTAGACCCAGGGGAATGGGAACTATCTCTGGAGGCATGGAATCTCATTTGCGCCAGATGGGGAACTCCTCAGCTGGATCTGATGGCAATGCAGGCGAACGCAAAAACAGTTCGTTTTTTCAGCTGTCACCGAGAACAGGGCTCAGTGGGCATAGACACTCTCGTGTGTCCTTGGCCCATGGGGATTCTGCTGTATGCCTTCCCGCCCTGGCCCTTCATAGGTCGGCTTCTCCGATGCATAGAGCGACACCCGGGAAGAGTGATTCTGGTGGCGCTGGAGTGGCCACGTCGTCCGTGGTTCGCGGATCTGGTACGCTTGGCTTTAGAGGGTCCACTTCAGCTGGTTCATCTAACGCATCTGCTCCGTCAGGGGCCCATATTTTCGGATCGGGAGGATTGCTTCTCTCTCGTGGCTTGGCTTTTGAGAGGTGACGTTTACGCTTGAGGGGTTATTCAGAACAAGTCATTTCTACCCTCCTACAGGCAAGACGTCCAGCCACGTCTATGATCTATATGAGAGTTTGGAAGCTTTTTGAGACATGGTGTCGTCAGCGTTCCTGTGATCCTTTAGCGCAGTGCATGTTCCTCGGGTGCTTGACTTTCTGCAACAGGGCCTCGCTAAGTGCTTGGCGTTCAATCCCCTTCATGTACAAGTTGCAGCTCTAGGTGCCTTGCGGGGAAACTTTGACGGCTGTTCGCTGGCAGCACATCCGGATATTGCTCGGTTTCTTAAGGGGGACAAACATTTGTGCCCTCCCATCCATTCGGTGTGTCCGGATTGGAGTTTGAATTTAGTCCTGCAAGTTCTATGGGGCGCTCCTTTCGAACCTCTTCGTGGAGTTTCCCTGAAAGATCTAACTTTGAAAACGGTGTTTTTGGTGGCCATTTGCTTGGCCCGTGGATCTCAGGCGCTGTCTTGTCGGGATCCTTTTCTTCGGATTTACAACGATCAGGTATTGTTACGTACGGTTCCATCCTTTGTCCCTAAGGTGGTTTCAGCCTTTCACGTCAACCAAACTGTGGAGCTTCTGGGGTTCCCTAACTGGTCACAGGAGTCTTCTCAGAACAGAGACCTTCATCTTTTGGATGTGCGGTGCGCCTTATTGCGTTATCTGGAGGTTACCAATGACTTCAGACATTCTGATCATTTGTTCATTCTCTTTGGTGGCCCAAAGAAGGGGGACAAAGCATCAAAAGCGACCATATCTCAGTGGATTAAGGAAGCCATTTGCGCGGCATACATAGCCTGAGGGCGTCAGGTGCCTTTGGGTCTCAGAGCTCATTCCACTAGGGCTCAGGCTACCTCCTGGGCAGAGTGTCAGTTACTGTCACCTCAGGAGATCTGTAGGGCGGTGGTGTGGTCGTCTATTCACACTTTTACGAAACATTACTGATTGGACGTTAATGCTTCTGATGAACCATCCTTCGGGGAGACTGTGCTTCATGTGGGTCTTTCAGGTTCCCGCCCAGTGTAGGGTGGCTTGGGTACATCCCACTTTTCTGGACTGATCTGGGTATGTTCAGGAAATGAAAATCGGTTCTTACCTGCTAATTTTCGTTCCTGTAATACCACAGATCAGTCCAGAGGCCCACCCCTTTCTTCAGAAACCGAAAGACTGTCTTGGTCAGAACCAGCTTAAGTTTTTTATTGTTGAAGCTCCCTTTTTGCAGACATGATTCATGGAGCAGTTGTTCGGTCTGGTTTTTTGCCAGCAACGAAGTGGTAGTCTGGAAATTTGGTTGGTGCTATCCTTCGTTATTTAGTTCTGTTAGCATGGGCTTGGGTAAGGTCAATACTGAGTCACTGCAGGTGGCACTCTTGCTATGTAGCAGTGTCCAAAGTTCTAATTGTTCTCTGACTTCACATGCTAGTAGGGATACACAACCCACTTTTCTGGACTGATCTGTGGTATTACAGGAATGAAAATTAGCAGGTTAGAACCAATTTTCATTTCTCTCATTGACACCACCAAAATTTGCACACACTTGTATACAGGGGTGGAAGATTCCAAGACATCAAATAATTGGCAAGCCGGACTGGAAGAATGACTGAAGCAGCCCAAGAGGATACATTTCTGCTCTAGTGGACCTGTGTTGGAATTGGGGAGATAGCTGCTGTGATCAGCATCAGGCTGGAAGGACAGGCACAACTGTTCCAGTGAGTCCAGAAAAGGAACCTTTGCCATTGTGATCAGACCCTAGTTCTAAGAAGCCACCACCACTGCAGTTGAATCTGGAAAGAGTCAGCAAACAGAGGCTAGCAGGAAAGGAAAAAAGTTAATTAAAAAAAAAAAAAGGCAAAGAATACAAGTAGACAAGCAATTAAGCCCAAGATAAAAATAATCCCAAAATAATCAAAGAAGCAACAAATAAAAAAAAAGACAAAACAAAATAGCAACAAAAGTTCAAAAAGCACAGGAAATTAAAAAAAAAACAACCTGTTAAGAGGAGAAATGTTTGCGCTGACTCCTAAAACATTTCGGCTGGTTCACAAGTTTTGTAAATGTTTTGCCACCCCTGCTTATATATTTCCATGACCTTTACATCCTCAGTTTTTTCTGTAGTTATCTCTTTTATAACCATGCATCATACTTCCCTTCCTCTCTGGTAAGGTTCAGGTTGGTACCCCAGTTCCATATGAGTGACATCACCAGTTGTTCCAAGTCTGTAGCTGGGTTGGATTTGTAGTTAGTGTCATTTCCAGTGATGAAGATGAACTTCTGAACTACATTTCCCATGATATAGAGTAAATACTTGACGCCTGGAAATGTAATGACACTTTAAAACTCATATTTAACTAAATATTTAGTTGTGGCTCATGCAGCAATAATAAAATAAGGATCTGAATAATAGGAAACTTTTGAAAGTCTTAGATTCATTATAGTATCTTCAGCACATTCTTGTGAAGTATAATCCTTATATACTTGTTTGTACTACAAATTCATTTATTTATTTATTTTTATCAGCTGTTTTCTCTTGCTGCTTTAGGCTTCCGGTTCAATTAAAACACCATCTTCTGGAGATATAGTATATTACTATGAACCTTCATTCATAGCTACATGGGTTTTTCCAGAAATGTTTTAATCCCTTTCCCCCTCCCCCTCAGCTAGCCCAGCCATCACAGTGACAGTCCGTAGCCCTAAGGCCACAGAGCACTTGCTGAAGAAACAAATATGCATGCAGTCATGATGTGTTGCTATTGTATGACAACTGGAATTCCGTACTCCAGGAGGCTTTGAGCATGTACTTAAGCAGTATCCCCAGAAGCTGGGATTGAAAATTAAACCCAGCTTTTGCATATGGCAGCACACAGAATCCATCATGCTGACCCTTTGTTACTAGAATTACATGAAAATAATTTTGTTCAGTCTAGAAATGTGGTACGCAAATTGGGCATAATATTAGGTGTCCATGTCAATTAACCTAGTACTAATGAGTCATTCTCTGTATCCCCAACATAACTGACAAACCTGCTGACTTGGTATCATCCCTAGTTCACCTGCTCCAGGATGATATTGAGTTGTGTTCCAGTATTTAATTCTTATAAGGATAAATATGGTAATTAGACTGATTAAGAAAAGATCCATTTTATTTCATTTTTACACAAAGTGTACCAAAATCTTGTACAAGTCTTAGTGAATCTTGCTTAAGGCTCCTTACCTGTTAGAGCATGAAACTTTTCTTCCTGGCTCAAGTTCATCTGGGTGATGATTTCATGCTCCCAAGAGCTTTCTGCCTAGTAATTGGACCATACATGCATTGCTTCTCACCACTCTTGGCAGGACAAGCTGCCCTTTAAAAAAAAAAAAAAAAAATTGAAGTAAATAGGCAGAAATGTTGGAAACTGCAGCATGGAGAAAACAATCATAACTTTGATACTGACATCTTCTATTTTTGTATTAAAGCTATGAGAGTCTGAGGAAGCTGTTTATAATTTAGAAAGCTAGCCAGTTTGTTTGATGTTATGGTGTACTCCAAGAAAACAGAATCTGTACTTTAGCCTGAGAGTTTTTCACTTAGAGCATACAAGCCAGAAAAAGCCACTGCTACTGTAGTAAGGATTTTTTAAACCACTTTCTTCTGTTTACTACATGTCAAATTTACCATGGCAGAGGAGGAAAATCTTCCAAAAGCTGGTGCTATTCCAAATGCGCTAGTTCCCTGCAAGTTTTTGAATTAAGGGCGTATTGTCTTCTCTGTGAGGAAGGAACCTCCCAAAGACACTCAGCAAGCAATATTCTGCTCAGTAAAGTTCAAGGGATGATGTGGCCAGACATTTACAACAAGTTAATATATGATTTCCTCTTTCTGCCTTAGACCCTGTATTTATTGAGTGGCTAAATAAAATGTTTGCAAAAACCCAAAAAGAAATTTTAAAAAGTTCTCATTGAGCACATCATCCAGTAAAAGAGCAAAGAGAGCCTCTTATCTCTAGAGTCTGTGACACTTCATGCTGAACAGATAAATGCTCTGCAGGAGCTTTAGAATTTTAGACTCAGATGTATAGAACTCCTCAGTGTGATATATTTTTTGATCATACTAATTAAATTTTCTAACTAAACATTGCCTTGAAGATGAATCTTCACTTTCTAGACAATATAGGCACCTCAAAATGCACATTCTTAGGCATTCCACAGAAAGCAGGGAAATCTTGAAAAGGACCTCGAGTGATCATGTCTGATGATATAAAGATAAGTGTGATAAGATGGTGACCAAAACCAGAAGGAAGCTAGGGTGCATAGGGAGAAGTATAGCCAGTAGAAAACAGGTGATAAAGCCTTTGTACAGGCCATTGGTTAGAACTTCACCTGGATTATTGTGTCCAGTTTTGGAGTCCATATCTGTAAAAGGAAATGGAAAGACTGGAGGTGGTCCAGAGAAGGGCTACTAAAACAGTATAAGATCTACACCAATTGCTTTATGAGATGAGACTGAAGGACATAAATATGTATAACCTAAAGGAGAGGAGAGATGGGGAGATATGAAAAAGACATTCAAGAAAATGCACAAGAAGCAAATATTTTCCACATAAAAGCATGCTCAAGAAGAACATGTCAAGATATGAGGTTCTAAGGGGGTAGACTCAGGAGCAACAGAAATGGTGGTGGCTGCATGGAATGGGCTCCTAAGGGAAATGGTAGAGTCAGAAATGGTTACACAGTTCAAGAAAGCATGGGTTAAGCACACAATTTATAGATGCAAAGAGAAGCCAGGGATCAACTGAGGGGGTAACAGGAATTGGGCAGATTAGATGGACTTTACCGTTCTAATCTTCCATGATTTTCTGATTCCTTTTATGGGTGAGATAATAAAGAATTAATGAGTGCCTCTTGATCATAAGAATAATATTCCTAAATTACTATCTGAAAAATGAAACGGACATAATTGACAAATGTTCTAAGTTAGTAATTGTAAACTCACCTATTTCAGGTATTGCAAAAAACCTATTATTCCTGTAGAAAGGAATTTAGGTTTAAAGGACTCTATGAATTATCATTTGTCTTGAGAGAGTCTGAGTTAAATGGGACTATTTTACTTTTATCTGTATATTCCATGATACAGTGACTTGCAAAAAGTATTCGACCAACCAACTGGAAAAACCTGGAGAAAATCTGTCAGGAAGAATGGACAAAAATCACTCCCAGTGTGCAAAGCTGGTAGAAACTTACCCTAACAGACTTAAACCTATTATTGCAGCAAAAGGAGGTTCTACCAAGTATTAGTCTGAAGGGTTTGAATACTTATGCAAGCAGCATTTTTCATTTTTTAATTTTACTTTACAAAAAATGCAGAGAAATAATGAATTGTGACTTCGGAAATTTACTTTGAGCATATTGGTTTGCAATAAGCATACTGTCTGGAATATTCTGTGTACGTGTCATTTGTGATCCACACAAATCTGACATTTTAGGGGGTCAAATACTTTTGCAAGCCTCTGTGCTATCATATGCTGTATTCAGAAACCGGAGCTTGATTTGGTAGAATCTATAGACAGTTCTATGTATTTGTTTCTAACTTTTTAAATATTTCAGCTAGATATTTATTTAATTTATTTATTTAAATTCTTTTAATATACCGATGCTCAAGACCAGGTCTTATCGTACCGGTTTACAGTAAACTAGGGGTAACCAGTTAACAGAGCAAACAACAACAAAAGTTACATTATAACAGGGAATGTAGAACTAGGCTGTTAGAGAAAAAATAGGTTAAACAAATTCTAACAAATTTTAAAAGTTAAGTTAAATTCTAACTGGAGAGAAGGGCAAAAGGAGGAGAGGGTGCTTACAGGATAAGAATTATGTACAAATTTACCTAGTATATATGAAAATTAATCAAATTTACAAATTTACATAATGTATATTAAATTAAGCAATTAGTCGGGCAACAGTTCCTTTGAGTTGCGGAAATGGACGCATCCATGAGGTAAGAGACTGTGTGGGTGACCCTGAGGCTTTTTTTAGGGGTAAGCTTGGGCGAACAGCCAAGTTTTTAATTTTTTTCTGAACGTGATATGGCAATGTTCCTGGCGGAGATCTGGCGGGAGGGAGTTCCAGTGAAGCGGTCCAGCAGTTGATAGTGCCCGTTTTTCAATAGAGTTGTGAAAAATGGATTTTTTGGGGGGAACTTGGAGGGAATCTCTATATGCAGATCTGGTGGGTCTTGCAGAGGAGTGAGGTTTGAGGGGTATGGTAAGTTGGAGCGAGGATTCTTGAAATAAGGTTTTGTGGATAATAGTAAGTGTCTTGAAGAGAATTCTGTGGCGAATGGGTAGCCAGTGAAGTATTTTTAGAATCGGGGTGATGTGGTCCATGCGGCAGGAGTTTGTGAGGATCCTGGCTGCGGCGTTTTGCAGCATTTGAAGAGGTTTGGTAGAAGAGGCCGGGAGACCAAGTAACAGCGCATTACAATAGTCTATCTTTGAGAATAGTATGGCTTGAAGGACCGAACGGTAGTCATGAAAGTGAAGGAGAGGTCTAAGTTGTTTTAATACCTGTAGTTTGTAAAAGCCTTCTTTGGTGGTGGTGTTGATGAATTTTTTAAAATTCATTCTGGAGTCTAGGAAGGCTCCAAGGTCTCTCACTTGATTTACTAGAGGTATGTTAGTATTGATGGCTAGTATGTTGTTATCATTAGGGGAAATGATTAGCTGTTCGGTCTTGGACGTATTGAGAACGAGGCAGAGACTTGTGAGAAGGAGGTTGATGGCGTGAAGGCAGCTATTCCAGTAGTTTAGCGTGTCGGAGACGGGTTCCTTGATGGGGATTAGGATCTGCACGTCGTCCGCATAGATGAAGTATGTGAGGTTGAGGTTATCGAGGAGTTGGCATAGGGGGAGAAGATATATGTTGAATAGGGTCGGCGAGAGCGAGGAACCCTGGGGAACTCCTTGTTTGGCAGCTACAGGGTGCGACTCCTTGTTGGTTATTTTTACTTTGTAGTATCTGTCGCTTAGAAAGGATTTTAGCCAGAGGAGAGCAGCACCTGAGATACCTATTTCCATGAGACGGTCGATGAGGATTGTGTGGTTCACTGTGTCAAATGCTGCCGAGATGTCTAGCAGAGCTAGAAGGTATGATTGACCTTTGTCGAGGCCCAGGATGTTGTCAGTTAATGAGAGTAGGAGAGTTTCTGTATTTCTGCGTTTCCTGAAACCGAATTGCGATGGGTATAGGATGTCGTGGGATTCGAGGTAGTCTGTGAGTCTAGTATTGACCAGTTTTTCCATTAGCTTGGCTATGAAAGGTAAGCTAGCGATAGGGCAAAAATTTGTGGGATTAGATGGGTCCAGGTTGGGTTTTTTTAGTAAAGGTTTCAGCGAGGCTGTTTTCAAGGCGTCTGGGACTGTTCCGTTTGTGAGTGAACAGTTTATAATCGTCCAAAGGTTTGGCGATGATGTTAGGAATTGTAAGAAGGAGTTTGGTCGGAATTTGGTCTATTGGATGCGATGAGGGCTTCATTTTCTTGATGATGGATTCTATTTCCAAGGAAGAAGTGGAATCAAAAGATTCAGGGACCGTTTGTGTGTCGATGGGGCGTGGTTTTGGTCCGGAGGAGGCTGGGAATTGTGACTGGGGTTAGGGGTGGGGTTGGAGGATGTTAGCGGGATAAGTAGATTTTTTATTTTGTTGTCGAAGAAGACTGCCAGCTCGGTGGATTTGTTTTGTGCTTCTTCTTCCAGGATGATAGGAGGAATAGGGGTGGTGAGTGTGGCAACGTATGAGAAGAGTGTTTTTGGGTCGTATATGAAGCCGTGTATTTTTTTGGCGTAGAAGTCTCTTTTGGTACGAAGAATAGTGGTCCTATAGTAGCTCATAGTGGTTTTGTAGGAGGCCCGTGCCGTATTAGTGGGGTTCTTCCGCCATTGTTGTTCTTTATGTTGAAGGTTTTGTTTAAGTGTTCTTAATTCTGGTGAGAACCAGGGTTTTTTGTTAGTACAGGCAGGATTAATATTTTTGGATGTCAAAGGGCATATTTTATCAGCTGCTGCGTGGGTGATGATTAGCCAGGATTTCATGGCGGTGTCCGGATTTGTGAGGTCCAAGTTAGTTAGTTCCTTGGAGAGCGTGTTGCTGAGAGTTTCCATGGAGCAGATTTTTCTAAATTGGATCGTGGATTTGGAGATGTTGTTGGTGGGTTTATTCTTTATGGAAATTTCCGTTTCTATAATTGAGTGATCTGACCATGGGATGGGGGTGCAGATAGGAAGAGCAGTGGTCGAGATCGGATCATTCGTAAATATTAGATCTAGTGTGTGTCCTGCTTTATGCGTGGGTTTGTTAATAATTTGTTTGAAGCCCATGGCCATGAAGGATGAGAGGAGGGCTTCGCAGTTGGCTGAGGGAGATGGGGAGTCCACATGAATATTGAAGTCTCCTAGCAGGATCGCTGGTGAGTTGGTATTGATGTGTTTGGCTATAAGCTCTATAAGGGGTGATGGGTCGGATTTTAGGAGCCCAGGCGGGGCGTAAATGAGACAGATCTGGAGTTGGTTAGATTTGAAAAGCCCGATTTCAAGTTTAGTTGAAGTTTTAATTGCATGCTGGGTTAGTCTAAGATACATTACAGATGCAGCCTATAATGGTGTGCTTTTGTTAGCTAAAGACATGGCAGGAGATGTTGCATCGGTCCGTCTATTATTCTTCAAATCCCTCTCTGCTAGGTAGTTCATATGAGGGTGATACTTTTTTTGGTCTTCAGATAAGGTTGTCAAAGATATTGCATAAGGTAAGAAAACCTGGTAGGTTAAAAGACTCACTCCTTCAGATTGCAATGTAGAGATTTAAGAGAGATAGCAAATAGTTATCTACATCAAATTCTTGTGTAAAGTTTCTTCTCAAATGAAGAAATCTCCAACAACACTGATTTGAAGACCAGAGCTAAGTGTGCAATTTGGGAGGTAGAATACAAAAATTCCTCAGTACATGGAGAAAATTAGTATCAGACGTGGAGATTGGGCATTGTGAAATCGGGTTTCCTTACACAAATTCAGAATGTTTCACACCATTTTTTCATGCACTCACATATTCCAAAGAATATGTAAAAATCATTCATCTTCAAAATTTGCTGCAACATCTGTTAAACATTCAAGTGATAAAAAAAAAAAATCCTCTGGAGGAAAGACTTCAAGCCATATATTCTAACTTTTTCATTGTTCCAAAGAAAGCTGCAGGCTAGCATCCAGTGTTGAACCTCAAAGATTAAACAAATGTATAGTCTCAAAGAATTTCAGAATGGAAGGACACAGAGCCATAATTCAAGCCATGTGATTAGGCAACTCCTTTGTGCCTCAGACTTACAAGAAGCCTATTTACACATTCCAGTAATCAACTTTCACCAGAGGTTCCTTGGATTTACCATACTAACAGGTCGATACAGTAAAGTGTGCTCCGTCGGAGCACACTGTCAGCCTGCTCTGGACGCGTGTTTTCCCTTACCCCTTATTCAGTAAGGGGAGGAAAACACGCGGCCCACCCGCGGCACCTAATAGCGCCCTCAACATGCAAATGCATGTTGAGGGCCCTATTAGGTATGCGTGCGGGATCCAGTAAGTAAAATGTGCAGCCAAGCCGCACATTTTACTCTAAGAAATTAGCGCCGACCCAAAGGTCGGCGCTAATTTCTTCTGGCGCCAGGAAAGTGCACAGAAAAGCAGTAAAAACTGCTTTTCTGTGCACCCTCCGACTTAATATCATAGCGATATTAAGTCGGAGGTCCCCAAAAGTAAAAAAAAAATAAAAATAAAAATTTGAATTCGGCCCGCGGCTGTCGGGCTGAAAACCGGACGCTCAATTTTGCCGGTGTCCGGTTTCCGAGCCTGTGGCTGTCAGCGGGCTCGAGAACCGACGCCGGCAAAATTGAGCGTCGGCTGTCAAACCCGCTGACAGCCGCCGCTCCAGGCCAAAAGGAGGCGCTAGGGACGCGCTAGTGTCCCTAGCGCCTCCTTTCCTTCGTTTGCACCGCGTCGCCTAATTTGCATGCTGGAGCATACTGGATAGCTCGCACCGGCAAAGGGCCGGTGCGTGCGCCGGGAGAGCGGGCGTTCGTCCGCTCTCCCGCGGTTTTACAGTATCGGGCTGTAAGTGAGCATTATCAGCCTTCAGCAATGCTCTCTGGCCTCTCCTTTGCTTCCTGAGTGTTCACCGAAGTCCTTATTCCTCTAATAATTACAATTGAAGCAGAACAGCCTTTATCATTGTGTCCAATTCTGTAGGGAAATGATTTCAACTCTTGAATCACATGATTGGATAATAAATTGTGAAACAAGTTTTCAAGATCTATCACATTTAACTCAAGATCCCAATTTTTGCACTTAATCATTTACAGTATTTTCATTTTAGCTCGTGCCTTTTCTTTGGTAGCGCATGACGAGTTGAATTCATGGAACAGTAGGTACTTGGTTGGAAATAGTCATGTTATCTGATGACAGCAGGCAAAATCTTATTTCCAAAACAATTTTCAGCATATGAGCTGTAAAACTGCTCACAATGCATATATCTTTTAGGTCTGTTGGTCTGTCTTCAGATTTGGTTCCATTGGTAAATGTTCATTTCAAAAATCCTTCAAACTTGGCTCATAAGAGGATGGCTGATTCCTAGACTAGACCTTTTTCCCCACTAAAATAAATTTCAGAGGTGAAGGACTGTCTTCTCGAATTGGAAAATAAAAGAATGAATCTGCTAAGGATATTCCTTCAGCAAGAGCTGTGTAGATTTATAAAGCTGCTTATGCAGACCAGACGATATTGTTATACATTACATGGAAAATTTGTAGAAAGAGATTGTCAGCTGAGGAAAAATTTCATATGAATGTTTTAGAAGTGAAAGCTGTCAACAAATTCAATACCATATTTCAGAACTTGTATTTATCAATGTCATGTCAGGATACAGTCAATGTATTTTTATCATATCTCAGCAAGCAAAGGAATGTGTGTCAGAGAGAAACAGAACGTTTCTCATGAGCAGAGTAACATTCATTAAAAATTTAATTTATGTTCTGCTTTTTCAGGCAGTTCAAAGTGGATTATGTTCAGGCATTGTAGGTATTTCCTTATCTGCAGAGGAATCTAAAGGCCTGATTCTTGAAGGCATTTTCCCATAGACACTTAATGGGAAAAATGGCTTGGTGAATCAGGCCCTAAATTTGAGTCTGAGACAATGGATGGTAAAGTGACTTGCCAAGGTCTCAAGGAGAGCAGCAGTGGGATATGAACCATGGCTTCCCTGGTTTGCAGCCCGCTGCTCTAATCATTAGACTACTCCACATAAATAAGACAAACAGAATATTCAAGCATCATGGCCTAGTAGATTTGACCTTCATCTACAAAGTGGGATCTGGTCAAGTCTTTTCAGTATGACTTGTCAGTAGTGTGGTTGTGAGCAGATGTATCTTTGTGTTGCAGTGGTTGAGTATAAGATATAACATTATTATATCAGAGACAAAAAAATATGTAAGCTCTTGGAACAGATGACGTAGCCCAAATGTGTCATTAGCATATTTTATATGTTTTTCTTCTTCTTGTATGATCCCAAAAGTCAATCAAAAGATAAAAACTTTGCCAACCTTTGTAATCCTTATATCTTTCTATTGGCTGTACAAGGCCTTGTTTCCGGATCTGTTAGAAATGTTTATTATCAGACTAATTTGGCTTCCCTTTGTCTCAGATATGTCTCTTAGCTTGACGGCTTGGAAACTGAAAGGAGAATATGAAAAGGTTATTCTGAAAGTTTTGATGTTTTTTTTTGTTAACATTTGATGTCCAACAATTCTCTGACATCAAAATTGGTTACAGCAAAGTAGCAGTTTACAATCAAAAAATAATTAACTTACCCGTCTGCCATGTTTACATTACCCAGCCTCCCCTCTCAATCACAGGTAATAGATTTACTGTATTCCAGTAAGCAGTCTAATAATAAAATGTATTTGTATGGAAAATATTCGCAAGCTTGTATATACAGAGGTTTCATCACTCATCAATTAAAACTATATTAGTGTTCCTTTTTTAGGGGTTGGACATAGGGTTATATGCAAGCACATTAAGAGGATGTGCTGCTGGTACCATAGTAAATGAGATATCTTGTCAAATACAGGTAATGTTTCTGAAGGTTGCTAAGTTAACAAGACACAGATTCTTCATAGCTCTGTGAGATTTAACTCTGGTTTTGAACTCAATGATTCTCCATTTGAGCCATGAAGTTCCACTAGTCTTTATATTTTGGCTATCAAAATTGTTTTCTTGATTGCTGTACATTCAGCAAGAATTGTTAATTTAGAACTATATCTGCAATATCTCAATTTAGACTTTTTTAAAGACTGTATTATGCAGTGTTTCATTATTTGTTCCAAAATTAATTATGCTTTTCAGTAAATTAAGAGATGGTGGTGTAAACTGTGACCTAATCTTAGTTTTGTCGGAGGAGAATTAATGTCATCATTTAGATGTTCAAAAGCTTTAAAGATTTATTTACAAAGAACCAAACTTTTAGAAAATCTGAACTGTTTATTATTTCTGGAGCAACTAAAAAGGTCTATCAGCTTCAATGCCATCAGATTTTCCTTGAATTTTCTGTGGTATTTCACAAGTTTATAAAAAGATGAAATAAGTTTCATTACATAAGATGAGTAGCTACATTCTCTGCAGAAAAGGCAAGCATCTGTAGAAGAGATGCAAAGCTACAACTTCGCGTTTCATCCGTAGCTTTACTAATCACTACAGAATAAATAAGTGGTCAGCTGTTGATGTCAAATTTGGAAGAAGGGCTCAAGCTGCAATCATCCCAACCCTTAGAAGTTCTTCTTTTGTAAGTGCTTTGCTGCAGACTTTGAAACAGAACAGGAATTTTGTGTTGGCATCAGTTACCATTCTAGTAGCTCAATGTCTGCACCATCCCTTCCAAATAGCAAATATACCTATTTTTGTCAGCTGTTACATCCTTGTCTATTCAGCTGCACATACTGATCTTCCTCATTAATAATTCATTTTATTGTATGTTTCTGTTCACTTCGAATATCTTTCAGACCATACTTTTAACTGGGTGGGGAAACTCTCTCTGCAACATGGCATCATCACCCAGATGAGCTTGAGCCAGAAAAAGTCTCAGAGCCTTTGGAGAGAGAAACCTTTGGTCTCAATTCACTTTGATCTGCATGCAGACTGAGAGATAATAAAACAGTAATCAATAAGACATTCAGATTTAAAAAGTGTAAAATATTAACTTAAAACTAGTAGTATTATAGATTTTTCAATGCCAATTGTATAGTGCCAGGAATCTAATTTTTTATTTTTTTTTGTGAAAGGGTCTGATTCACACTTTTTAGGGTCTAAATAGCTAAGGTATTGAGTAATCTGTAGGAACCATGGCCGGCACATTTCAGGTAAAGCTTGGAAATTGCAGTAATTTTGAGGAAAAGAAGACTTAAGATATGTATTTATCAAATCACCAGTTTTAGGGTAGACTGACACTAGCAAGTTGCTGAGCTATGCTATGCTTAGAGACCTTTGTTTTCAATGTTTAACTTTCCTGGAAATCTATCAGTGTTTGTTACAAGAACAAAAATGGAAGAGATTAATGGGAAAAAATGACGCATCATTTTTATAGGTAAATATAATTTGTGGTGTTGAAATTATCACTGCTAAATTCCGGGCAGAAATAAAATTCAAACTGAAAGTGAAGGTTCCTAGCTATGCTATATATATAGTTTGAAGTCCTTTATATGCAGACCAGTGCTTTTGTCAGCTCACTGTTGTGATGACCAAGAATTTTGTTGAAATATTAACATCTGCTTATGAATCATGGATTACCCGACCTTATTGACTGATTGGGGATTATTCACTTAAAACATCCTGTGCGGCTCAATTTATAAAGCTATTCATGTTTATATTTGTAGGAGTCTCACATACTAGTAATTTGAAAAGTATGATTGCTCAAACTGAATGTGCAAGAAATCACCATACTTTCCATTTATCTTAACGTCTTGGATGACTAATCTATTTGTCAGATTTGAAGTATGTGGTTTTTGTAACTTGTATCTAAAATGTATTGTGTGTCCATCTGACTTAAAAGCTTTTACGTAGGAAACTTAATATTCAGTTTGCTGCCTGACTTGCACTTCTAGTGTTGCCATCCAGCCTGCACAGTTTTACCATCCACTTCTTTATGTAATTTGATTGCTTGCTTTCTAACATGTTAATGGGAAATCTGCACTTTGTTGTCAGGTGTCAAGAAATCACTTGTAGAGCAGTCCTATTTTACAATCACAGACTCTCTTCAGCTACTTGTGAGTGGTGTGTTCAGTGCTTAGCATAATAAAATATGAATCTGCTCTTGCTCTAAGTAAGTTACTCCTGTTACTACATATAAAAACATGCTGCTTCCCAGCTTGAGCTCCCTTGCACATTTCATGTGTAAAAATAGACAAAGTATTTAAACTGGAGCTAATAGCTGTTTTCTTTTTTGTACTGTTTGTGACAGAACAGAGAAGTCAAAAATGTTCTCAAGAAGAAATTGAAAGAAAAAAACAAGAAGCACTAGCTAGAAGAAAGATGAGATTGCAGACACAACTTAAAGACACCTCACCTACCTGATTGAGCAGTTGACCAGATCAGAAACTGAGATTGTAAAAACTGCATCTGCCTGGGATATCAGGTCTTGTTTCTCTGTGAGAAATTTAATGAAGAACTGAAAGCAATTATTTGTATTCTAGTTTAATAAATTAGTGTTTACAATTGTAAATTGCCTGATCTTTGATATGTATGAGGTTCAGATGTGTGAAAGGACATTCTAAAAATGACTCTTTAGTTTTCCAGTACACAGTGTTACAGTTTGTATCTAAACCTAAAACAAAATTCTTGTGCAAATGATTTCAAAAATCTCATTTGGCTTTGTTGTTGTGGACATTCCTGATGCTGAAGCTGTGTATAAACTCGGAAGAAGCGTTTTTGGGGTTTTTTTGTCTAATTCAGGCCTTTCCAAACCTGCTCTGGTGACCCATCAGTCAGGCTTTCAAGATAAATTTGCATACATTGGAAGTCCAGTATATGCTAATTTACTTCACACTTATTAATTATGGATATCCTGAAAGCCCGACGACTTGTGGGGTCCCCAGGAATAGATTTTGGAAGCCCTGGTCTAATTGATTTTCTTCTCCAGGTGCATAAAAATTCAGTGGGATTAAACTTTTAATGTAGGATTATCTGACCCATCATCAGTTTACTTTTACTATATGAAAGTTGGAAAGCAGGAAGCTAAAGTTAGTGTGCGTCTGTGCCACAAGGACAATTTTAGCAAGGTTGAAATATTGTATATTGATTATGAAGAAATGTAGCTACATGAAAGATTACAGAGTAATTCCTTATCGGTTAAAGTAGCAGTCTTTCATTCTGAGAGACATGGAAAAACAGGATCTTGGTTAGCTTTTTATTATTGTTTTCTAAATGCTTTCAGGTATTTAAAGGGTCCATAATTAGTCCTTGAGAGGTTAAAAATGGCCCAGACTTTGAATACTAATGGGTAGAGTAATGCATGATCACTCAGTAGAAAGCTAAGAAGTTTCAGTTAAGATATTAAAGGAAAAATCACCAGTACTGTATGGTGAAATTTATTTTGTAATACTCAGCTTAATATGTTCTATTTAAAACCATTTACTTTATACTTTTCTTCCTGTTTCCAGCCTAGCACATTCAAATGAGTTTTTTTTACCTGTTCTATTTTGCCTACTTTTCAAAACTTGTGTGGTTATGCAGACATGAATCTTGAGTTGTTTAATGTTGCAGTTGAAAGGGTGTTAAAATATAGGATCTTTGCCAGTCTTTCTTTATTTAAAAACATTTATTTTCCACACACAAAAAGAATTTTCTGGTTGGGTTACATATTTGACATACACAGTTATACACGAGTATATACGGTACTTTTTAAGTCGAGAAATTAGTCTCAAACTTCATCTTGGAAAACAAGGTCACCTTATCCACAATGCAATGGTCTATTTACTCCTTTCCTTCCCCTCCATGGTTATCCCTGGTCCGTTCACCCGCGAGCTGAGGATCCTAGCAGGACTACGAAGGGAGTCGCAGTTGCTCAGGCATGTCCTCCCTACTCCCTTGCCAAGGCCTGATTGTCACGCTTAGAACACATGGTTCAAAGTGCAACACTGGAACCCCACGAGAGAGGAGGGAAGACACACCTGAGAAGCCGCAACACTCTCGTCATCCTTCTAGCAGCGGGTGAGTTAAGGGATCTGGAGGGGAGGCACGGGAGAATCTTTCCTACTGCCACCATCCTCTTTCTGGCTTCTTCGCTTGTATCTTCAACCCACGGGTGAATGGACTGGGGTAGCCATGGGGGGGGGGGGGGAAGCAGTGAACGACCAGGGGATAGCCATGGGGGAGGGAGGGAAGGAGTGAATGACCAAGGGTGGCCTCGACTTATCCACGGGTCATAACAAATTTCTTAAATTTTGGGCCAAAAACTGCTCTTGATTTATCCACAAGATGGACTTCTACATGAATATATATGGTATAATAGGGGTTGTAAAACCAAACATTTACAGGTTTTAGAAGGACCCACACCATAAGAGTAATGTTGCTCATATTTCTTTTTACCAATTAAGTCTTAAGGTGACTAAAATGTTTTTTTTTGTTTGTTTTGGTAAAAGATAAAGCTTCACTATGGGATAAAAACATTTCCAGTTTTTCAGTGTAATATTTCTTGTTTGCAGCTGTTTCACAGTCCTCACTATAATTCATTTTAATTCATATTGATTTTTATAGGCAGATATTTAAATTGATTATTTAGTTGATGCATTTTGTCACTAGGTGTCAAGTGATGTTGCTAAAGTCAGTATTGCTGGTATTTTTAAGTATGTGCACAAATGCGGAATTTTGTACTAATTTCTTCAGTGGCAAAGCAGAAAACTGAAAATACATGCTTCCTGGATTTAACTTTCATGAAAATTTAACAATTATGTATTAAAAATAGTGTACTCTTGAGACAGTGTTTGAGAGTCACATTTACAAGATGTGTATCTTTTTTAAGTATCTATATTTGAGTTTTTCCACTTTGTAACATCTGTTTAAATCTCTTGCAGTAGACACAGCTAATAAATATATGGATGCTCAGCAGATTTGTAATTTAATAAAGCCAGTTGATTTACTTTAGTTGTTGCTCATTGGAACCTTCGGTATGCATTTTTCCCATACTCCAGTGCTTGGTAAATTTCATTCTAAATAGGTCTGATAGAATGTTATTTATTCAGTAAATACAGCTAAAATGTTGCACATTTATATCTGACCAGTGAATACAAGCATGCAGCTGTATATACAGTTCAGAACTGGATATGTTCAGTAGAATTTCTGGATATGCATTAGATACAAAAGGAAAATAGACACTTAAAAATGCTAAATTAATTTAATTAACAGATTGGGCTTTTTCAGAAATATAGATTTTTAAGTGGGAGACATTCCCTAGCCATAATAATTATCTTGAAGACTTGGGAATTTTAAGAAAGCTGGTGTAATATGGATAGAAGTTTGTGCTAAAACAGGGGTTTTCCAAACTTGATCCTCAAGGGCTGCAATCCAGTCAGGTTTTTGGGATTTCAAAAATGAATATGCATGAGATCTATTTGCCTGCATTGCTTGCAAATAGATCTCATACATATTTACTGTGGAAATCCTGAAAACCCAAATGGGTTGCAGCCCTCGAGCATTGTTTTGGGCCCCCCTTGCCTAAAACATGGAAAGCTAGTTTTGGTGACAGATATATTTTGACATCTTACTTTCAGTAGTGTTTGGTACTACATGTATAATGTGACTGTATAATTTCTTCATGTAATTTTTTTCTAAAGACATTTACTTTCCATCTGCATGAAAAGTGGTGTTTTGTAAAAATATGTAAAAAATGATGTCTAATAAACTATGGTTTCTTAAATCAAATCTATTATGTTCTGACCTATGATCAGAATTTATTTGTAGCTTTTCCTGGTTTTGAAATACCTATGCAATCTCCCTGGAAGGCTCACCTACAGTAGGTGATTCTCATTCCTGCCTGCCAACCCTGTGATAACGGGATAAGCAGAGAGGTAACTATACAATTAGAAGTGGTTAATCACACAAGTTAGGAGCTCAGAGAGGGAATCACAGCTCATGGGGAACTTTTATGGAGAAGGCACAAGATCTGTCATGAAAACATTCAGTATTTAAAGTATGTGAACTTTGCATAAATCTCTGGAAGAGCCTTTCTTTTTGAGAAGCTGAATAAGCTGAGCCTAAAGATCAAGAAATAAGTATTACAAAGTAAAAGCAATTGAAGGAAAGATGGTACCTTTCCTTTACCAGTAAAAGTACCTTCTATCATTGGAGAACTAACCAATTGAAGAGACATTGTATTCCTTACTCCCAATATCTGTACTTTTTTTTCTCTTTTTCTTCATGGATGCAAAAGCCGGACGCCTTGCACGGTGTGCATGGAAATGGAAGCCAAAGGAACAGGGCAAAGCGTCCCTGCATCTGGTGTCTGCAAAGGTTCCACACGATGATTGAACGTCCAAGGCAGGCCGAAACATGGACGACTTGAAAAGGGGAAAGTGATGTATATGACAAAACAGAACCGTTAAGGAAATGCCAAAAATGTATTGACACATTTATAATAAAAATAGTATATAAAATACTTTTCGGTGCTGGAAACATCTTTCATCCTTGGATCACAGCTCCTGAAATAAAACACAAAACAGGATTTAGCTTTCGCTCCCCAGGCATGGTAATGAGAGGCTAAGGGGGTGGTGCTAGCATTTGGAGTAGGTGGGATGTTGCGAAGCATAGATGACAGAGACAATCGCCAATCAAGATATGCACCATCTACTGTTATAATAAGGAAAATATTAAAGGATTTTGCAGAGGCATTTTGTTGAATCAAGAGTGCATCAATCTCTGGACAAGGGGTTACATGAGAAATAAGTCTCAATCCTTCTGCAAACATCATAGCCCCACGCTGTGTTGTCCACCTCTGCAGCCAATTCCAGAGGTGGATCTGGCGGCAAGTTTGCAACCTCAGCATGCACACCAAACTGCAAACAAATGTATAGCATGCAGCAGGCTATAATGCTCGTCACCTTTTCCACACTTGCAGGGTTCCACCAGAACGATCCAAGAATCTGAATCTGCCATTCAGTACTCCGAAGGTCCGCTCTATCACATTTCTCATACTGGCATGAGCCTTATAGCGTATTTCTCCTGCAGTGTGTGGGGACTGGAGGAAGAATTAGCAACCAAGGTTTACAGCCATAGCCGCCATCACCTATATATGGTGTAACCAAGAATTCATAAAAAAACACTACAGTGAAAACAGCAAGCATAAACATCGCATATAAATATACTCTTAACACTGCCATCCTTAATGCATGCCATCTTCCTACCTGGCTATCTAGAACCCATCCCATAGCCAATGTCACTGAGCAGTCAGCTGTCACCGTATCTCCCCTGTGGGAAATGGACTTCAAGCGATAAATGTGCAAAAACGTAGGAGTCATAGCAGCTCTCAGGAAACCTTGCAAAAACATTAAGGATTCAAAGGTGTGCCTCACATACAACTTGCACATTCACAACTTTGAAATGTCTATGCTAATGCCAGAAGTCCAAGAAGTAAGATGGGAGAGTTAGTGTATAGCAGTAAATGATGAGATTGACATAATTGGCATCACAGAAACCTTGTGGAAAGAGGATAACCAATAGGACAGTGCCTATATCAGGGTACAAATTATATCGCAATGATAGGGAGGATCAACTTGGTGGGGATGTGGCACTTTGTCAGGGAGGGTATAGAGTCCAATAGGATAAAGATCATACAAGAGACTAAATGATCAGTAGAAACTGTATGGGTAGAAATCCCATGTGTGTTGGGTAACAGTATAGTGATAGGAGTATACTACCATCTACCTGGACAAAATGGTCAGACATGATGAAATGCTAAGAGAAATCAGGGAAGCTAACCAATTTGGCAGTGCAATAATAATGGGAGATTTCAATTACCCCAAATACACTACATCTACCAGTTCACCTTTATCCACGTTTATTAACCCCTTCAAAAAAAAATGAAGCAGATTTGTTAGGCAAGACTTCCCTTGGGTAAATCCATGTTGACTATGTTCCATTAAACAATGACTTTCTATATGTGCTACGATTTTGATCTTTAGAATCAAAAAATCTTCGCACCCCACAGTCATGGGAGGGGAAGTGAAGGAAACAGCTTGATCTTCACCTGGAACTGGAAAGAAGCAGCGATGTAAGTGCTGCGTTTGTTAGACCCGCCCCCCCATGACGTCACTAACATCGGACAGTTAAGACAGCCTCAACACCAGGCGTCGCGCGCCAAAGGGGCTCTCCCCTTTATGCACCCCTTCGTGCAAACCTTTGTGTATATGTAAAAATTTATTTTTATGTTTCCTTTGTTAACTAAGCTGTTTCATTGTATTCGACTAAGGAATTTTTTCCTGCTTTTTCTGTTTCACTGTAAACCGGCATGATTTGTATTTAATGCAAGAATGTCGGTATATAAAAGTTAAAAATAAATAAATAAATATTGACTGGGTAAATGTAGCATCAGGACTTGCTAGAGACAAAGTTCTTGGATGTAATAAATGACTGCTTCATGGAGCAAATTGTTTCAGGGACCAACGAGAGAGGGAGCTATTTTAGATTTAATTCTTAGTGGAATGCAGGTCTTGGTGAGAGAGGTAACTGTGGTGGGGCCACTTGGCAATAGTGATCATAACTAAACTGGGGACTATACAGCTCTAACACTAAATTTTCAAAAGGGAAACTGATAAAATGAGGAAAATAGAAAAAAACTAAAAGGTACAGCCTCAAAGGTTAAATGTGTTCAAAGGCATAGACATTGTTTAAAAATACAATCCTAGATGCACAGTCGAGATGTATTCCACGCAATAAGAAAGGTGGAAGGAAGGGGAAAACAATTACCGGCATGGTTAAAAGGTGAGGTGAAAGAGTCTTTTTTTTTTAGCCCAAAAAAATCCTTCAAAAATTGGAAGAAGGATCCAGCTGAAGAAAATAGGATAAAGCATAAGCATTGTCAAGTTAAGAGTAAAACATTGATAAGACAGGTGAGGAGAGGATTTGAAATGAAGTTGGCCGAAGAGACAAAAACACATAATAAAACCTTTTTTAAAAAAAATATTTTATTTTTTCAGTTTTTACAAATATTGTAGACACAATTACATTGCCAATAAAAGAGGTCATCATTTAAGTATATATTCATCTTATTCAAACAAAAATAAAGAAATTATAGAATTAATAAAGAATCAAACCATCTTATATCCAAATGGATGATAATAACTTGACCAGAAAAGGAAAACACTTTTTAAAATATATCCGAAGCAAGAAACCTGTGAGGGAGTCTGTTGGACTGTTAGATGATCGAGGAGTTAAAGGGGCTCTTAGGGAAGATAAGGCCATTGCAGAAAGACTAAATGAATTCTTTGCTTCTGTGTTTACTAATGAGAATGTTGGGGAGATACCAGTTCCGGAGATGGTTTTCAAGGGTGATGAGCCAGACCAACTGAACCAAATCACTGTGAACCTGGAAGATGCAGTAGGCCAGATGGACAAACTAAAGAGTAGCAAATCACCTGGACCAGATGGTATACATCCTAGGGTACTGAAGGAACTCAAAAATAAAATTTCTGATCTATTAGTTAAAATTTGTAACCTATCATTAAAATAATCCATTGTACCTGAAGACTGGACGGTGGCCAATGTAACCCCAATATTTAAAAAGGGCTCCAGGGGTGATCTGGGAAAATATAGTCCAGTGAGCCTAATTTCAGTGCCAGGAAAAATAGTGGAAACTATTCTAAAGATCAAAATCGTAGCACATATAGAAAGTCATTGTTTAATGGAACATAGTCAACATGGATTTACCCAAGGGAAGTCTTGCCTAACAAATCTGCTTCATTTTTTTTTTGAAGGGGTTAATAAACGTGGATAAAGGTGAACTGGTAGATGTAGTGTATTTGGACTTTCAGAAGGCGTTTGACAAAGTCCCTCATGAGAGGCTTGTAAGAAAACTAAAAAGTCATGGGATAGGAGGCGATGTCCGTTCGTGGATTACAAACTGGTTAAAAGACAGGAAACAGAGAGTAGGATAAAATGGTCAATTTTCTCAGAGGAAAAGGGTAAACAGTGGAGTGCCTCAGGGATCTGTACTTGGACCAGTGCTTTTCAATATATTTATAAATGATCTGGAAAGGAATATGACGTGTGAGGTTATCAAATTTGCAGATGATACAAAATTATTCAGAGTAGTTAAATCACAAGCGGATTGTGATACATTACAGGAGGACCTTGCAAGACTGGAAGATTGGGCATCCAAATGGCAAATGAAATTTAATGTGGATAAGTGCAAGGTATTGCATATAGGGAAAAATAACCCTTGCTGTAGTTACACGATGTTAGGTTCCATATTAGGAGCTACCACACAGGAAAAAGATCTAGGCATCTTAGTGGATAATACTTTGAAATCGTCAGCTCAGTGTGCTGCAGCAATCAAAAAAGCAAACAGAATGTTAGGAATTATTAGGAAGGGAATGGTTAATAAAACAGAAAATGTCATAATGCCTCTATATCGCTCCATGGTGAAGACTGTTCCTTGAATACTGTGTACAATTCTGGTCGCCGCATCTCAAAAAAGATATAGTTGCGATGGAGAAGGTACAGAGAAGGGCAACCAAAATGATAAAGGGGATGGAACAGCTCCCCTATGAAGAAAGGCTGAAGAGGTTAGGGCTGTTCAGCTTGGAGAAGAGACGGCTGAGGGGGGATATGATAGAGGTCTTTAAGATCATGAGAGGTCTTGAACGAGCAGAAGTGAATAATTTATATTTTCAGATAATAGAAGGACTAGGGGGCATTCCATGAAGTTAACAAGTAGCACATTTAAGACTAATCGGAACAAAATATTTCTTACTCTTTGCCAGAGGATGTGGTTAGTGCAGTTAGTGTAGCTGGGTTCAAAAAAGGTTTGGATAAGTTCTTGGAGGAGAAGTCCATTAACGGCTATTAACCAAGTTGACTTAGGGAATTGCCACTGCTATTAATTGTATCAGTAGCATGCGATCTTCTTGGTGTTTGGTACTTGCCAGGTTCTTCTGGCCTGGTTTGGCCTCTGTTGGAAATAGGATGCTGGGCTTGATGGACCCTTGGGCTGACCCAGCATGGCAATTGCTTATGTTTTTTATGGATTTGCTTGCGGTTCCTACAGAAACTCTCCTCTTCCGACTTTGGGGTCAGTGCAATATGGGTGCAGTATAGGACCCAACACATTCGACATCCCTGCAGTTTCACTGGGTCTTCAGGAAACACAATGTAATTCTTCATGCACCTCATCATTGCCTTAAAAACCTGTGTGAAATGCTGTGAGAGAGAGGCTGGGACATCCACGCAATGATACCAACTGGTCCCGGTCAAGCCACCATGAAAGATTGGACCTGGCGGTTTCTGAAAGCGATAGTGGGAGATAAAACTGCTCTGAAATTGGATCCCACTGGGATAGCAATGCTTTCTTTAGAGGTCTCATATGAGCAAACACCCACGGGACCAGCTCTAAGGTCGAGGCCATGGAACAGAGAACCTTCAGGTAATCCCAAACCCTGAGTAATTGGGCATTCAACAAGTTCCAAACCTCAGCCTGCTGCTTGACAATCTGCTCCTTCGTGAGAAAGACCTTCCCCACTTGGATATTGAACTCCAGAACCTGCAAAGGAGAAAAATAACTCTTGGACAGATTCACTATCCATCCCAACAATCTCAGGCGTTGCAACACCACTTCCATCACTCGTCTGCAAAGGTCTTACAACTTCACACAGATAAGCCAGTTGGCCAGATAGGGGAGGACCAGCACACACCCTCTTTTCTGAGAGCTGCCACCACCATCACCTTAGTAAAGGTCTTCAGGACTGTTACCAGTCCAAATAGGAGGGCACAAAATTGAAAATGGCTCCCCAGCTGTAGGTACCACTGATGACCCAGATGAATCCCTATGTGCAGATATGCCTCAATCAGATCCAGGTAAGCCAAGAACTCCCTGCTTCTCACTGCTGCTATGAGGGACCTCAGAGTCTCCATCCGGAAATAGGAAACCTTGAGAGCTACATTCACCTTCTTTAAATCCTGAATTAGATGAAAGGTTCCTTCCTTTATTGGTGCCACAAAATAAATGGAATAACGCCCCGTCCCAGCTTGTCCTGGGGGACGGGAATAATGGTACCCAGCATCCTCAGTGACTTCTCTGCCGAGGCACAAGGGGACACCATAAACAGGTTTTTGATTGGCCGTGCAAATTCTAAAGCATAGCCTTGTCCTATCACACTTAAAACCCACTGGTCCAACGTGATTTTGAGTCAAGTGTTCCCTGATGACAGGGACTGAGGAGTGGGCTGGCCTCGTTTCATTGCGCAGGCTTGGCTCTTCCATTACCTTGGCCAGAGCCATCACGATTTGTCCTGTGCCCACGAAATGGCTGGTTCCAGGACTACGAACTCCCCGAGGTCTGCTGTTGGCTGACAGCTGGAGCCCTGCTCTGACGGAAACACTTTTGCCTCAGAAAACAAGTGTGCACAGGGAGAAATCCTTTGGATCCTTTTGGCTTGCCCTCTGGTAGCTTGTGCACTTTATCTCCTAGATGCTTTATCAGCTGCTCCAAGTCTTCCCCGAACAGAAGTTTGTCCTTAAAAGACAATGCTCCCAGCTGAGCTTTTGACGAAACATCTGCTGACCAGTTTCATAACCAAAGAAGCCTCCTAGCAGAGACTGCAGACATCATAGTCCTGGAAGATGTGCAAATGAGGGCATACAAAGCATCTGCACCATAAGTCACCGCAGCCTCCAATCACGCCACCTGTTTTGACTTCTGGAGTGACATATCTCTGTCACGCTGCAACTGCTGCACCCATTTCAAACTAGCCCAGAGCAATAAAGCTGCTACACACAGCTGCACAGATGCCAAGAGCAGACACCTTGAAAATCTTCTTGAGATGCATCTCAAGCTTCCTGTCCTGCAAATCTTTAAGAGCTGCTGCACCAGCTACCAGATTGGTGGTCCTTTTTGTAACTGCTGAAACCAAAGCGTCCATCTTCAGCACCTTAAGGCCAGTCTCCGGAGTGTCCCACTCCCTGACCACCAGCTCTTTAACCAACCTGTGAAAGGTGAAAGTCTTGGCTGGATCCACTTCCTCCAGGTCAGCCTGCTCCTGTGAAATGGTTATTCCTAATTCTGCCAGAAGACTTTGTGCAGCAACAAAATAAATTCCTGCGAAAAAGGGAGGAACCCTCCCAATCCTCATCCAAAGGATCTTGTTCCTCCCCTGACTGGCCCCTATGGGACCCTCGAGCCTCCTCCACGGAGTGATCAGCTGGAGAAAGTGCAGGTGGGAGATCCCCTCCCCCTGCTGCAGTTTGTTAACCTTCGCCGCGAATGTCTCCAAAATGGCCGCCATTGCTGCGCCCAGTGGGAATGGATCAACAGCCTCCTGTGTCACAGCTGTAGGCCTGCCAGATCTGCTCTGTGATGAAGATACCTCTACGGTTCTCCCCGATGTGCCCTTCCCACCAGAGAGGCATCGGTGACAGTAGCTGCCTTGAGAGAGGTGTGTGACACTCTCCACATGCAGCGCATCGACAGGCACATCACACACCGAACAGGAAGGCATGCTCAGAGCCGCAACAGGTGTTCACAACTTAAATGAAGCCCTTCTTCCATCAATGGGGAACATAAACAACAAGAAAAAACAATCCCTGCCTTCTTTTTCCTTATTTTTTGGTAAAAACTTTAATGAACAAAGAGCAAACCCATTAGCTTATCTGAAGGGTGGCAGAGGTTTTACCCAAGGGTGAGGGAACTGGGCCACCAGCTTTCACCCCCAGTATGGATCAGCGAGCAATCAAGGGTCCCCAACACTGCTTGACGTCCTCTAAAACCAGGAAGGATGGTCTCACCAGGACCTGCCAACCTCCTGGGAGAGAGGGGTCCCCCCTGGGGGCTCCAAAATCATTGCCGCACTCTTGTATCACTGCCTTCTGCTCCATGGCAGGCTGGAAGGGAGACCACGATGCAAAAATATTTTGCCACAGTTTGAAAAATATAGTCGCCTTTTTATTCATACTCACCTCTTCAGCGGCAGACCAAGGATCCAGGCAACATGCCCCCCCCCCCCCCACACACACACACACAAACTGAGGGCTTCTAATCACTGCTCTACTGCATTCCCGACACAGCAAAACCTGCTGAAAGCCAGCAGCCTCCAAGAAGCATAATAACTGTATAGCCATGCTCCCCCACTGTTCCAATGACTCGCACCACTGCAGCCAGGAAACAGAATAAAATAACTCACTAGAGTTGGGATGTCATTCACAGATACCTACTGATCAGCTCCTCTGAAAGCCCTAACTTCCTGGTGAAGCACCTGAAAGCCTTTCATTCTTTCTTGGGTATTCCTTACTAGATCTGGAAAAATTCTGACTGTGAGCATGGAAAGAAACATTCATGTTCTTGAAGTAACATCACTAAGGACATGCTCATAAATAAAGGAAACCATTAATATTGCCCTTTCAGTTCCTTCTTGAGTGGTAGTTTCCAACTTAGCAATCAATTTACCAAATTCTAAAGGAAATTGTGAGACCCCTCTCTCCCTATTAGCAGGCACAAAAAGGAAAAAAGAATACTTTATTAAATGCTGGAACTTTATCTGAGAGAACATGTAAGATATCAGTCAAATATTTCCTCAATGTCACATGAGGTTGTTCTACAAATCAAGGAAAATTTAAAAATCTCAGATTTGTGCCTCAGATTTTGAATACTAGTCTGAGTGTATCAAATCTGTATTCAATTGCTAGCTACTTTGATAGAAAAAGATATTTGTTCGATTTGGCTACAGTGCCAGCTAACCCTGTTTTTTTTTTTATTTACCACACTTTTAAATTGATCTGAGATGGTCTCTCTGTCAGTGCCACTGAGAGAAGCTGCTAGCAGTAGCAATGGCATTTTGCTGCTTATTTTACCCCCCTGGGGTAGGTTGAAAGCAGAATTTGGATGTTGTGGGTGGGAGATATATTCAATTTCTAGCTAGTTTGATAGAATTGCCATTGAAACAGATATTTCATCAATTTTGCTGCTGTGCCAAGCCAGGCTTTTTTGTTAACTGGCATAACTGCAGTTTTGGGTTTTTTTTTATTGAACTTAATGTCTCTCTGTGCTCTTTTATTCCAAGAAGGCAGTGCACTGGGCATCAGTAACAGTGGGCACTGGGTAGTTTTGCAGACTCATGTATATTGGGACAGTGGTGGTCTCGGAAGCCAAATCCCCAGTGGGCCTCTTTTGTAGTAACAACTTTGTTGTGTGCACATACATTACATTAGTGCACACATCAAGGCACTGTGTCTGTGGGCAGCCAGTTTTGCAGACTCATGCATATTGGGACAGTGGTTCTCTCTGAAAGCAAATCCCCAGTGGGCCTCTTTTGGAAATAATTCTTTTAATTGAAATCCCTAGTAGGCAGTGACATTAAATCCATAATGTCAGGGAAAGCTAGATGTGGTCGAGTGATTGGGACTGGGAGAGGATACACCTCAAAAGGGAGTGCCAGTCCCCCATTAAAGTTAAAAAGGGACCTGTTCCAATCTAAAATCTCTGGAGGGGCAGGCAGTTCCATCCGGAAAAAAATGAAATATAAAGATGATGCATTACCACCACCTGTTTCTGACCCTGTAGTTTTGGAGGTGAGGGAAGGGGAGGCTGAATCATGTAAGCCAAAATGGCGACACCCAAAAGCAGCAGCGTGACAGAAGACTCGACTTATCGTTGACAATGTAGTGCAGGCACTGTTTTATTCTGATTCCAATGAAGAATCGTCTTGCGTGGGATTCTCATCATCAGAAATGGAAGAAGTAATAGCTGACAAAGGTTTAGGAGGATTCATTAGTCCTGTCTTAGCCTCCACTTCAGTGCTACAGGGGAGAGATGAAACTGATGATGAGGAGGAAGAGCAGACAGCACCGGCACAGAGTGTGACTGATGCCCCTGGCATTGTTTCTCAGGGTGCACCCACTACTTCAGCTCCAGTGCCAGCATCCACCCCGAAGGCTATAGAGAAGGGATCATGAAATACATCTGCGATCTGGAGCCACTTTAAAGTGACGGAGGACCCGCATTTTGCTCGGTGTAATTACTGCAGCAGGGCTATTAGCAGAGGCAAACAAATGGGACATCTATCTAATTTTGGCATGACGCATCACATGAAGAGGCAACATCCAACAACAGTACTGCCATCTGGGGAGGGTGGCAGTACCAGTCAGGGAACCTCTTTTTCTAGGCAGTGTAAAGCAGTTGAAAAGGAGCAGGGTCACCCCATGCTCTCAGCCCCTTCTAGCAGTCAGGTGACAGGCCAGCAGCCCCCTGCCCTGTGGCAGAAGTGACAACCCACCATGGAGGAAATGGGGTGGGGTGCAGTAATGCAATCCCAGGGTAGGAGGCAGGTAGCCTCAAAAGTTGTAACCAGGAGCATTGGGGAAATGATTGCCCTTGACGACCAGCCCTTGTAGATAGTGGAGAATGTGGGTTTCAAGCATTTTCTGAAGGTCATAGAACCAAATTACAAAGTCCCCTCCAGAACCACATTTAGCAGAAAGGTCATCCCCAGCCTGTACAAGCAGTGTCACAGTCACATCCAAGCGCTGCTAGCTAAGGCACAGGGGAGTGTGCATTTCACCTGCGATATCTGGACCGCCATGAATGCTGCACACTCTTACCTCTCCCTGACAGCACACTGGTGGGACCTGACTGAGGCAGGGGCAGGCAGCAGCTCTATTAGTGAACAAGTATCAGGGTGGAGGTGGGCTTTACTACATACCCACCTAATAGACGAGGCCCATACTTCAGCCAATATTCTAGCATGCATTAGACAGATGTTGGTGGGCTGGTAACTACACCAGTGAGACAGATCCGCTGGCATATTGGGCACCGAAGTCCACTGTCTGGCCACATCTAGCCAAAGTGGCTCAGTGATATCTGTCATGTCCACGAACCAGTGTGCCCAGTGAATGTGTATTTTCAATGACAGGGGATATCATGAGCCCTCACCGCTCAAGGCTGGCACCAGAGTTGATGGAAATGCTAGTGTTTTTGAAAATAAACCTGCCTTTGCTTGGGTTTCCAAATTTTCCCTGTGAATGGCAAGATGAATAAAAGCAAATGAAAGCCTTGTAGCAGCTCCAACTGCCTCCTATGTTCCAGATAATATCAGCACTGCAGCACATGTACCTGACCTGAAATGCTGTGTCTGTCTGTCCACTGTCCAGGCCATACGTCTCTAAAGGGCTTGACTTCTAACGCTGTGACTGTCCATCCACATTTGGAATGTAAGAACATAAAAAGCTGACTTCAGATGTTTGGAGCTTGCAAATTTCATATGCCTAACAGTTTTCCTGACCTTCATAATATGGGCCATGTTCCCGAAATCTTTCTTAGGTGCCAACAGTAATGTTTTTAGTACTATAGAAAGCTCAACTGGTGGTAGTTGCACTCTAGTTCATCCTCTGTGTTCCCATAGTTTACAGAGGCACTGTGTAAACTAGAAAGTGAACATAAGTTGATATTGTAGACTTGGACTTGAGTAGCGGTTTTCTTATTTCTGAGAGCTCTTTAAGTTCCTTTGTCATCAGTTGAAGTGCATAAGTACAGTTAATAGCTTCTGGGTATCCACAAATAATCTCCAGCTCATTTCTTGCTGTCTGTCTGTCTGTCCAGGATTTATGTCCCTAAAAGGGCTTGACCTCTATCCTCGATTGCTATGCCTGTCCTTCCAAGCTTTACGTCTCTACAAGGGTTTGACCTCAATTGCTGTGCCTGTCCATCCTGGCTTTACACCCCTACGAGGGCTTGACCTCTATCCTCGATTGCTATGCCTGTCCTTCCAGGCTTTACGTCTCTGCAAGGGTTTGACCTCAATTGCTGTGCCTGTCCGTCCAGGCCTTATGTCCCTAAAAGGACTTGACCTCTATCCTCGATTGCTGTGCCTGTCTGTCCAGGATTTACATCTCTACTAGTTTTTGACCTTGAATGCTGTGCCTGTGCATCCAGGTTTTATGTCTCGCTCAATCCTCAAAATTGAATGCTCAATTTTTGAGGATTCAATCAAAATTGAATCCTCAAAATTGAATGCTGTGCCTGTCCGTCTAGGCCTTATATCCCTAAAAGGGTTTGACCTCGAATGTTGTGCCTGTCCATCTAGCCTTTATGTCCCTAAAAGGGCTTGACCTCTATCCTCAATTGCTGTGCCTGTCTGTCTAGGCTTTACATCTCTACTAGTTTTTGACCTTGAATGCTGTACCTGTGCATCCAGGTTTTATATCTCTGAGGGCTTGACCTCTATCCTCAATTGCTGTGCATGTCCGTCCAGGCTTTATGTCTCTAAAAGGGTGTGACCTCTATCCTCGATTGCTGTGCCTGTCCATCCAGGCTTTACATCTTTACAAGGGTTTGACCTCAAATGCTGTGCCGGGCCATCTAGGCTTTATGTCCCTAAAAGGGCTTGACCGCTATCCTCGATTGCTGTGCCTGTCCATCTAGGCTTTATACCCCTACGAGGGCTTGACCTCTATCCTCGATTGCTATGCCTGTCCTTCCAGGCTTTACGTCTCTACAAGGGTTTGACCTCAATTGCTGTGCCTGTCCATCCAGGCCTTATGTCCCTAAAAGGGCTTGACCTCTATCCTCGATTGCTGTGCCTGTCTGACAAGGCTTTACATCTCTATAAGGGTTTGACCTCGAATGCTGTGCCTGTCTGTCCAGGATTTATGTCCCTAAAAGGGCTTGACGTCTATTCTCGATTGCTGTGCCTGTCCATCCAGGCTTTATGTCTACAAGGGTTTGACCTCGAATGCTGTGCCTGACCATCCAGGCGTTATGTCCCTAAAAGAGCTTGACCTCTATCCTCGATTGCTGTGCCTGTCCATCCAGGCTTTATGTCCCTATGAGGGCTTGACCGCTATCCTCGATTGCTATGCCTGTCCATCCAGGCTTTATGTCCCTAAAAGAGCTTGACGTCTATTCTCGATTGCTGTGCCTGTCCATCCAGGCTTTATGTCTACAAGGGTTTGACCTCGAATGCTGTGCCTGACCATCCAGGCGTTATGTCCCTAAAAGAGCTTGACCTCTATCCTCGATTGCTGTGCCTGTCCATCCAGGCTTTATGTTCCTATGAGGGCTTGACCTCTATCCTCGATTGCTATGCCTGTCCATCCAGGCTTTATGTCCCTAAAAGAGCTTGACCTCTATCCTCGATTGCTGTGCCTGTCCATCCAGGATTTATGCCCCTACGAGGGCTTGACCTCTATCCTTGATTGCTGTGCCTGTCCATCCAGGCTTTACATCTCTACAAGGGTATGACCTCAAATGCTGTGCCTGTCCGTCCAGGATTTATGTCCCTAAAAGGGCTTGACCTCTATCCTTGATTGCTGTGCCTGTCTGTCCAGGACTTATGCTTCTATGAGGGCTTGACCTCTATCCTCGATTGCTGTGCCTGTCCGTACAGGCTTTATGTCTCCTCAAGGGTTTGACCAAGAATGCTGTGCCTGACCATCCAGGCCTTATGCCCCTAAAAGGGCTTGACCTCTATCCTCGATTGCTGTGCCTGACATCCAGGCTTTATGTCCATAAAAGGGCTTGACCTCTATCCTTCACTGCTGTGCCTGTCTGTCCAGGCTTTATGTCTCTAAAATGGCTTGACCTCTAATGCTGTGCCTGTCCATCCAGGACTTATGTCCCTATGAGGGCTTGCCCTCTAATGCTGTGCCTGTCCATCCACACCTTATGTCCCTAAAAGGGCTTGATCTCGAATACTGTGCCTGTCTGTCCAGGCCTTATGTCCCTAAAAGTGCTTGACCACTATCCTAGGTTGCTGTGCCTGTCCATCCAGGCTTTACATCTCTAAAAGGGTTTGACCTTGAATGCTGTGCCTGTCCATCCAGGATTTATGTCCCTACGTGGGCTTGAATTCTATCCTTGAATGCTGTGCATGTCCATCCAGGATTTATGTCCCTAAAATGGCTTGACCTCTATCCTTGATTGCTGTGCCTGTCTGTCCAGGCTTTACATCTCTACAAGGGTTTGATTTTGAATGCTGTGCCTATCCGTCCAGGCTTTACGCCCCTATGAGGGCTTGACCTCTATCCTCGAATGCTGTGCCTGTCCACCCAGGCTTTATGTCCCTCAATGGGCTTGACCTCTATCCTCGATTGCTGTGCCTGTCCATCCACATTTGGAATAAGAACATAAGAACATAAAAACATAAGAAAATGCCATACTGGGTCAGACCAAGGGTCCATCAAGCCCAGCATCCTGTTTCCAACAGTGGCCAATCCAGGCCATAAGAACCTGGCAAGTACCCAAAAATTAAGTCTATTCCATGTTACCATTGCTAATGGCAATGGCTATTCTCTAAGTGAACTTAATAGCAGGTAATGGACTTCTCCTCCAAGAACGTATCCAATCTTTTTTTAAACACAGGTATACTAACTGCACTAACCACATCCTCTGGCAACAAATTCCAGAGTTTAATTGTGCGCTGAGTAAAAAAGAACTTTCGCCGATTAGTTTTAAATGTGCCCCATGCTAACTTCATGGAGTGCCCCCTAGTCTTTCTACTATCCGAAAGAGTAAATAACCGAGTAACATCTACCCGTTCTAGACCTCTCATGATTTTAAACATCTCTATCATATCCCCCCTCAGCCGTCTCTTCTCCAAGCTGAAAAGTCCTAACATCTTTAGTCTCTCCTCATAAGGGAGCTGTTCCATTCCCCTTATCATTTTGGTAGCCCTTCTCTGTACCTTCTCCATCACAATTATATCTTTTTTGAGATGCGGCGACCAGAATTGTACACAGTATTCAAGGTGCGGTCTCACCATGGAGCGATACAGAGGCATTATGATATTTTCCATTTTATTCACCATTCCCTTTCTAATAATTCCCAACATTCTGTTTGCTTTTTTAACTGTCGCAGCACACTGAACAGACGATTTCAATGTGTTATCCACTATGATGCTTAGATCTCTTTCTTGGGTTGTAGCACCTAATATGGAACCCAACATTGTGTAATTATAGCATTTGTTATTTTTCCCTATATGCATCACCTTGCACTTATCCACATTAAATTTCATCTGCTATTTGGAGGCCCAATTTTCCAGTCTCACAAGGTCTTCCTGCAATTTATCACAAAAATGCTTGTGATTTAACTACTCTGAATAATTTTGTATCATCTGCAAATTTGATTACCTCACTTGTCGTATTTCTTTCCAGATCATTTATAAATATATTGAAAAGTAAGGGTCCCAATACAGATCCCTGAGGCACTCCACTGTCCACTCCCTTCCACTGAGAAAATTGTCCATTTAATCCTACTCTCTGTTTCCTGTCTTTCAACCAGTTTGCAATCTACGAAAGGACATCGCCACCTATCCCATGACTTTTTACTTTTCCTAGAAGCCTCTCATGAGGAACTTTGTCAAAGGCCTTCTGAAAATCCAAATATACTACATCTACTGGTTCACCTCTATCCTTTGCCCATACAATGTCACAGGGGCTACCGGTGCCATTGGTCAGCCCCTGTCACATGGTAGGAGTACAAGATGGCGCTGATGGCCATGTGACAGGGGCTGACCAATGGCACCGGTAGCCCCTGTGACAAAGGCTTATCGGCGCCATGATGAAACCGGCACCGAGGGTGGGAAAGTGTAGGGGATGGTTCCCGGACTCCCCGCTGGACCACCAGGGAGTTTTGATAAGTCTTGGGGGGGTCAGGAGGGTGGGGGGTTTGTTTAAATTTTTATTTAGGTTGCCGTATAATTCGGCGAAGATTCGTGTATTCGTGGGGAATCGCGATATGTTTCGCTTCCCCACGAATACAACGAATAGTGCAATATACGTTGCGGATTTCCAATACTGCAAAAACGAATGCACACCCCTAATTACTCTGTGGGGTAGATTTTATAAATGTACGCCCGCGTGTACTTTTGTTCGCGCACCAGGCGCAAACAAAAGTACGCCGGATTTTGTAAGATATGCGTGTAGTCGTGCATATCTTATAAAATCCGGGGTAGGCGCGCGCAACGGGGGTGCTCATTTGTGCACCTTGTGTGCGCCGAGCCCTGCGCGCGCTGCCCGTTCCCTCCAAGGCCGCTCTGAAATCGGAGCGGCCTCGGAGGGAACTTTCCTTCAGCCTCCCCCCACATTCCCCTCCCTTTCCCTACCTAATCAAACCCCCCCCCCCAGCCCTATCTACACACCCCCCTATTTTTATCGTGAAAGTTACGTCTGCCGATTGGCTGCCGCCGCGTAATTCCCCGGCCCGGGAGTGATTTTGGAGGCCTTGGCCATGCCCCCGAAACACCCCCGGGCTGGAGCCACGCCCACAACATGCTCCCCCCGGAACACCCCAAACTTCGCGCCGCCCTATGACACGCCCCCCTAGCAAAGCCCCGGGACTTACGCGCGTCCTGGGGCTTGCGCGTGCCTCCGAGCTTATGCAAAATAGGCCCGGCGCATGCAGGGGGGTTTTGAAAGGGTTACGTGCATAACTTATGCACGCAACCCTTTTAAAATCTACCCCTGTATGTTTTTTTATAAATCTTCCCTTTCTCTGAAATTTCTTAGCAAATTCCAGAGAAAGCTGCACTTTACTCAGAAGCGATGTTACCAGGATTATTCTCTCCCCCAAAGGACAGGATTGAGAATATGAAACAAAAAGACCTAAACTCTCCATCATAAACTAGATGGATTGGAAATCTTACTGGCCCCTGATTGAACGTCCCACAGTAGGAGAAGGAGCTGGAATTTTACTACAGATGCTTCCTGATTCCCAAGAAAACTGGAAAATTCAGACCTGTGTTATTTCTGAAGGACTTGAATGTGCATCTGAAAAGAAAGTCAGTTCTTGTGAAGTCTAGTACTATTGCTTAAGTCTAGTTTGGCTCTGATCAGTATGATCATTGGTTTGTTTTTGTTTCCTACCATAACCTCATTCACACTGTCTCCATTTGTCAATACAGGTCCCATGTCATGTCACCATAAGTGAGCTCCTCAAAAAGTTGTTTGAGAAATGTTTGAGTCTGCAATTTACATGTTCTATCTTCCATCTGGTAGATTTCCCTATTAATAGCAATTCTTCTTTGCATGCTATTCATTCAGTGGTTTCTACAATGTCCATAATTACCCCCTCTCTCTGTGATGGTAGATGTAGATTACACCTACAGTAAACAGGTATTAAGCACCTTTGGTAATTTCTTTATACTTTGTTCCCCTGACTATCCAGAACATGTGGCAGTCTCTCCAAAGGAATGGTTCAGACCAGGCATGTCATCAATGGATGCAAGCTTGAACTCCCTTGGGTTTGAACTGGTGATGAAGAGAACCTCTATTAGAAGTGTGGTACAATCTTTCTTTCTTTTCACCTTCTGCTTTCTGTATTGAATGTGAAATAGCCTTAATGATGAATTTTTGTTTTTTCCTTTCTTTTAGTCTTGGTGGACATTCTCATGCTGTGCTTCCAGAAGAAAGAGATTTCCCCAGTCCCTAGATGCAGAGGGAGAATCCTCTCATACCCCAAAATCCTGAAACCCTCCTTTCTTCCAGTATACCCTAGGAAGGAGGGAATTATAACTAGAAAAACATATTTGTACTCATCTTTTGTTGACATTTAGTGTCCTTTATCATTTTTTCCTAAGCTTAGTAATATATGTGCATGAATTGTGCTTCTGCGTGCAGGACTTGAATACATGAGCACAAGCTGGGTTCTAGTACAAAATACTTGTGATGGCAGACCTGGGAAGGGACATTTATGGATAGTATGTTGAGATACTTCTGCAGTAGGTATTAACTGTGAATATTGCTTTTCAACAGATAAATATTTCTTTATAATAGCAAGAAATGACTCCAAATGAGATTTTTGTTTGTAGCTTTTTCCTGAAACATTTAAACTATTTATTTATTTAATTGTAAGTATTAATGTATCACTTATGCTGGTTTTCCATATTAAGTGGTGTACAAAAGAAACATGCATAATAAAACATGTAGTAAAACTTAAATCACTAAATACAACAAAGTGTATCAAACTAAAATATTACCTTCAATAAAAATACTGAAAAATTTAAGAAAAAGCCAACTAAAATTAATAATCATAGCTTCTTCTTCAAAAGAAGCTATTAAGACCATGAAGCTCAAGTGGCAACTCATTCTACCAGGTAGGACTTCTCATCTGAGAAACCTTCAATCGTACAATCTTGGAGGTAGGATCCTATAAAAGACCTTTTATCAACTGAATGCAAAGAACATGGAGGGACTTACCTCTCTAGTTTGTTAGCTAAGTAGACTGGGCCATCATCTTGAAGGGCTCTGTATATCACAGTCACAACCTTAAACTGGATTCTTTGAGTGACTTGTAGCCAATGATGTTTTTAAGCACAGGGGTAATATGATCTTTTAGGGATGTGAATTGGGCTTCGGACGATTGAAAATATCATTGATATTTTCAAAATCGTCAGAAATCGGGGGCTCCCCCAAAATGATAGGAAAACCCCACGATATTGATCGTGGGGGTTCCCTTATCATTTTGGGGGAGGGCGGGAAAAACGGCACACAAAAATAACCCCTAAACCCACCCCGATCCTTTAAAACTAACCCCTTAGCTTCCCCCACCCTCCCGATGCCCCCAAAAACCTTTTACAGGTACCTGGTAGTCCAGTGGGGGTCCCGAGAGCGATCTAAATGTTCTGTGATTTTATTCTTTATAACAGTTTCCATGATTTTTCCTAGCAGTGAAGTCAGGCTCACCAGTCTGTAGTTTCTAGGCCACCCTCCAGTCTTCAGATACAATGGATGATTTTAATGATGGGTTACAAATTTTTACTAATAGGTCTGAAATTTTATTTTTGAGTTCTTTCAGAACCCTGGGGTGCATACCATCTGGTCCAGGTGATTTACTACTCTTCAGTTTGTCAATCTGGCCTACTTCCAAGTTCACCATAATTTGGTTCAATTCATCTGAATCATAACACTTGAAAACCATCTCCGGAACAGGTATCTCTCCAATATCCTCTTCAGTAAACACTGAAGCAAATAAATTGTTTAATCTTTGCGATGGCGTTATCTTCTCTAAGTGCCCCTTTAACTCCTTGATCATCCAATGGTCCAAAGATCAAAGAAGACCAAAAGGCGTTAATTATCTGTAGATAAAAAAACCCCAAAAAACACCCCAACATACACTTAGCAAAAGCTGACTGGATATCTGTATGAAAGATGATGAAAAGATAGTGGCACTAACAAACTTTATTATAACAAAAAATGATAAAATCTGAAATGTTAATATAATAGCCAAGCAGTTTAAACATCATCAAGAATTTAGAAAAATTACATAGGATCCTTAATTTGATCTTTCTTATATATTGTTTACAAAAACAGCTTCTACCAGAAATTGTAATGAAAACCTTTTTAATCAGTCCTTTGTTCAAATGTAAATGTGGTGAATGTTGTCCTCAGCTTGTCTCCGAACTTTATCTCTCTAGCATGCCCTGTTGTTTCATTTACCCAGTCAATTGTGGGGTAATTGAAATCTTCCAGTATTACTGCACTACCTGTTAGGTTAGTTTCCCTAATTTCTCTTAGCATTTCACTGTCCGTCTCACCATTCTGGCCAGGTGGACGGTAATATACTCCTATCACTATTCTCTTCCCCAACATACAAGGGATTTCTACCCATAAAGATTCGATTGTACATATAGGGGTGGACTTTTAGACTTACGCGCACACGTCCATGTGCATGCTTCCTGATGTGCACACATGGATGCGGCTATTTTATAATACGCGTGTGTCAGCGTGGTCCCTTTTCCCAGTTCCCTCCCAGTCTGCTCCAATTAAGGAGCAGACTGGGAGGGAACTTTCCAAACCACCTAACTAACCTTCCTCTGTCTTCCCCTCTCCTCCCCGCCCCCCTATCCTATCTAACCACCAAATTTTTATTTTACCCTTTGCTCCTCTTCTGGAGCAGTAGTAACTTGTGCTTCCCCAGCACAACAGCAAATGGCTGCTTTACCGGCCACATCCAGTCTCTCTTCTCTGGACCACCTCTTTCTCTGGGCCTGGCACTTCTGCGTGTAATGGGGGTTGCACTCATGGTTGGGCCCCTTTGAAAATGCGCATGGCGCATACAAAGCCCGGCCACACGCGTAACTGTTTTAAAATTCGGCTGTTAGCCTCATGCAGGATCTTTATCCTGTTGGACTCTATGGCATCCCAGACATAAAGCGCCACTCATCACCAAGATTCTCCTCTCTGTCACTGCGATATAATTTGTACCCTGGTATAGCACTATCCCATTGGTTATCCTCTTTCCATCATGTCTCTGATATGCCAATTAAGTCTATGTCATCATTCACTGCTATACACTTTAATTCTGCCATCTTACTTCTTAGACTTCTGGCATTAGCATACAAACATTTCAAAGTGTGTTTTTTATTTGTATTTACATTCTGCTTTTCAGTTGACAGGAACAAACTAGTGGGATAGATGGGTAGGTTTAGAGGTCGGGGAGGAGAGGGGAAAAGATAGATAGGGTTAAGGAACTTGTCTAGGTCTGATTGCGTCGCACATATTTTTCTAAAATTCCCTCCCCCCTGAGCGTGGAGGAGGCCATCCGCTTGCACATGCATGTGTGGACAAGAAAATCCAATGCGTGCATATTAGGGATGTGCATTCGGATTGACCGCATATGGAAAACGCAACTCAAATTTTTTTTTTTACTTAAAAAAAAGATGGGGCGTATACGAGCAGATTTCCGACATAAATGAACATAGATATGTCGGATACGGCGAATCGCCATGCGCGCGCTTTCTCGCCGCCATTACCTGCGACTCGAGCTCGGAGCCCCGGATTACCTGAAAATGGCGGCGCCCCTGCGGTAACCATGCCAACCTGTCTGACCCTGTCCTGTGAGTCTCAGTGACTCACAGGAAAGGGTGGGACAGGTCGGCATGGATACCGGAACGCAGCGAATCTGCGTTCACCTTTTCAGAGACGCACTGAATGCAGCGAATCGCGCTGTCATTCCGTGCTTCTCTGAGGATTTCCTGACGAGCCAGCAGCACTATAAAAGCAGCAGCAGCACGAGGACTGACGGACATTGTCAGCGATTCAGTGGGGAGGTGGGATCGGGATCGTGCAGGGTGGGCTTAGGCAGGCTGAGGCAGAGAAGATAGCAGAACCCGATTTGATAGACAACACAGAACAGAACCAGATTTGATAGACAACACAGAACAGATTCTTTGTTAGGGAAAAAAAAAAAAGAACATTCTTATTGAGTGAGTCTGTACATTTTATCCTGGGCAGTGCCAGGCAGGGCTGGCAGTACTCTGCCTCATATTTGCTATTTTTAAACAGACTTAAAAGCATTCTCCTTGAGTGGTTCAGTGCTGGCTGGGCAGCAGTTCCAGGGCTGGGAGTACTCTGCCTCATATCTACTTTAGTTCTATGTGCACTGCAGTGCACACAGACAGACACATTCCGTGCATTGCCAGGCAGACAGTGAGGCAGTGGGCATTGTAAACAGAGTGAACATTGCCCTTCAGCAAGTCTGTTACATTTGCTATTTTTTAAACAGACTTAAAAGCATTCTCCTTGAGTGGTTCAGTGCTGGGTGGGCACTGGGCAGCAGTTCCAGGGCTGGGAATACCCTGCCTCATATATACTTTAGTTCTATGTGCACTGCAGTGCACACAGACAGACACATTCCGTGCATTGCCAGGCAGGCAGTGAGGCAGTGGGCATTGTAAACAGAGTGAACATTGCCCTTCAGCGAGTCTGTTACATTTGCTATTTTTTAAACAGACTTAAAAGCATTCTCCTTGAGTGGTTCAGTGCTGGGTGGGCACTGGGCAGCAGTTCCAGGGCTGGGAATACCCTGCCTCATATATACTTTAGTTCTATGTGCACTGCAGTGCACACAGACAGACACATTCCGTGCATTGCCAGGCAGGCAGTGAGGCAGTGGGCATTGTAAACAGAGTGAACATTGCCCTTCAGCGAGTCTGTTACATTTGCTATTTTTAAACAGACTTAAAAGCATTCTCCTTGATAGACCACGTGACCTGATGAGCCGGTAAGCTGCGTGCGGACCGTGCTCCTGGCTCCCCCACCACCTCACAGCGAATTTTGGCCTCGAATCTTTGAGCAAAGTGGCGTCCCCGACAGAACAGGGAACACAGAAGCCGATTACAGCTTTTTTTTGTGCCGACGAAGCCGCCATGTCCGCGAAACCGCAGAGGAAGGACAAGCTTCCCACACGGCAGAGTGAGGCCAAAATGGCCGCCGGCCCCCCGAGCCCTGGACCCGCGACGGGAACGACGGATCTCGTGAGTGAAGTGACCGGGGCAGTTGTCAAAGCGCTTGAACCGAGGTTCAGTGACCTGGGGCAAAAAATTAATTTGGGTAATGAAACGCTTTTGGAAATAAAACAGCAAGTAGCTGATACCCAGCAACGTGTGGCTGATGTGGAAGCTGAGACGCAAAGTCTATTACAAAAACAGGGCACAATGCTCAAACAAATCTCAGACTTAGAAAACAAAGTTGAAGATCTGGAAAACAGATCAAGAAGGAACAATCTGAGATTCGTGGGGATGCCAGAGTCCGTGGCAGATAGGGACCTTGCATGCTTATTAGAAACATGGCTGCCGGAAGCTCTCAATCTGCCTCATCTGGTTGGCAAATTGGTTGTTGAAAGAGCGCATAGATTGGGGATGAAGAAACAAGATGCCCCTAAATCCAGAGTGGTGATTGCACATCTCCTGAATTTTAGTCAGAAAGCAGAAATCATGCAAGCATTCCGCAAATGTGACTCTCTGCTCTATGAGACTAATAGAATAATGCTCTTTCAGGATTATTCTGCAGCTCTATCTGCTAGGCGCCGGGAGTTCTCACCCTTATGTGCTGATTTATTCAAAAGGAAACTGAGGTTCAACTTACAATATCCAGCCAAACTTCGCATGGAGCATAATGGAGTTTGGCATAGCTTTGAGTCAGTGGCGGAGGTGAAGCAATTTTTAACTGACAAGGTGGATTCCCGCTGAAGCGCTCCTCTTAGGGCCGCCTCATGGCGGTGCTAGAAACATGTGGAGTGATAGGCTCGGCTCAGTGCCTTGGCTCTAGAAGGGGAAAAATCTTTTTTTTTTCTCTTTTTTCTTACTTTACATACGAAACAAAAGGTTTGGTTTGTGATGTTTCTGTTCATTGTTCAGCCATAAGATGTTATAACATTAGACATTGTTGGTGGGGAGCTGGAGGGAGGTGGATCGGGTGGTCTTTCTCCTCCTATTAATGGAGGACACGAATTTGGTTTCTAGACGGGGAAAGGGAATTGGGGGATGGGGGGGGGGATGTTCGCTATGGCCCCTAGGGCTTTTGATATTGCATCACATGTTGTGGCTTGGAAATGCATATATTGGGCACATACTTGCTGATGTATATGTGATTTGGGGGTCTGTTTGGGGGTCCTCCCTAGGCTGGGGGGGTTGGACCCATGGGAGTGCACAAGCTTCTGTTCTGTTGTGGGGGAATGCCTACTACTCTCTAGACTATGGCTGAAACCCTACGCTGCATTTCCTGGAACGTAGCGGGTCTGGGTTCTCCCATAAAACGAGCTAAAGTGCTTCAATCTTTGAGGCGTCATAAGGCGAACATTGCACTACTGCAGGAAACGCACCTTACTGAAGGCGAATGTCGCAAATTAGAAAGAGATTGGGTGGCGCGGGTATTCTTCTCTCAAGCGGTAGGTCGGAAGGGAGGTGTTGCTATTCTTATTGGGAAAAATGTGGTGTTTGAAGAGGCACAGAGTTTTTCTGATCAGGAAGGGAGATATGTTTTAGTCACTGGAAAATTGTTTGGGACACTCGTCACCCTATGCAGCGTATATGGCCCCAATGTTTATAGCCATGAATTCTTTCAGGACCTGATACATTTTATCTCTCTCCATCAAAAAGGATTACTTTTTGTAGCAGGGGATTTTAATCAGGTGATGGATGGCGAGTTAGACAGATCCACCAGGGGCTCAGGTCCGCAGCAGCGGAAAGACAGAGGCTTGCCCTATTTTTGCCACCAGGTGCAGCTGGTAGATCCCTGGAGGCTTCTACACCCGGAATTGCGTAATTATACTCATATAGCGCGAGCCCATCCTATGATGTCTCGCCTTGATTATATATTTGTGTCTCCCCAGTGCTTTAATACGCTGAGGCTGGCTGAGATTGGGCCGGAAGAATGCTCCGACCATACCATGATTTGGGTGGAGGTTCAGTTGGGGGGCCCTAAGTCAGATCAGCCCCGATGGCGCTTTCCGGCATACCTGTCGGAAGATGTGGGATTCCGTTCCTACCTTCAGGACAAGTGGCGTGAATATACCCTTAATAACGCTCAGCACATGGATACCCCAGCGCTATTTTGGGAGGCGGGAAAGGCCACCATCCGGGGTGAGATAATAGCCTATGTCATACGACAGAGGAGGATTGCCAATAAACAACTTATTGACATGGGAAATGCAGTTACTAAGGCTAGGGGGTACCTTGCCTCCCATCCATCCCCACAAGCCAAACGTGATTACAGGGACCTGCTTTACACTTTAAACTGTTACATTCACCAAAGGACACAGAGGGATCTATTACACCAGGCACACAAGCTGTATAGGTTTGGGAATAAAATGGGGAAACTATTGGCAAACCAGGTCCGGGCCCAACGGGGAATGACATTTATTCCTGTGTTAACAGACACCTCAGGTACCAGACATACCAAGGGTGCCAGGATATGCGCCATCTTTCGGGCTTTCTACGAAGGATTATATACCAATGATACACCTGCACAAGCAAATATAACCGAAGCGGAATTTTTCCGCCATTTAACCCTTCCCAAAATTAGTCCTGCCCAATTGGAAGCGGTGAATGCCCCCATCACAATGCAGGAAATTTGGGACAACATAGGTGACAGCAAGGCGCATAAGGCTCCAGGCCCGGATGGGCTAAATGCGGATTTTTACAAATTACTAAAAATGGAAGTTGGGGAGCCCTTACAATGTTATTTCCGCAGTATACCTACAGTGGGGTTCTCTAAAGAAGCCACAATGGCGTATATTACTGTACTACCAAAGGGTGGTAAAGATCCCCTTAATCCGGCGTCTTACCGACCAATCTCTCTACTGAATTATGATGTTAAATTATTTGCCCGGATTCTGGCTAATAGGCTTAGCAAGGTGTTACCAGAACTAATCTCCATCAATCAGGTGGGCTTTGTGAAGGGGCGGAAGGCCAGCCGACACCTTCTGAGTTTGTGGATGGCGATGACACATTGCTCGACCCATCGCATTCCAGCCTTAGCAGTGGGCTTTGATGCCGAAAAGGCATTCGACCGGGTGGCGTGGGACTATCTATTTTCTGTTTTGCAGAGATATGGTTTTCAGGGCACGGTCCTCAACAGCATTGCGGCTCTTTATCACCATCCGCAGTCCATGATAGTAGCCAATGGCCTCATGTCTGCCCCGTTTAAGTTATGCCGCGGAGTTCGGCAGGGTTGCCCTCTCTCACCCTTGCTCTACATCCTGTCCCTTGATCCTTTATTAAGAACAATTCAGGAAGATTCGGGGGTGGAGGGTATGCAGTTGCGGGGGTCTCAGTTTAAAATAGCTGCTTTTGCAGACGACGTTCTGATCTTTGTGATCAACCCAGTTGCTTCTCTTCCCAGAGTCCTAGCACATCAAGCACAATTTGGGGTTTTTTCGGGATTAAAAATTAATAGAGAGAAATCGGAAGCTATTGACATTCTTGGTTCAGTAAAGGGACTCTGGCCGGGGGCTTTCCCACTGCGTTGGGTGACCTCTGAGATGAAGTATCTGGGTATTAGAATACCAGTGAATGTTAATAATCTATATGATGTGAATATCCTGCCATTGTTGAAAAATACGAAACGGAAACTTTTGGACTGGATGAACCTGCCACTGTCCATCACGGGACGGATACAGCTGTTTAAAATGATTGAATTGCCCAAATGGCTGTATATCATGCAAATGTTGCCCTTGTGGGTTCGGAAGTGTCACATACAAGAGTTGACTGCAGCTCTTCGGACATTTATTTGGCACAATAAGAAGGCCAGAATTGGTATGCCTATGCTTATGCGAACCCAACCAGAAGGTGGTCTTGCTTGTCCCAACATGCATCTGTATAATGTGGCCCTGCTCCTCTGTCACCTACAGGACTGGATACGAGGTACGAGTCTTTTCATTCCACGTGATCTACTTCGTGATTGGTGCCACCCGCTGGACCTTTGTAATTTACTTATAGCCCCCAGGTCAGCCTTGCCGAAGCATGTAGGGGACTTTCCATATATCGGGGCGTGTAGGAAGGCCTGGAAAAGACTGTGCTCTCAGCTTTCGGTCCCTTGGAGGACGCTACAATTTGCTACTATATGGGGTCTTCCACAATTTTCCCCTAGTTGGGACCCTTCTATTTTTCGTCAATGGTCTGAGTTGGGTCTTACTCACATTGAGCAGCTAAGGAACCCCACTGGACACGGATTGTTGCCTTTTGCTGAATTACAGGTGCTATATGACCTTCCACAGACACATTTTTTACGCCTACCTCCAGATCCGACATTTTATCGCCACTTGGGAAAATCCACGAAGATAGGAGTCTTGGGGGAGCGGTTGGAACTGATTTTTCCTATCACTCCTCATCGGACTTCCTGTGCCACAATGCTTAAAAAACTTACCACTTTGAATTCCACAACCTGGTTGAACCACCTGACGGACCGCTGGAATGAAGATCTGCAAAGTCAGCTCTCCCCAAGGCACCTGGCCATTTGCTTCCGCACCATTGGCTACTACACGGATAATGTACAATTAAAGGAAGTCCAATTCAAGTTACTCCACAGAATTTATGTTACCCCGGCTAAAGCCTGCCAATGGAAGATGACCACCTCTTCCGCTTGTTTTAAATGTGGGTCGGAGGGGGCCAATCTCTGGCATAACATCTGGGATTGCAGCTTTATCAGCATGTTTTGGCAGAAAATTTTGGCCTATGTGGGGAGGCTGTGGGATTGTGTTATTCCTCGGGACCCGCAGCTGTGTTTACTCCATCTCTCGTCGGACCCTAGGTTGGGGTCGTAAACTAGCGCACTGGGACGTTTCTTGCGCAAAAGCTTTCTCTTAGCCAAGCAGGTCATTCTGTCTCACTGGATGGATAAAGACCCGCCAACCTTTACGCAATGGCGTCTAAAACTTCATCAGATGGTGGTCTATGAACAGATTACGGCGAAGGTGGCCCTGTCGTCTAACAAACAGGACCAGTTTCTCGGAATTTGGAACCCATATCTCTTTACCTTACATCAGCGGGCCAGGAGCAAGATTTTAGACTTCTCCTCTTGAATTGGCCCTCTCGGTGTGCTCCATCATCGTCTGGACTACTTACCTGGACTCTTTTTCTTTTTCTTCTTTTTTTTGTGGTAGTTTTCTGAAACAGGTATCGCCTCTAGGCCACATGTCTATCATGTATCTCATGGATTTCATGCATATTATGTATTTCATGTATATCATGTATTTCATATATTTCATGCATTTCATGGTAATGTTTTTTCCTGGTAATGTATCTTGGTTCAACAGCTGTTTGCAATTGCAATTGCTTTCTGTGTATTGCTTGGTCTGAGGACATAGCGGACGGGGGGGGGGGGGGGGGGCGGATGGGGGTTGGGGTTGGGGTTGGGAGGGATGGATGGATGGGGAATGTGACCGTCTGATAATCTGCACATTGTACATGCTCGTGGTTGTACTGTTAAAATGTTATAAATAAAGGTTACAAAAAAAAAAAAAAAAAGCATTCTCCTTGAGTGGTTCAGTGCTGGGTGGGCAGTGCCAGGGCTGGCACTGGCAGTACTCTGCCTCATATCTACTGAAAAGGAAGCTTGTTCTCTGTGCACTCACTGCACACACACAGACACATTCCGTGCATTGCCAGGCAGGCAGTGAGGCAGTGGGCATTGTAAACAGAGTGAACACATTCTCCTTCAGTGGTTCAGTGCTGGGTGGGCAGCAGTTCCAGTGCTGGGAGTACCCTGCCTCATATCTACTTTAGTTCTATGTGCACTGCAGTGCACACAGACAGACACATTCCGTGCATTGCCAGGCAGGCAGTGAGGCAGTGGGCATTGTAAACAGAGTGAACATTGCCCTTCAGCGAGTCTGTTACATTTGCTATTTTTAAACAGACTTAACCGCATTGTCCTTGAGTGGTTCAGTGCTGGGTGGGCAGCAGTTCCAGGGCTGGGAGTACCCTGCCTCATATCTACTGAAAAGGAAGCTTGTTCTCTGTGCACTCACTGCACACACACAGACAGACACATTCCGTGCATTGCCAGGCAGGCAGTGAGGCAGTGGGCATTGTAAACAGAGTGAAGATTGGCCTTCAGCGAGTCTGTTCAATTTGTTATTTTTAAACAGACGTAACCGCATTGTCCTTGAGTGGTTCAGTGCTGGGTGGGCAGCAGTTCCAGGGCTGGGAGTACCCTGCCTCATATCTACTGAAAAGGAAGCTTGTTCTCTGTGCACTCACTGCACACACACAGACAGACACATTCCGTGCATTGCCAGGCAGGCAGTGGGCATTGTAAACAGAGTGAAGATTGGCCTTAAGCGAGTCTGTTCAATTTGTTATTTTTAAACAGACGTAACCGCATTGTCCTTGAGTGGTTCAGTGCTGGGTGGGCAGCAGTTCCAGGGCTGGGAGTACCCTGCCTCATATCTACTGAAAAGGAAGCTTGTTCTCTGTGCACTCACTGCACACACACAGACAGACACATTCCGTGCATTGCCAGGCAGGCAGTGAGGCAGTGGGCATTGTAAACAGAGTGAACATTGCCCTTCAGCGAGTCTGTTACATTTGCTATTTTTAAACAGACTTAACCGCATTGTCCTTGAGTGGTTCAGTGCTGGGTGGGCAGCAGTTCCAGGGCTGGGAGTACCCTGCCTCATATCTACTGAAAAGGAAGCTTGTTCTCTGTGCACTCACTGCACACACACAGACAGACACATTCCGTGCATTGCCAGGCAGGCAGTGAGGCAGTGGGCATTGTAAACAGAGTGAACATTGCCCTTCAGCGAGTCTGTTACATTTGCTATTTTTAAACAGACTTAACCGCATTGTCCTTGAGTGGTTCAGTGCTGGGTGGGCAGCAGTTCCAGGGCTGGGAGTACCCTGCCTCATATCTACTGAAAAGGAAGCTTGTTCTCTGTGCACTCACTGCACACACACAGACAGACACATTCCGTGCATTGCCAGGCAGGCAGTGGGCATTGTAAACAGAGTGAAGATTGGCCTTCAGCGAGTCTGTTCAATTTGTTATTTTTAAACAGACGTAACCGCATTGTCCTTGAGTGGTTCAGTGCTGGGTGGGCAGCAGTTCCAGGGCTGGGAGTACCCTGCCTCATATCTACTGAAAAGGAAGCTTGTTCTCTGTGCACTCACTGCACACACACAGACAGACACATTCCGTGCATTGCCAGGCAGGCAGTGAGGCAGTGGGCATTGTAAACAGAGTGAAGATTGGCCTTCAGCGAGTCTGTTCAATCTGCTATTTTTAAAACAGACTTAACCGCATTGTCCTTGACTTGGTCCGTTCATTTTGTTATTTTAAACAGACTGAGCATTCTTCTTGAGTGGGTCTGTTAATTTAGTTATTTTAAACTGACCGAACATTATTATTGTGGGACAGTGGGCAGTGTTACCACTAGTACTCATTGACATTAAATCCATAATGTCAGGGAAAGGGAGATGCAAGCGACTTAGTGGGAATGGCAGCGGAGGCACCGCAAAAGACACCAGCGCAACACCACCAGTACAGGTAAAAAGGCAACTGTCGCAATCAAACGTCTTTGTAGGGGATGGCAGTTCCATGGCAAAAAAAAAGAAATCAGACCATGAAACTTTGCAATCGCCAGCACCTGTTTCTGGCACTGTAGTTTTGGAGGAGAGTGAAGAGGAGGCAGAGTCTAGCCAGACAAAAGTTACACACCCAAGAGCAGCCAGGGGACAGAAGTGTCCTGCAAAACTTTGCGGTGACAAGGTAGCGCTGGCACTGTTAGCTTCTGATTCAGAAGAAGAATCTTCTTGGATGGGATTCTCATCAGAAACGGAAGATGTTATACCTGAGCAATCTTCGGTAGAATTGTCAGTTAGTCCTGTTTTAGCCTCCACCTCCAGAAATCTGCAGCAGGGGAGACATTCCACTGATATCGAGGAGGAGGAAGAGCTGTCAGAAGGGAGACAGAGGGTGACTGTTGCCCCCGCTGGCATTGCTTCGCCGGGTGCAGTGGGTGCACCACCCACACCCAGTAGTACCTCAACTCCAGTGCCACCATCCACCCCCAGGGCGGGAAAGAGAGGAGGATCACAAAAGAAATCTGCGATCTGGGCACATTTTAAAGTGACAGAAGACCCGCGTTATGCTCGGTGTAATTACTGTGCCAGGGATATTAGCAGAGGCAAGCAACTGGGACATCTGTCAAATTTTGGCATGGAGTATCATGTTAAGAGGCAACACCCAACAAGATTACTGCCATCTGGGATGGTAGCATTTTCCGTCAGGGGACCCCTTCCCCTTCCAACCAGGGTGCAGTGGTAGGAAAGCAGCAGAGTCAGCCCACGCCCTCATACCCTTCTAGCAGTCAGGCGGCAGGCCAGAAACCCACTGACATGTGGGAGAAGCGACAATGCACCATGGAGGAAATGGGGTGGAGTGCGGTAACGCTATCCCGGGGTAGGAGGCAGGCAGCCGCAAAAGTAGTAACCAGGAGCATTGGGGAAATGATTGCCCTTGATGACCAGCCCCTGCAGTTAGTTGAGAATGTGGGTTTCAAACGTTTCTTGAAGGTCGTACTTCCAAATTACAAAGTCCCCTCCAGAACCACATTTAGTAGAAAGGTCATCCCCAGCCTGTACAAGCACTGTGTCAGTCGCGTGCAAGCACTGCTAGGTAAGGCAGACGGAAGAGTGCATTTCACCTGCGATATCTGGACCGCCATGAATGCTGCACACTCTTACCTCTCTCTGACAGCACACTGGTGGGACATGGCAGAGGCAGGGGCAGCCAGCAGCTCTATTACTGAACAAGCATCAGGGTGGAGGTGGGCTTTACTGAACACCCACCTGACGGACCATGCCCATACCGCTGCCAATATTCTAGCATGCATCAGAAAGATGCTGGCGAGCTGGAAAGTACACCAGCGAGACAGTAAAACGCGGGCAGGCTTTTTTGTCACAGACAACGGTGCAAACATGGTTAAGGCAATAAGCGATGGGCGGTTTAAGAACATCCGATGTTTTGCACACACTCTGCATCTGGTAGTGAAGTCAGGTTTGGGCTTGGAGTCCAAGGACAAGGAGACTGAATACCTGCGTAGGTTAATACAGAAGTGCAGGAACATAGCAGCACACTTCCACAGAAGTGTCAGGGCGGGGCAGGTTCTCCGAGAAAATCAGACTGCTTTGGATATGCCCGAGAAGCGTCTCATTCAAGACGTTCCCACCCGGTGGAATTCCACCTTTATGATGCTGGAGAGGTTATTGGAGCTGCAGACACCCCTTCATGAACTTTCTGGTACAATAGACATAGGTGTACAGAATCCCCTAGGGCATCACGATTGGTTAGTCATGAGTCAGCTGGTAAAAATCCTGCAGCCCTTCAAGGATGTCACGGAGGAGCTGAGTTCCAGAAGTTCCACCTTGGCTGACATCATCCCTATAGTGAAATTCCTGGATGACCATTTGGAAGGCATTAAACGGCAAGAGGGAATGACTGCTGAGGTGCTGCAGTGTGTGGACGTTTTGCAGCAGCAGGTGAAAGACAGATTAAGGCCTTTAACAGAGGACAGCACATACATGCTCGCCTCTGTCTGTGATCCCCGTGTGAAAGGTAAAATCGCCCTACAGACCAATTGTCTGTCATTTGTGAAGGAGCTGTTGTTAGCACAGGTCCGTGAACAGGAGCACCATAGGCGGAGACAGATTAGGCTTGAAGCACAGGTGGAAACAGCAGGCACGTCACAGAGTTGTGCTGCTGCTATCCCTGGCAGGAGAAGGACTGTGTCAGTGACAGATACTATTACTAGTGCCTCCACCTCAACGTCAGAACGCCCAAGGCATGTTGGCCATAAAGATACATCAGTAGTGCAACAGGCGAGAGAGAAAGTAACTGGATTGAGTGACTCTCAGCCCTCCCAAGCACAGGAGGAGACAGCAGCAGAGCTGTCAGTGAAACGGTATCTCTCAGAGCCGATAGAGAATACGCAGACAGATCCGCTGGCATATTGGGCACACAAGTCCACTGTCTGGCCACACCTAGCCAAAGTGGCTGAAGGATATCTGTCATGTCCACCAACAAGTGTGCCCAGTGAACGTGTTTTTTCAATGACAGGGGATATCATGAGCCCTCACCGCTCAAGGCTTTCACCGGTCTTGATGGAAATGCTAGTGTTTTTGAAAGTAAACCTGCCAGTGCTTGGCTTTCCCGATTTTCCTTGTGAATGGCAAGATGAATAAAAGCTATTGAAAGGAGCCTTGCAGCAGTTCCAATTGCCTCCTATGCTCAAGATAATGTAAGCAGTAAGCACTGCAGCACATGTTCTTGACATGAATCGCTGTGTCTGACCGGCATCTACTGTGCAGCCCTAGTGTTCCCACAAGTGTTTTAACTCCGTTGCTGTTCCTGCCTGTACCTCCAGGCCTTGTGTCCCTAGCTGGGCAGTTCCATTTTGTTATTTTAAACAGACTGAGCATTGTCCTTCAGAGTGGGTCTGTTGATATTGCTATTTTAAACAGACTGAGCATTGACCTTCAGAGTGGGTCCGTTAATTTTCTTATTTTAAACAGACTGAGCTTTCTTCTTCAAGGCCGAAGTGGAGAAGGGTTCCATGTGAACAGCAGTTCAACATGGGTCAGCCGGTCCTAACAGATAGGCGAGCGCCGTTCGGAAGGGACGGGCGATGGCCTCCGTCGTCCTCGGCCGATCGAAAGGGAGTCGGGTTCAGATCCACGAACCCGGAGTGGTGGAGAATCGGCGCTGGGCTCTTCCCTCTTCACTCGCCGTTACTGAGGGAATCCTGGTCAGTTTCTTTTCCTATGCGACTTGTGTCCCTAGCTGGGATTGACCTCTGTCCTCCAATGATGTGCCTGTTCCTCCAGGCCTTGTGTTCCCACAAGTGTTTTAACTCCGTTGCTGTTCCTGCCTGTACCTCCAGCCATTGTGTTTCTACTGGTGTTTTAACTCCATTGCTGTGCCTGCCTGTCCCTCCAGGCCTTGTGTCCCTAGCCGGGATTGACCTCTGTCCACCAATGATGTGCCTGTTCCTCCAGGCCTTGTGTTCCCACAAGTGTTTAACTCCGTTGCTGTTCCTGCCTGTACCTCCAGCCATTGTGTTTCTACTGGTGTTTTAACTCCATTGCTGTGCCTGCCTGTCCCTCCAGGCCTTGTGTCCCTAGCCGGGATTGACCTCTGTCCACCAATGATGTGCCTGTTCCTCCAGGCCTTGTGTCCCTAGCTGGGCAGTTCCATTTTGTTATTTTAAACAGACTGAGCATTGTCCTTCAGAGTGGGTCTGTTGATATTGCTATTTTAAACAGACTGAGCATTGACCTTCAGAGTGGGTCCGTTAATTGTGTTCTTTTAAACAGACTGAGCATAGTCCTTGAGTGGGTCCGTTAATTTTGTTCTTTTAAACAGACTGAGCATTGACCTTCAGAGTGGGTCCGTTAATTTTCTTATTTTAAACAGACTGAGCATATTCCTTGAGTGGGTCCGTTAATTTTGTTCTTTTAAACAGACTGAGCATTCTTCTTCAAGGCCGAAGTGGAGAAGGGTTCCATGTGAACAGCAGTTCAACATGGGTCAGCCGGTCCTAACAGATAGGCGAGCGCCGTTCGGAAGGGACGGGCGATGGCCTCTGTCGTCCTTGGCCGATCGAAAGGGAGTCAGGTTCAGATCCCCGAACCCGGAGTGGCGGAGATTCGGCGCTGGGCTCTTCCCTCTTCACTCGCCGTTACTGAGGGAATCCTGGTTAGTTTCTTTTCCTACGCTGCTTGTGTCCCTAGCTGGGATTGACATCTGTCCTCAAATGATGTGCCTGTTCATCCAGACCTTGTGTTCCCACGCGTATTCTTATTTCTGAGAGATTTTCCGATTCCTTTGTCATCAGCTAAAGTGCATAAGATGCGTTGATGAATAGTTTTGAAGATGACACATATGGCTTTATAGATGATACGGAAGTGGACGGGTAGCCAATGTAACTCTTTCAGAATGGGAGATATGTGGTCTCTCTTTCTTGCGCCTGTTAGTAATCGGGCTGCTGAATTTTGAACCATCTGTAGTGGTTTGGAATAGGATGAGGGCAGACCTAGCAATAGGGAACTGCAGTAGTCTAATTTCGCAAAAATGACTGCTTGGATGATCGTTCTGAAGTCTTGAGCATGGAAAAGAGGTCTTATCCTCTTCCGAACCTGGAGTTTATAGAAGCAGTCTTTGGTTGTTTTGTTGATATGTGCCTTGAAGTTTAGCCGGTTGTCTATTATCACTCCTAAGTCTGTAACTTGTGTGGTAGGTAGGTTGGTGGGAAGAGTAGTGTTGGAGATATTGTTTTCAGGAGAGATGAGTAGGATTTCTGTCTTGGATGAGTTTAAGATGAGGTGTAGGTTGTTTACTACTTGTTTGATTTTCTGGTGGCATGTTTCCCAGTAGTCAAGAGTTTTAGAGTATGTGTCTTTGATATGGATGATGATTTCAATATCATCTGCGTAAAGGAAGTACTTTAGATTGAGGTCGGTAAGAAGTTGGCAGAGAGGAAGAAGATAGATATTAAATAGGGTCGGAGATAATCAAGAACCTTGAGGGACTCCTATGACAGAGTCAAATCTTGAGGATTCCTTGTTTTGGAGTTTAACTTTGTAACCTCTGTTATCGAGAAACGTTTTGAACCAGGATCGGACGGTGCCGCTGATTCCTATGGACGAAAGCTGGTTTAGGAGGATGGCGTGGTTGACCGTGTCGAACGCTGCGGAAAGGTCTAACAAGATCAATAGGAAAGAGTTTCCTTTGTCGAGGCCCATTAAGATATAATATTATATCTTACAGTTGTGGTTTGGATCATATTCTTTAGGTCAAGACGGTTGTCTATAATTACTCCCAGGTCTCTCACATGGTTGTGGGTGAGAAGGTGTTTGTGATGGATCTGAGATGGGAGGTTTTCTTGCTTGTAGGAAATGAAGAGGAGTTTAGTTTTAGAGGCATTGAGGACCAGGTTTAGACTGTTGAGGAGATTAGTGGTGGCTTCGGCTTGTAAGCTGTTGTTCCAAAGTGCGATGGCTTTCTTAATAGATTCTGTTATGGGAATAAGAATCTGAACATCGTCTGCATAGATGTAGTGAATGAGGTTAAGACTACTTAACAGTTGGCAAAGGGGAAGGAGGAAACGGCGGGGGTAACGGCAAAGCTGCTGCCAGGGGGGGCTATAACACGCGCCGCCGGAGCGGCGGGCCACCTGCCCCCCCTGGGCCTTCCCAGCCGACACGGAGCCGGTTGCGGCGCTCCGCCGCGGAGGAAATGCGCCCTGCGGCCGTCCGGGAGGCGTTCCCCGCCCCCCCCGCGAAAGGGGTGGGGGATGCGCCGAAAGCCCCCCCGGTCCCACCGAACCCGCCGCCGGGTTGAATCCTCCAGGCGGACTGCACGCACCCCACCCGTTTACCTCTTAACGGTTTCCCGCCCTTTTGAACTCGCTCTTGAAAGTTGTTTTCAACTTTCCCTTACGTACTTATTGATTTTATATATTTACTTTATTTTTTTATTCCTGGACGGGGCCGGGGCCGCGGACTGCACGCACCTCACCCGTTTAACTCTTAACGGTTTCCCGCCCTTTTGAACTCGCTCTTGAAAGTTGTTTTCAACTTTCCCTTACGTACTTATTGATTTTATATATTTACTTTATTTTTTTATTCCTGGACGGGGCCGGGGCCGTCCGGGAGGCGTTCCCCGCCCCCCCCCGCGAAAGGGGTGGGGGATGTGCCGAAACCACCCCCGGTCCCACCGAACCCGCCGCCGGGTTGAATCCTCCAGGCGGACTGCACGCACCCCACCCGTTTACCTCTTAACGGTTTCCCGCCCTTTTGAACTCGCTCTTGAAAGTTGTTTTCAACTTTCCCTTACGTACTTATTGATTTTACTGCTTTACTTTATTTTTTTTATTCCTGGACGGGGCCGGGGCCGTCCGGGAGGCGTTAACCGCCCCCCCGCGAAAGGGGTGGGGGATGCGCCGAAACCACCCCCGGTCCCACCGAACCCGCCGGGTTGAATCCTCCAGGCGGACTGCACGCACCCCACCCGTTTACCTCTTAACGGTTTCCCGCCCTTTTGAACTCGCTCTTGAAAGTTGTTTTCAACTTTCCCTTACGTACTTATTGATTTTATATATTTACTTTATTTTTTTATTCCTGGACGGGGCCGGGGCCGCGGACTGCACGCACCTCACCCGTTTAACTCTTAACGGTTTCCCGCCCTTTTGAACTCGCTCTTGAAAGTTGTTTTCAACTTTCCCTTACGTACTTATTGATTTTACTGCTTTACTTTATTTTTTTTATTCCTGGACGGGGCCGGGGCCGTCTGGGAGGCGTTCCCCGCCCCCCCGCGAAAGGGGTGGGGGATGCGCCGAAACCACCCCCGGTCCCACCGAACCCGCCGGGTTGAATCCTCCAGGCGGACTGCACGCACCCCACCCGTTTACCTCTTAACGGTTTCCCGCCCTTTTGAACTCGCTCTTGAAAGTTGTTTTCAACTTTCCCTTACGTACTTATTGATTTTATATATTTACTTTATTTTTTTATTCCTGGACGGGGCCGGGGCCGCGGACTGCACGCACCTCACCCGTTTAACTCTTAACGGTTTCCCGCCCTTTTGAACTCGCTCTTGAAAGTTGTTTTCAACTTTCCCTTACGTACTTATTGATTTTATATATTTACTTTATTTTTTTATTCCTGGACGGGGCCGGGGCCGCGGACTGCACGCACCTCACCCGTTTAACTCTTAACGGTTTCCCCGCCCTTTTGAACTCGCTCTTGAAAGTTGTTTTCAACTTTCCCTTACGTACTTATTGATTTTACTGCTTTACTTTATTTTTTTTATTCCTGGACGGGGCCGGGGCCGTCTGGGAGGCGTTCCCCGCCCCCCCGCGAAAGGGGTGGGGGATGCGCCGAAACCACCCCCGGTCCCACCGAACCCGCCGCCGGGTTCAATCCTCCAGGCGGACTGCACGCACCTCACCCGTTTAACTCTTAACGGTTTCCCGCCCTTTTGAACTCGCTCTTGAAAGTTGTTTTCAACTTTCCCTTACGTACTTATTGATTTTATATATTTACTTTATTTTTTTATTCCTGGACGGGGCCGGGGCCGTCCGGGAGGCGTTCCCCGCCCCCCCCGCGAAAGGGGTGGGGGATGCGCCTAAACCACCCCCGGTCCCACCGAACCCGCCGGGTTCAATCCTCCAGGTGGACTGCACGCACCTCACCCGTTTAACTCTTAACGGTTTTCCCGCCCTTTTGAACTCGCTCTTGAAAGTTGTTTTCAACTTTCCCTTACGTACTTATTGATTTTATTGATTTACTTTATTTATTTATACCGGCATTGCATCCGCTGTAGGCTTCCCTGGTCGGTCTTGTGCATTTGAATAAACGGAGAGGAATTTGTAGGTCGATAATGGTGTGTTGGTGAATGATTTTTTATATCAAGGTGATGGATTTGTAAATGACTCTGAACTGAATTGGTAACCAGTGGAGGTCTTTTAGGACTGGGGAAATGTGGCCTCCTTTCCTAGTGTTTGTTAGTAGACGGGCTGCTGCGTTTTCAACCATTTGGAGTGGTTTCGTGTATGAGGAAGGGAGTCCAAGTAATGTAGAGTTGCAGTAGTAGAAAATGAGGGCTTGGAGGATGGTTCTGAAGTGTTTGGCGTGGAAGAGTGGTCTTATCCTTTTTTAAACTTGCAGTTTATAGAAGCAGTCTTTGGTGGTTTTATTGGGGGGCCACTACCGGCCTAACACCGTCCGCCGGCTGATCCTCCATCAGAAGGACTTGGGCCCCCGAGCGGCGCTGGGGAGCCGGTCTTCCGTATGCCACATTTCCCGCGCCCGCCGGACAGGCGGGGATTCGGCGCTGGGCTCTTCCCTCTTCACTCGCCGTTACTGAGGGAATCCTGGTTAGTTTCTTTTCCTCCACAGCTTGTGTCCCTAGGTGGACCCTGCGGGTCGGTACGGCAAGAGCGGTATTCAAACAGCAAGCAATGGGGTATGAAAATACAGACCCCTGTGTACTTACTTGGTATAGGTTTTGCTAGGAGTAAGAATTTGTTGAGGATAATGTCAGTTTCTTAATAAGATCTCATGCTTTGACTGTTGAGGAGATTAGTGATGGCTTGTAAGCTGTTGTTCCAAAGTGCGATGGCTTTGTTAATAGATTCTGTTATGGGAATAAGAATCTGAACATCGTCTGCATAGATGTAGTGAATGAGGTTGACTACTTAACAGTTGGCAAAGGGGAAGGAGGAAACGGCGGGGGAAACGGCGAAGCTGCTGCCGGGGGGGGGGGGGGGGGGGGGCAATAACACGCGCCGGAAATGGTATTTAACCTTAGATGGAGTTTACCACCCACTTTGGCCTGCATTCCCAAACAAACAGACTACGAGAAAACCCGGTCCCGGAGCGCCGGGGGCCGCTACCGGCCTAACACCGTCCGCGGGCTGAGGCTTGATGAGAAGGACTTGGGGCCCCGAGCGGCGCCAGAGAGGCGATCTTCCGTACGCCACATTTCCCGCGCCCCGCCGGACGAGCAAGGATTCGGCGCTGGGCTCTTCCCTCTTCACTCGCCGTTACGGAGGGAATCCTGGTTAGTTTCTTTTCCTCCGCGGCTTGTGTCCATAGGTGGGATTGACCTCTGTCCTAGAATGATGTGCCTCTTCATCCAGGCCTAGTGTTCCTACTGGTGTTTTAAGTCCATTGCTGTGCCTGCCTGTTCATCCAGACCTTGTGTTCCCACACGTATTATTATTTCTGAGAGATCTTCCAATTCCTTTGTCATTTTCTGAAGTGCATAAGTAGGGTAGCTAAATGAGGAGAATATTGGAGGGGCGAAGTTCCATATTGAAAGCTGAGTAGCTTTACTTATCTAGTGAAAGTTTGAAGGATCAGGGAAGGCTTGTAAGAATAGCCAAGTTTGTTAATAGATTCTGTTATGGGAATAAGAATCTGAACATCGTCTGCATAGATGTAGTGAATGAGGTTAAGACAAGTTAACAGTTGCTAAAGGGGAAGGAGGAAACGCCGGGAGGGGGGGCTATAACACGCGCCGCTGGAGCAGCGGGCCACCTGCCCCCCCTGGGCCTTCCCAGCCGAACCGTAGCCGGTCGCGGCACACCGCCGCAGAGGAAATGCGCCCTGCGGGGGCCGGGGCCGTCCGGGAGGCGTTCCCCGCCCCTCCCCCACCCCCCGCGAAAGGGGTGGGGGTGGGGGATCCGCCGAAACCCCGGTCCGACCGAACCCGCCGGGTTGAATCCTGCGGGCGGACTGCACGGACCCCACCCATTTACCTCTTTACAATTTCACGCCCTCTTGAACTCCCTCTTCAAAGTTGTTTTCAACTTTCCCTTGCGGTACTTACTTATTTATTTTATTTATTTAAGGTTTTTTTATACCGGCATTCATGAAATCGTTCACATGATGTCGCTTTACAGAAAACAGGGGTGCAAAGAAAACAACCTATAACATAAATACACGTGGTGAAGAGATGCAGTTACAATTAACTGGGGCTATGAACTGGGAGTGTAAGAAATAAAGAGGGATAGAGGAGGTTAATTATATACATGTGTAGAATATAAAAATATACAAGAGTACATTACAAATATGGCGTCCAATATATACAGCTTCTGAGCTGAGAATTTATTGATGGTGTGTGTTAGGTGCAGTTCGGGAAGGCTTGCCTGAAAAGCCATGTCTTGAGTCTTTTCCGAAAGGTTAGGAGGCAAGGTTCATTTCTGAGATCTGGGGGGATGGAGTTCCATAACGGTGGACCTGCTGTGGAAAGGGCTCAATCTCTAAAGGTGCTGTGATAAGTGGTTTTGGAGGGTGGAACAAGGAGGCATCCTCTGTAGGCTTCCCTGGTCGGTCTTGTGCATTTGTATAAACGGAGAGGAATTTGTAGGTCGATTATGGTGTGTTGGTGAAAGATTTTGTATATCAAGGTGATGGATTTGTAAATGACTCTGAACTGAATTGGTAACCAGTGGAGGTCTTTTAGGACTGGGGAAATGTGGTCTCTTTTCCTAGTGTTTGTTAGTAGACGGGCTGCTGCGTTTTGAACCATTTGGAGTGGTTTTGTGTATGAGGAAGGGAGTCCAAGAAATGTAGAGTTGCAGTAGTCTAATTTGGAGAAAATGAGGGCTTGGAGGATCCTGGTTAGTGTCTTTTCCTCCGCGGCTTGTGTCCCCTAGCTGTGATTGAACTCTGTCCTCGAATGATGTGCCTCTTCATCCAGGCCTTGTGTCCCTAGCTGGGATCGACCTCTGTGCTCGACTGCTGCGCCTCTTCATCCCGGCCTTGTGTTCCCACAGGTGTTTTAACTCAGTTGCTGTACCCATTCTTCCGGGCCTTGTGTTCCCACAGGTGTTTTAACTCAGTGGCGGTGCCTGTTCATCCAGGCCTTGTGTTCCCACAGGTGTTTTAACTCAGTGGCTGTGCCTGTTCATCCAGGCCTTGTGTTCCCACAAGTGTTTTAACCTGGTTGCTGTGCCTGTTCATGCAGGCCTTGTGTCCCTAGCTGGAATTGACCTCTGTCCTCGAATGATGTACCTGTTCATCCAGGCCTTGTGTTCCCACACGTATTCTTATTTGTGAGAGATCCTAGGCTCCAATTCGTTTGTCATCAGCTGAAGTGCGTAAGTACAGTCTGAATTCACTAGACGCCAATGGAATTCACTAGACGCCAACGATATTCACTGGACGCCAATGTAAACACCGGGTACACACAACTCTAGGGGTGGACCCGTTCCAGGGAGTCCTTCCCTGAACAAGCATGAGGGTGGAGGTGGGCTTTACTGCACACCCACCTGACGGACCATGCCCATACCGCTGCCAATATTCTAGCATGCATCAGAAAGATGCTGGCGAGCTACCAGTGTTTTAACCTAGTTCCTGTGCCTGTTCATGCAGGCCTTGTGTCCCTAGCTGGGATTGACCTCTGTCCTCGAATGAAGTGCCTGTTCATCCAGGCCTTGTGTTCCTACTGCTGTTTTAACTCCATTGCTGTGCCTGCCTGTTCATCCAGACCTTGTATTCCCACACGTATTCTTATTTCTGAGAGATCCTCCAATTCCTTTGTCATCTGCTGAAGTGCGTAAGTACCGTCTGAATTCACTAGACGCCAACGGAATTCACTAGACGCCAACGATATTCACTGGACGCCAATGTAAACACCGGGTACACACAACTCTAGGGGTGGACCCTTTCCAGGGAGTACTTCCCTGCACAAAGGAAAGGGAACTCTCTCCTGGGCCAATTGATAAGAAAACCACAATTCTGCAGCCAAAAATAGGCTGGAAATCCTTCCCCCATTGACTTTAATGGGCGACATATGTACATATACCCAACTCATTAGATTTTTTTTATGTCCATATTGGCCGCAAGTGGGACCCACTTTCGGACATAAGAAATATGAACATAAAATTTTGCTCTGCACATCCCTAGTGCATATGTGCATGGAAACCATATATTATAACAAGCACACGCTGACGCACGTATGTTAGAAAATCTGCACGGACATGTGTGTGCACACATTTTACAATCGACCCCTAAATATCTCCTACTGTAAGAGGGGCTCTTTCAACTCAGGTCTGATTAGGGCGCAAGGGTCTATAGACCATGTAAAGGCTCCACACATATGTGCAGAAAGGATATTTTAAATGATACGCTCGTACTTGCACATACGATACAAAATTGAGCATATTTTTGCTCGTGTGTCCAATACGTGCGTTATGGGTGCATGCATGCTACTTTTAAAATTTACCTGTAAATGAGCAAAAAATAAAAACAATAAAAAGCAAAAAACAAACCTTACCCGAAGATTAAAAATAAAAAACAGTTCTAATGGGAATAGTAAGTAACTACGCTGGCAAAACAAACATTCTGTGCCCGGACAATCCAAAATATAAAAATACTAATAGACTAAAACCTAACAACAGGGGCCAAGCAAAGAGGATGAGCTAAGGGGAAAACCTCCTTAGGCTTTGCTGGTGAACACGCTGCCCTGAACTGGGCTGGCATTTTTCAGCATGAGACCAGGAGGAATGATGACAGATTTTGGCAGGGTTAATTGGGAGGGCTGGACCCCCACACCAAGCTTCAGCATTAACAGCTATGAACTAACCAGAACAAAGAAGGAAAACCAAATTAAATTTAGCACAAATAGCATTCATGGCATCAGGTGAGCAGAGTAGGGTCAAACATCCACTGGGCTAGAACTTATCGGCGTGAGACCAAGAGAGATGACAGAAGAGGGCGGGGTTATTTGGGAGAGTGGGATCAACACCAGACTTTAGCAATAAAAGCAAAGAGCTAACCTGAGAAAAGAAGGCAAAACTGAAGAAGCCATCAGCATTCGTGGTGTCAGGTGAACAGAGCAGAATCAGGCATCTACTGGACTGGAGTTTATCAGCATGGGACTGGGAGGGATGACATTAGAGGTGGGTGTGGTCAGTTGGGAGGGCGGGACCAACACTAGCTCTTTGCAATAATGGCAAAGAGCTAACATTTCACATCTCTGGGTTTTTTTTCAACAACAATTTTGAAAGCAGAGCTGTTCCCCCACCCCCAAAAATATTTTGTATGTTTTACCAATTCTACTCTTATATTATCAGATACAGTCAAAGGAAATTGTTTTCCCTGGGAAGCAAAAATAATGGGAAACATATAAGCTACAGGAATGCCAGGCAGACTTTCCGTCCTGCGCTGGAGTGGTAGAGGCCTTAGCGAGGCAAATAAAAGCCACCTATCTAACCAAGTGAATTTCTGTTTGTGTGTAAGAGCAGAGATGGAGCCGGATAGAGGGTGTCATGGTTTGGCTCCCTTGATTTTCTGTAGGCAAAAATGGGAGCTATGAAAAAAGAGAGGCAACCTGGACTTAATCCTTTGAGCAAGAAGATTAGATGCGTGAATAAACCTATGGAGTCTGAAGCAGAGGCTGAAAGTGTATGTAGGTTCCACCTCTTGTATGTTTCAAATAATTTTTGAGACTTTTCAAATAACTTTTCGAGTGTTGAGAACACACTAATATCCCAATATCATCTTTTGTGACAATAGATATTCAGGGAAACTGGATATTCAATTACCTCTTAGAGACTAAAACCATTGAGGTGAATCAACCCCAGGTTAATTGAGAATTGGGGTAGGTTGAAATTCCGTGCACAAAGATTTTATCCTCCAAATAGGATCTCTCATTTTAACATAAATTTCAGACAAGTAACTATATATAAATACTAGCGGTACCCGGCCACGCGTTGCAGTGGCAGAGTCAGGTTCGTTACCCTCCCTCCCCCTTCCCCTTGCTCATTTACCTCAGTCACTCATCCTTCTCCCCCTTGGTCACTCACCCCTCCTTCCCTCCCCTGTCCCCACTCCAACTCTCTCCCCTCACACTCACCTCTCCCCTCATTCTCCTTCCCCTGACACTCAACTCCCCCCTCATTCTCCCTCCCCTCACTGTCACCTCCCCCCGCCTACTGCCTACCCTTCAGATCAGAAAACCTTTGTCTTTCTATTTCTGTGGGAACCCCCCCCCCCAAAACCCCCCCCCCCCAATCCCAACCCTTTAAATCAAATAATAACCCCCCAACCTCCTGTCCCCTCCCAAGACCTGGGAAATTAAAATTGTTGGTGCTACATGTGGTCTGTCCCTGGGCATCTGTGCGCATTATGTAGCCAAATAGGGGCGTGCCTAACCAAATTTGCAGTTCCAAATTTGTTTTGTGGTCTGGGGAGGGCTATTTTGGTGCGTTCCCGAGATCGTGCAAGTTTAGTGTATGTATTTGTGTGTGAACCTCCCCCTTCCCCCAAAAAACAACTGTATGAGAAAAGTTCTCTTAAACTAACCACCCCACACTCTCCTGCCCCCCCTCCCCCAGCTCTGCGAAAAACAGTAGCCCCCCCTGCCCCCCCCCCAGAGTTGCTGAATGAATGAAACCTGCCCCCCTCGTGACCCCTCCCCAAGATGTTTGCAATAAATTCATTACCACCCCCCACCCTCCTGACCCCCCAAGACCTGATAAAAATGTCTGTCAGTGGAGCGGGCGTTCAGGAGCGGTCCGGGAGCAATGTATTGGCGTTGGTCCGTCGGCTGTGAGCACTGAAACGGGTTCCGACGGCCCTTTGCCCTTACTATGTCAGTGGGGTGGAGCAATGGTAGCGGTAGGTCCTCTGACATAGTAAGGGCAAAGGTCCGCCGGCTGCCAGTCCTGAAAATGGCGCCGAGGGGCCCTCGCTCTTACTATGTCACATGGGCTACTGCCACCATTGGTGTCCCTGAGTGGCATAGTAAGGGAAAGGGCCGTCGGCGCCATGTTGAGTGCTGGCAGCCGACGGCCGTAGTGCAGGAGATGTGTCCCGGACCGGTCCTGGCCCCCCGCTGGAGCCTCCCAGACTTCTGTCAGGTTTTGTGTGTGTTGTGAGGGCCTGGGAAGTAAATAAATTTGGCATGTGTGTGAGGGGGTGTGAGGAGGGTGGTTTTGTGTGTGTTGGGAGGCTGTGGGAAGTAAATCAATTTGGCATGTGTGTGGGGGGCATGAGGAGGGTGTTGGGTGTATTTTATCTGTAAAGGAAATAGTTATCTTCCGGCAAAAAAAGTGCGCGAATGTGTTAAAATGGAAGTGAATCGTGGACCTGGACTGGCGAAATGATTAGTGTAGCGTGTGTTAGTGTAAGGTGTAACAGATGGCGCTTACGTCCAGCAGATGTCGCTGTTTTCTCAAAAAAAAATTTAAACCTATTTTACCTGTCACAGGTATGAGATATCTGTAATGTAAGTACAGAAGAACCTTCCTGTATGCGAAATGAAGGTTGGGTCCAAATTTGAAAGCAATCGGTTCAGTGGTTTCTGAGATTAGCGATTTTGTCCAAACTATTTAACATTTTTATTTATATAGATAACAAACTATTGTCTAATTCATGCTATACAACCTTCTTTATGCTCAATGAGAGCTTAATAAATCTTCACAGTAAATGTGCAGTACACACACAGTCACTATTTGTGGCATTCTGACAAATTTAAACAGCTATAGGGTTGTGTATTATGACCATATCATTTTAGTTTTATGGAAGGTTAACTTACACAGATCACAAACTAGGTCACACTTGCATGCATGTGAATGTGATAAAGGGAAGTTGTCTTCCTAAAGTTAAAGTTACAAATATATAAGCCAAGAGTTAATAGATATGATTCCCTTAAACCACTTCTGGCAAATCTTACTGTACTGGGTAATTTCCAGAGGCTCAGCATTGTAGGCACTATGCTTACAATGGACTGTGTAATAAGGGAAAAAAAAATCTCCAAATGTTATCAAAGCAAATGGTCTGTGAATGTTGTTTCAAAGCTTGCCATTAGTTGCCAGGATATTATACCATGAAGCTCGTTAAGGAGGTTTTCCTGGAGGGGAAGGTATGACAAAATGCACTTCTTGGCAAGATGACTTTTGCTCAAATTGCAGGCCACATTAATTCTTGTTTGATACATAAATTTAATTAGTGGATTAACATCATTTCTGAAAATTTGCCAGGATTTTTTTCCTTTTCTTTTAAACCTGAATAGACCCCAGGCCTTTTCTGTACACTAATGAAACTGCAAATTGACTTGTGTTTAAATGATGCTTGACTAAAATGAGCAATTAAAAATGTATTGCTAACAGTGAGTTAAATTTGCTGATCTTTTCAAGGATGAATTTGTTTTAAAAATTATTTTGTATGGAGTATATCAAAATATAACACTTGGATTTCATGCAATGTTGAGAAATAACATTGAACATACACTTTGCCTTTTCAGTATATTTTTCTCATATCACAAGAAGCAACATTTATATGATATCAGAGGCCCTTTTTTTTTGGTTCATTAAACAATATAGATTAATATGTTATTATAAATTTATAGGGACTTTAATTTTAGTGTTTTTTTTTAATTTTCTTGGAATTTTTCAGTGTATATTACAAGAAGAATAAAATGGGAGAAAGTGAAAAAAATGACATTTTTGTAGTTAAATATCTGTTTATTTTGGTAGCTAATCAACAGGTCATTTAATTTATATATATATATATATACATATAACTATATGTGTGTGTGTGTGTGTATATATATATACACACACACATGTATATATAAGTTATATGTATATATATATATATATGTAAATATACATTTACATATATATATATATATACATATAACTATATGTGTGTGTGTGTGTATATATATATATATATATATATATATATATGTAAAAATTATATGTACTTAGCTAGTTACTCAATTAAGCTGTTATATTGTATCATGTCATTATTTATTTATTTATTTATTTATTTATTTCGGATTTTTATATACCGACATTCTCAATACAAGTATCGAATCAGGTCGGTTTACATATAACAAAACTTTCGCACAAAAGGCGTTACATGGAACAGCGTTTCTTAACATATAACGTATAACATATTGCATTTAGCATATAACCTATAACATATGGATATTAATAATAGATTAAATTAAATATTACATAGATAATAATAATAAAATAATAGTAACTCGTCAACAGGACGTAGGTGAATGCTCGGCATGATTATAGCGAGAATAAATATCTAGAAAAAAAATTAAAGGGTAGACTAAATTGAGATTTGAGGGTACACAGACCATGTTGATGTGCAAAGTATGCGAGAAATCCATGAGTTAAGGAAGACAGATGAATCAGAGAAGAAGTCTTTAAGAAGTCTTTAAGAAGTCTTTAAGGTGAGAAGTTCAGATTATAAGGCTAGCCTTAGACATCTTGTTATATGTAAACCGATGTGATATGTCAAATCGAATGTCGGTATAGAAAAATAAATAATTTTTAAAACAAATTCATTCTGTACCCGGACAATCCACACACACACATACAAAAACATAAACACCCCTGGGGTAAAACAGCACATGGAAATATTTTATAAAATCAAGACTAATAGTATCACAAAATCATAACTAAATTTTTATTAAGAACTTATGCAAAAATACATGGCTAAAAAAGCTTATAATATCAAAAGTATTGGTTTACATGTAGTACAAGTATGATTAAATATATACCATTAAAAAACTTGTATGGATGTTATGCTGAAATTATTGCTACATATGGTACACACACACACACCACACGTATATTCAGATCATGCTAAAATTGTTAACAGACAACATATGTCCTATCTAGGTAAACCAACAATTACAGAGAATGATATAAAGTATTCAAGCTCAGTCAGAAAAATATATATGTATATCACATGATTATATAGACTAATGTTGAAATTCAACTTTGAAGAACACTGACAAGGATCCTTGTTTCACCTGTTGGCTTCTTCAGGGGGAATTTGAACATGGACAAGCATCAACTAAATCTGGTTGAAATAGAAAAGGTGCTGTTTGTCTTAAAGAGACTATATTGGTGCAAAGCCAATAAGAATGTTTGTAGTACTAATATATTAGAAAAGTAAGGAACATAAGAAATGCCATTTTGGGTCAGAGCAAGGGTCCATCAAGCCTAGCAACCTGTTTCCAACAGTGGCCAATCCAAGTCACAAATACCTGGCAAGTACCCAAACATTTGATAGATCACAAAGGTCATCAACCTAGGTTGAGAGAAAATTGTACAAATCTCATCTTTGGGTGAGTTTCCTCACTCTGAAGGTCAGCAAATCTTCACAAGAGTGTACTGTTCTGTTCGTACATCTCACTCTGAATGTCAAAGGGGCCCCTAGCCCCACACTACTACTTAAACCTCACCCCGCGTTACTAGGTAGGACTCATATAGAGGTATAAATACCTAAGTACTATAAGGGCCTTATAGCTCTGCTCTCTCTCTCTCAGTGGTTATAGGTAGGAATTGCAACAATTGTGGTACTTACCGCAAAGTGCAAAAAAGGTATCGCACTCTGCGGTAATACATATGCGAAGCGCTAAGATAACGCACTTTGCGATAAACAGGCTATTACTATAAAACACACCCCTTTTCCTATCGCATGCCATATTTACTGCATTTTGATAAATCTAGGCCTTAGTTAACTAATTGGTGGATTCATGACATGTCAAGTGCAATAGTGTTTGTTTAAATATTCAAATTTATCAGCCCTTGGTAGATGGATAATATGTACACATGCATAGTGGAGTTGCGTTGGCAGAGGAGATTTCCTTTACTATTAGCACAAATATTGCACATGACTAAAATAGATTTCTATCATTCATTTCTTCAGTAGTTTCATATAAAGAGAGTTCCTCAAGGTATACAGTATTGGCTCCAATTTCACAGATTGGTCTTATGTGGGTCAATGTTTAAATTCCCTCTGAAGAAGTCAATAGGTGTAACAAGGATCCTTGTTGAGGTTCTTCAATTTGAATTTCAACATTGGTCTCATTTCATGATAAAAACCTTTGCAAAGGGATAAGAACATGCCATGCTGGGTCAGACCAAGGGTCCATCAAGCCCAGCATCCTGTCTCCAACAGTGGCCAATCCACGCCATAAGATCCTGGCAAATTCCCGAAAACTGTCTATCCCATGTTACTGTTGCTAGTAATAGTAGTGGCTATTTTCTAAGTCAACTTAATTAATAGCAGGTAATGGACTTCTCCTCTAAGAACTTATCCAATCCCTTTTTAAAACCAGCTACACTAACTGCACTAACCATATCCCCTGGCAACAAATTCCAGACTTTAATTGTGCGTTGAATAAAAAAGAACTTTCTCCGATTAGTTTTAAATGTGCCACATGTTAACTTCATGGAGTGACCCCTACTCCTTCTATTATTCGAAAGAGTAAATGACTCACATTTACTCTTTCTAGACCACTCATGATTTTAAACACCTCTATCATATTCCCCCTCTTCTCCAAGCTGAAAAGTCCTAACCTCTTTAGTCTTTCCTCATAGGGGAGCTCTTCCATTCCCTTTATCATTTTGGTTGCCCTTCTCTGTACCTTCTCCATCACAACTATATCTTTTTTGAGATGCGGCGACCAGAATTGTACACAGTATTCAAGGTGCAGTCTCACCATGGAGCGATACAGAGACATTATGATATTTTCCGTTTTATTCACCATTCCCTTTCTAATAATGCCCAACATTCTGTTTGCTTTTTTGACTGCCACAGCACACTGAACCGCCGATTTCAATGTGTTATCCACTATGACGCCTAGATCTCTTTCTTGGGTTGTAGCACCTAATATGGAACCCAACATTGTGTAATTATAGCATGGGTTATTTTTCCCTATATGCATCACCTTGCACTTATCCACATTAAATTTCATCTGCCTTTTGGATGCCCAATTTTCCAGTCTCACAAGGTCTTCCTGCAATTTATCACAATCCGCTTGTGATTTAACTACTCTGAATAATTTTGTATCATCTGCAAATTTGATTACCTCACTCGTCATATTCCTTTCCAGATCATTTATAAATATATTAAAAAGTATGGGTCCCAATACAGATCCCTGAGGCACTCCACTGCCCACTCCCTTCCACTTAGAAAATTGTCCATTTAATCCTACTCTCTGTTTCCTGTCTTTTAGCCAGTTTGTAATCCATGAAAGGACATTGACACCTATCCCATGACTTTTTGCTTTTCCTAGAATCCTTTCATGAGGAACTTTGTCAAATTCCTTCTGAAAATCCAAGTACACTACATCTAGCGGTTCACATTTATCTACATGTTTATTAACTCCTTCAAAAAAGTTAAGTAGATTTGTGAGGCAAGACTTGCCCTGGGTAAAACCATGCTGACTTTGTTCCATTAAACCATGTCTTTCTGTATGTTTTGTGATTTTGATATTTAGAACACTTTCCACTATTTTTCCTGGCACTGAAGTCAGGCTAACTGGTCTGCAGTTTCCTGGATCGCTCCTGGAGCCCTTTTTAAATATTGGGGTTACATTAGCCACCCTCCAGTCTTCAGGTACAATGGATGATTTTAATGATAGGTTACAAATTTTTACTAATAGGTCAAATTCAATTTCATCTACACTGTTAGTTTATCTTTTTAATGAATATATATATCAATTTTAATACTGACATAGTATGAGTGCAGTATGGGGTAGATTTTAAAAGCCCTGTGTGCATAAATACAGCAGGTGTGCTGGAGCGCGCAAAGCCCCAACATGCGCATAAATCCCGGGGCTTTGTAAAAGGAACGGGAGGGGGCATGTCCGGGGGTCAGGGGCAGTCCGTGACGGGTCTGGGGATATGGCGACGGTTTTGGGGCAGGCCGGGAGGGCGGTCCCAAGTCCCCCGGCACTGCGGCCTGTGCTGGGGGATGCCGAGGCGGTGTGCACAAGTTACGCCGGCTTCAAGCAGGCGTAACTTGCACAACAAAGGTAGGGGGTTTTAGGTAGGGCTGGGGGTGAGTTAGATAGGGGAAGGGAGGGGAAGGTGGGGGACGCGGAAGGAAAGTTCCCTCCGAGGCCGCTCCGATTTTGGAGTGGCCTCGGAGGGAACGGAGGCAGGCTGCACAGCTCGGCACATACAGGCTGCCGATTTTGCACAGCCTTGCGCGCGCCGACCCCAGATTTTATAAGATACATGCATCTACGCACGTATCTTATAAAATCCAGCATACTTATTTAAGATCTACCTCTAAGTGTGCATATTCTATGAAATAATTTGTGTATCTTTTTATTTTGTGGAATTTTTTCAACATATTTAAAAAGCTTTTGATTGTATGTATTTAGTTTCATTTGCATATTATTTAATATTTTTTCAATAAAGATAGTTTTGCTTTTAATAATTATTTTAGTAGTGCTGTCTTCCCCCAGGGATTTGCATAATTATATATATTTTTTTTTTGTGCATATGTATATATGTGTATATATGTATATGTATATATATGTATATGTATATATATATGTACATATATATATATATATATATATATATATATATATATATATATATATATATATATATATATATATATATACACACACACACACACATATAGTATACATTAGTCCTGGGAGAATTCTGAGCAAAAAAATTTAAAATTCTGTGCACAAAAACGTTAAATTCTGAAACATTCTGCAAACTTTATATTGGTCAAAATAACACAATTTCATGACAGTCTTTAAGTAATTACATTTTAAATTAATACAGAAAAAAGTTATTACTTAAAGATGCAGAATTTTAAATATTTTCAGCAGAATTTCTCTAGAAATTCACTGTAAGAGTGTCCCTTCTACTCGCTCTCCCTACTCACCTGGCTACTTTGCCCTCTCAGGCCCCAAATCCTCCACTTGCCAGTATCTCTTCCCTCCAACTCTAGGCTTAACCCCTTCCACTCTATTGCCAGTCCCAGAGTTTGACCCCATTCTCAGTACTGCCCCTCACACAGGCTCCCTCCCTCTCTCACATACATGCTCCCTCTCTCTAATAATGAACACAAACTCTATAACAGAGAACTCGGCACAAATTTAATGCCCATAAATTTTCCAATAATTTTTATTCACAAAAATGTTTTAAATATTTTTAACTAGAACCTACATGTGCTAACAAACTTCATATATTAAAAACCATCAACGACGCATTAACACTCTATAACCATTCATACCATTCATTCATATAAGATCACCCCAATACCTATAAAACATAACATAAACAATTTAAATATATACCTATACCACTCAATGTTGACATGCCCAACACATAGCACATTATTCTAAATAAGATATATATAGATCATACAGATATTTATATATTGGCTAAATGCCTACATACAAAATATATGAATTTTACAATCATGTATTATGTATATGATGGACATATATTCTCGTTGTTGTACACACTGGATATGTGTTCTCGTTGTTATACACCCGACAGGATACCTGTTTCACCCAAAAATAGGGCTTCCTCAGGGAACATCATATGTTCTTTAAGGACACTATCATGCCATCATCGTCTCAATCCCATCTCCTTAGTGTATAAACTCATAACATCGATGGCAGCACATAATAAAATTATCAATTGCACATGATCCCGGTCTCTATATCCATTTCATTAATTAAATATTGCAGATAACCAAAAACTCATTAATTCAAAATCACCCAGGAGTCCGAAAGAAACCCTTCAAATGACTTCCAATAGACCAACAGTCTCAACAGCATCAACCACGATAACTTTTTTCTCTCTAATACACACACACCCTCATACAGACTCCCACACTCTCTCACACACATACACACTCCTTCACAATCTTCTCATATAGGCTCCCTCTCTCTGAAACCCACACTCAAGCATCCCCCCCTTACCTCCCATGTTCTCTCATACCCTCTTGCTCTCTCTCTCACCCTCCCCTCCCCCCTCTCTCACACAAAGACACACATATTCTCTCTCACCGGGGCCTTCCATCTTTGCTGCATGTGGAACACACTTCACCTTCCTTCTTCGCCGCGAGAGGAGCACACTCCGTGGCACACAGGGGCCTTCTATCTTCACCGCGAGCGGAACACACTCTGTTCGCAGCGCGCCGGGTCCTTCATTTTTGCCACGAATGGAGTACGTCCCGCAGCAGACGCAAGACGGGGTCTCCTGTGCTATTTTCTGCGCAGAATTTGGGAGTTCTGCACAGGGTGGGAATTCTGCACAAATTCTGCTCTCCACAGTAGCGCAGAATTCCCCCAGGACTAATATATGTATGTAAAAGCGGATTAGGATCCTAGAGCAGAGATTCCCAAACTTTTTATGAAAAAGTCCACATGACTTTCAAAATCAGTGACATGAAAATGTTATTGAACTTCACCTAGTATCTCCCCTACTCTCTCTCCCAACATCTCTAAATTCTCCTCCTTTTTCAACAAATCTCATTTCTACATTTCCTGTTTTCCTTTCTCTCCATTGTCTTCCTTCTTCCCAACACATCTTCCTTCATCTCAGCATCTCCCCTCTTTCCTCCCTCGTCTAGGGGTGAATTTTAAAAGCTCAGCATGTGCCAAAGCCGGAAGATATGATGCAGAGGTTGGGCTGGCACATGCCATGCAGATTTTAAAAGTTACTCATGTACGTGTGTATTTCCTGGTACACACAGAGGGCTGGATTTTAAAAGGGTTACGCGCATAAGTTATGCGCGTAATCCTCTTAAAAGGCCCCTGCGCGCGCTGAGCCCATTTTGCATAGGCTCGGCGGCGCGCGCAAGCCCCAGGATGCGCGTAAGTCCCGGGGCTTTGCAAAGGGGGCATGTCGGGGGCATGTCGGGTGGGCGGTGTGAATTTCGGGGCAGGGCGGGGCAGGAGGCGTGTCGGGGGACGTGATGCCGGCCCGGGGGCGTGGTCGAGGCCTCCGGTTCAGCCCCCGGGTCGGGTGATGGCGCACCAGCAGCCCGCTGGCGCGTGCAGATTTACGCCTGCCTCTGGCAGGCGTAAATCTGCCGACAATGGTAGGGGGGGGGTTAGATAGGGCCGGGGGGTGGGTTAGGTAGGGGAAGGGAGGGGAAGGTGAGGGGAGGCAGAAGGAAAGTTCCCTCTGAGGCCGCTCCGATTTCGCGCCGACCCCAAAATCCAGCGTACTTTTGTTCGCGCGCGCGCACTGTTTTTGAAAATGTACCCCATTTTTTTTTTCTAAAAAAGGTGTGGGGCATGGATACTCCAGTATTTAGGAATGAAACTAGTGCATAAATACTTACATGCACAAATGCGTGCTGGGGTCCGTTACCGCCTAAATTTACTTCTGCTATGGATGGTGTGTAAGTCCTAAAACAAAAAAACTAGGCTAGTCAACAAGGTAAAAGGGATGCTAATTAACTAGGGGGGAAAGTCTTATCCTTTACCTGTGCAAACTGGGAATGAACTCAGGAAATTGGTAATTGCGTCGGCACGCAGCTATTAAAATCCCCCCACTTACGCAGTAGATGCAGCATTTGCACGTACATGCGCCCAGCCATATAAAATTATGCACATGTATCACATACAGGCTATTTAATACTATGCATGCATATCCGTGTATATTATAAAATGGCCACTCCATTTTGCGAGAGCCGGCATACGCATTACGTGTACACCTGTGCGGTTGTATCAAAGTTACCATCCTATAGTCTTATATCTTCCATTCCTCTTCCTTCCCTCTCCCCCAATGTCTTTTTTGTCATCGCCCCTTCCATTGTCCCCTTCTCTCTTCTCCCCTCCTCCCAGAAGGACACAGGTTCCTTTGCCTCCCCTCTCATCAGCTTTTCCAGTGGCAGCTTTGGCCTTTCTTTCTTCCTTCCCAGTGGGAACTCTGGGATTCCCTCCAGGGTAGCTCTGGATTTCTTCCCCAGTAGCTGCGGCAACAGGAGCTCTGCCTCCCTCCTCTGGTATAACTTCAGTGATGCCTTGGCTTAGGCAGTGGATCTATTCTCTCTTCTCCAGGGGCAACTTCCTTCTTAGTTCCTTCCACAGTGCAAGCAACGCATGCTTTTGTGCTCTATGCTGCTCTCATACTTTTGCTGCATGTACAGTCCAAGCCCCATTGTGCCTGCTGCATTGTTAGTTTTCTAGGGGGAAAATGCCCTGAGCTTGCAGCTAGGTTTTTAAAATTAGGGTGAAATCAGTTTCAACTGGTTTTCCCCTTTACAAAAACCCAGGAATTTATTAGCGTAAATTGGTTTAAACTGAAAATGAAGGATCCTATAAATATATATATAATATAATATATTATGTATGAAGTAGAAAGACCTTTATAACATATGTATATTCTGCTTATATAAAAACTGCTTATTTCTGATATAATACTTTAAAAATCTTTCCATCTGTATTTCCAACTATAACCCGCTAATGTTTTCTGAAATGTATTGTTTTATAAACATGGCTATTTGAAAAAAGAAGCAGTAACATTCAGTGTCTGTGCTTTCACTTATTATATTTTTTGTTTTGATGTTATTTGGTTCCTTTATTTGTGCAATATTTGTGTTTTGTTGTATGCTGCAACACACCTACAGTACCTGAATGTAATCCATTTTGAAGGGCCTGAAAGGCGGAACATGAATCTAATAAATAAATATCTCTAACTTAGGTGACAAAAGATTGCAAGCCTTACCTATATGGAGTCACTTGGCAGTTTTTGAAAACTACAACTAGTCTTTTACCTTGTAGAGTACGTCACTCAGCAACTTCCTTTAGCTACAGGAAAATTTCATATACAAATAAGTCAGAATTTCCAATGACTATCGTAGAACTTGAAATCAAGTCAGTTCAAAACATAATCATTCTGTTTTATTCAAAAGTACTTCAGGAGATGGTTCCACTGACCTCATAACGTCTATCCTCAGGCCCCGTTCAGATTTCCCCCACTCTATCAGAGACAGTTCACGGGATGCTTTTAGCAAAGTGGAACTAGTGAAATATTGCTGTACTACATTTTCTCACAGGACAAGCAGGATGGTAGTCCTCACAAATGGGTGACATCGAGGATGGAGCCCTGTACGGAAAACTTTTCTGTCAAAGTTTCAACAAGCTTTGACTGACACTGGCACACTGGGTGCACTGAGCATGCCCAGCCTGCAATTATCCCTGTGAGCCACAGGTGTCTCCCTCAGTCTTCTTTTTTCCGCTCTGCAGTCAGCATAGCGGTTGGAGCTCTGTGAGGATTTTTTAACTAATTACCTCATGGAAACACTTAACTTTTCACTTCAAAAAACACTTTTCCCTGCACAGGTCTCCCTCCGCGTACGTTTTTACGACGCTCGGTGAGTACTAATTCTTATTTTTCGGTCGGTTTCTGTCACTATCTTAAGGCTGTTAACTGACTGAAGCCTTCCCTTCCCCCATTTTTCAGTTAGCTTTAAACAGCTTGTGAGTATCTCTGTGACACTCTGCTTGCTTATGCTAGTGGGGTAGGGATTTTTTCCTTAAATTTAGGACCTCTGTAGCTTCAAGTCCTTCGTTCCCTGGTACCCTCACGCAGTCGATACCCTATCGCTACACCGGGACCCTCCTAAACCGCCCTGGGCTTTTATATGTCATCAGTGCCCCTCCCCCCACGGTGCCCTGATGCCTTTTTCCATGTTTTTTTGCTTTTCAGTGCTACCAGGCTTTTTTCCTCCTACGCACTGTTTTTTTTCCTTGGGCTTCCTCGGTGCCGTCCCTACCCGGATGCATGCCATTGACGCACACGCTGTTAGTCACTGCCATGCATACTCGGGTCGCCGCCACCGCTGCCCGAGACACTTTTTAACGATCCCAGGGTCACTTCATCGATGCCACCCCCCCTTTTGGGGATGCCATCGATGCCCCATCCTCCCCACCGATGTCCAGCCCTTTTCCATCGGTGGGCATCAGTGCCACATCGATTCGTCGGTGGGCATCGATGCCGGATGGTCCCCATCGATGGACATCGGTGCCGGATGGCTTGTCCGTCGATGGCATTGGTGCCGGATGGCCGTCCGTCGATGGCATCGGTGCCAGGTCCTTTTGCATCGATGGACACCGATGCCCAGGTGTTTCATCTATGGGCATCTATGTTAGAATGCATCCATCGAGGGCAGTCGATGCCAGGCTGCTCCCATCGGTGAAATTCGATGCCCAGGTGGGTCCCATCGGTGGGTATCCATGCCGGCTCGATTCCGTGGATGGGCGTTGATGCCAATGCCAGCCTTATGGCTGGCATCGATGCCCATGCCGATTCCAGGACTGGCGTTGATGCCGGGATGGAATTCATCGACTGGGAGATCCATGCCATCGATTCCATACGTGTCCATATCGATGCCACCGACACACGTGTCTGGGGCACCGATGCCATGTACACTTGGAAATCTGAGTCTGTCCAAATCGATACCGTCAACGTCTGTGGCCCTATAGTTGATGCCCGTGGCCATGCCACAAACGGCATACATGCCTGCCTCCATGCATCGATGCCCTCGACACCTCCGTTTTCCTTCGGTGTCCTTGACGCCCTATTGATTCGACTTCGACTCAGTCGATGCCGGTATCTTTTTCAATAACGGCAATGTTTTTCGATTATTCGATTCCACATCGTTTCAAAGATACCTATGCCACTGCTGTCAGTGCCCGTCACTGTCATCATTCTCCTGGCCAGTCATCGACGATTTTTCATACCCATTTTGATGATATCCTCGAAGCTCCTTAGGTTGCCTTCAATATCGTCAATACCGACATAGCACCGCCACATAATACCCTCGCCTCCTCACATTGCTCCACGCTTTGGGTTCTTTTTTAAGCCCCGTATTAGCTTAAGACACTCCATTGTGTCAGGAGCAGAGCAGGCGTGCTGACAGTTCGTCATCGATCGCCTTCCAGGACGACGAGGGCTTCCATCTCGGCGCTGGGGAAAGACCGGGCCGAGCACCGTGGCACCCATCATCGCCGACATCGTGATCGTCCGCCGCTGACGCCATCCAGCACATCGGTGCCATCCTTCTCCAGGCTGGACAACGCTTGGGCAGAGCGACATCACCACTGCCATCAGCACTGTTCCTACAGTTTTGGCAGTCCTTGGTGATCCAGAACTTCCGGATCCAGGTCCGACAGCTTCTGCATTGGCGTCACGACACATCGAGCCGCTGGGACGAGGGAAGGGAACATGAGTTCCGTTAGGGCTCCTCTGTTCCTGGCGTGCCCCACCGTCAAGTGGTGTGGGACTATGGCCATCTGTTACACTTAGCAGTCTAAACGCCACTCACGCCTGGCCTGTCTCCTCTGTACCTGTGCCACCATACCGGGTTTCAGAGCGAGATGGATGTTTACGTCCCCGGCCTTACCCTCGAGGACTCCGGAGACCGTCGGAGTCAACAATCTTGCGGCGATCCACGTCGGATGGTAAGTACCTGCTTCGGCGGCATTCCCATAAAGTTGTGTTCTCCCATTCGGACCGTGGTTCGAAAAGTTCTGGGTCATGTGCCTTTTAGAACTGTATTAGTGTCACATATCGCTATGTTAGCTATGTTAGCCACAATATCAGGAGAACCCCTCTATCTTCTTGGGATTGCAGCAGGGCTTCTTCTCTTGTCAGTAACAAGTCCCTATGCCGACCAATGCTCTGACTCTTGGTTCCCTCCCAACCAAGGTCCAGCTGCATTGGCTGATCTGCTAAACATGAGATTCAGCAACCATTGCCCCATGTACAAGTCCACCTTGAGGCCTGGCCACAGGTCTCAGTGTCTCCTTGTACAGCATACAGAAATGTGGGTACCACTTACCGCTCACACACCTGCAGGAGCCTACATGATATCCTCCATTGGGACACCTCCTGGTCTCCCATCTGGTCAGATATCAGAGCGGCCACCCCACCTTGTACCAAAGTCCCGGTACACTCCCCCAGGCGCTACGAAGTGCAGAGGGGAGAAGGGAGGGGGGTTGGGGAGTTTTAATTGCACTATTCTTTCTTTTAACAGAAAATAGTTACTCTCCGCACATCCTGGACCTAAGAAAATCCAACTTTCTTTAGACGTCACAGGTACAATGGTATCTTTGGTTACCATCACTCCATACTGCAGTAAGTACATTATTTTAATGTTTCTATGTGCTTTATGGTGAGTCAACATTACAACCCCAAGCTCTGCCGCTGGCACCAGCTTCGGTAAGTGAACTGTCTCTTGCATCACTGTTGGTGAATGCTGTTTTCTCTGCGGAGTGTAACATCATTCACTTTCCTTGCATAGACTACTGCTAACCACTTTCAGTACATGCAAGGAGCTCTCACTTTTTTCAGGACTCACTATACATTTACCAACTGGGATTACTGTCACTGCCATAAATCCCTTCTGTAACACTTCTGGACACCACAGTCTTAAGACCCTCTTGTCCAGCATGCGCACAGACATTCTGATACATTGTTATATGTCCCTGCGCATATTTTCCATAACCTCAGCCTTTCAACTTTTCATGGTTGGGCTATGGGGTTTCTTCCCACTATGCATTTTTCTCATAATTCAAAACTGCTATGGGTTATATTCAGTGACATTCTATACTCAATGGACCTAAGTGGTTTCATTGCTTTCGTCCCTGATTCTTATCCCAGTTCGAACTAGGACCTAGTCTCCTTCGACTCATGCTCGCAATTCCTTAGGGTTATAAAGTTTCTCCTGAAAGCTGTCAACCCATTATGCATCTATTGCACTCCAGCATAGTTTCTCATAAACTTCCTGGACGTTGCACCCATGAGTTATGCCCTTATGCCTTCCAATACTGCTTTTGCAACAATTCTTTGTGCATACAGACAGACAGCATAGGGACAATGTGCTTTCCAACTCATAAGCACGCATTACCTCTTAGCTGCTCTGCTAGACAGCTGCGCAGCTCTACCCTTGGCCCTTGTTCACTTCATGCGTCCTTGGGCCACATATCTAAGAGATTTAATGAACGCTCTATCAGACCTTCTCCACGTAGGTTCTATCCTCTCGAATGGTCTCAATTACATGTGTACAGGGCAAATCTTTTAACGCTGAGTTTAACTAAACTTTCCTCGGCGTCTGCATCATTCCATACGATGCACAGGTTCTGCTCCCTGCACATGTTTCCTATGCGTTCCCTTAGATGCCTTTTCTTCCATCAAAGGCCTCTTCAATATATCTCTTCTGCTGCCTCTCGTAGCCAGCATTCTTCTAATGTTGAACTGGGATGGGGTTCAGTATTCTTTTCCCCACTCCCTGACTGAGATCAGTATGCTTTCCCATACTTCTCAATCCATCATATCAGTAACCTTTTATTCTCTCACCAGTCAGTCCCCAATCATAGACTTACTGATGTTCTTAGGTTCTGGTAGCGTCACAAAACCTTCTAAACATAAATCTTGCCGTTTAATATGGCAGGCTTTACCTCCTGACGCTAAAAAAAAAAAAAAAAAAAAAAGAGGTATTACCCCTTTTACTTTTCCACCATTTTTTCTTACTCCCTCGGATTCTGTTCTCCAGACATCCTCCACATAGATACACCTTTCTCTTAGGAGGTGTATCGTTTTGGGAGTTGGGTTCCCGTTTTCGGTAATCCTCTCTGAGTCGGCTTACCATGGATTATCCACTGATCAAGCCGCCTCTATTTCTCTAATCACGGAATGAACATATATATTCTCCTTATAAGTCTCATACATTCTACGTTTGAGCCTTTCCATTCCTCTCTTCTACAGTTTGGCAAGGGAACTTCTTTCCCTCTTAATGTCATTCCTGCCAGCAGGGTCCGTGAGTTATGCACTCTTTCCATACTCACCTGACTCCGTTCCTCTGCCACTGAGTAGTTCTACGCATTCAACTTTCTATCCTTTTCAGGTAGATGTTGTATCTCCTTTCCTCAGGAAATACTCTATTAATTTTTCCTAACCTCTCTCTCTCGCCCTAGGGAGAGACTGGGTTTTCCACATTCCTGGACAGTAATGCTGCGCTTACATTCTATCTACATTGCACTGCATTCCATGTGAATTCCACTTGACTCTTTCCTTCATGCAAGGGTCAAGCTGCTACTTCCAGTGGCCACACAGACCTAATCCTTCTGATTAAGTGGTCTATATTTCCTTTCCTACCAACAAGCAGACATTTCACTACAACACTGTGGGTATCCACATACTGTTGTGTCCGTCTTAGCCTTAACAGCTTCCCTTTGGTTACTGCTGCTTGTACTTTTTTATCAGGTTGCAGCCTGGAGTCCTCTCCATACCTTCGCAGCCTATTATTGCTTACATTTGACTAGCCGGCATGCTCCATGTTTGGCCAGTCCGCCTACTCTTACTTTTTTCAATTCACTACCCAACATCCTTCCACGAACCCATTATGGTGTTGCGGATGCCCTCCGTTCCCATTTCCACCTCAGTCGTTACGCCTTTGCGCATCTGCGGTGTATCTGGTGCATTCCCGGGCATCCTCAGCTCGGTACTCACCCATTTGTGAGGACTACCATCCTGCTTGTCCTGTGAGAAAGCAAATGTTGCTTACCTGATGTAACAGGTGTTCTCACAGGACAGCAGGATGTTAGTCCTCACGAAACCCGCCCGCCACCCCGCGGAGTTGGGTCTGTATACTTTTATTTTAGTTTTGCTTGCGCTTTTTAGCTATAAGACGAGACTGAGGGAGACACCTGTGGCTCACAGGGATAATTGCAGGCTGGGCATGCTCAGTGCACCCAGTGTGCCAGTGTCAGTCAAAGCTTGTTGAAACTTTGACAGAAAAGTTTTCCGTACAGGGCTCCATCCTCGATGTCACCCATTTGTGAGGACTAACATCCTGCTGTCCTGTGAGAACACCTGTTACATCAGGTAAGCAACATTTGCTTTCTTTCTACAGGGCATTCTGAAGAGATGAATTTTAAGTGTAAACAGGAAGAACAAGTTTTCAGTCCTGTCAAATTAATTAGATCAATGTAATATGGAGTAAGGATTGATGTTAGAGAAGTTGTAAAATGCACAGAAATTTGTCCCTGCATGCACACATATGTTCCCCCAATATAAAATAAAATTTAGCTGTTCCTTTTTAAATGGGGTCCAACGCAATGGTAGAATACATGAATAATGTGAGTTCTGAATAGCTCCTAGTTTTTACAGCAAGAAATATTTTCCAAGTCGAACATAATTGTTTTCTTGTGGCTCTGAACAAATTGTCATTTTCATCTTTACAGAGATCAAAATCAGGTTATTTATTTATTTGGACATGTAGTTTTTATGTCTGCTGTATATTACCATAGATTTACTGTATGTTACAGAACATTACCAGGCATATCTTCATTATTTTTTTTCCTAAATATAGATCAAGTATTGCAGGAGCCTTTCGGCCAAAGGTAGGATGCAGCTTTTAAAGAGCTACATCTCTGGCTCTTCAGATAGCCACCATATCGCTACAAAAGCAGTACTTCACAGAATTAACACTATGAACTTTTATTTTATTTTGTTTATTTTCTAACTGTGAGTTTGGCAAATTTTGGCAGTTTTACTTTTTTTCAAAATTTTAGTTGTTCAACCTAGAAAGGCTAAAAGCAAGCCACTTAAGTATCTTTTCATAATTTGTGACTTCATAATGCATTGTTATGTACATATTTGGTTAGATGTTAATTTTGTTTTTAATTAGGCTACTTTCAATGGCTTTTTTTTTTTTCAAAATAAGGTTCACACTGGATGAACTTTGGGAAATATTTATGAATAAGTTCCCCTACTTATGCTTTGTGAATAAAATAAGAAACACATTCATACACAATCTTGACTCTTTTCTTCTGTAAAGGCAGTGCTGGATTTAATTTTGTGGTGCCCATAGACAGTGCTGGCAACTGGCAGTATAGCAAGCAGAAGTGGGTTTCTCTTTGACCTAAAGGTTTGATGCCTTCAAAATCTGGCATCCTAGGCAATTGCCTGTGTTGCCTGTGCCTAAATTCAGACCTGCTTACAGGTGTGACTTCAGTAGTCCTTGTATCCCTGGTCAGCCAAAGGAGTAGAGATGTCAGAGCCAGAAAATGAATCTCAGTTTGCTGCTTAGAAACACTTATTTTGGTTTACTGGTAGTAGTATAAGGTGGAAAAAGGTTGCAGCACTGCTACATAGTATACCTGCCATCAATGGTGCTATTTATGAAGATTGTATTTTCTTAATTCTTTTTTTTCCTTTTTAATTGAGAGTATATTTTCTGTAGTATATTTGATCAGGCAAAAGTAGACGAGAGGGCCAATGTGAAGTTCCCAAAGATCAGCTACAACTTCAAGTATGATAACCTTCAAGGATAGGCCAAAGTCATGATTGCTTAATTCTTTTTTGCTGAAGAGTTGCCTTATATTCTTTCTATTTTTTCTTTTATGTATGCATCAAGCAGAGACAGTTTCTTAAATCAGCAGCTCAATCTTTCTTAAGTTTGACATTTTAGATAGGCATTTTTAAAAAATGTGTGTTTCATAATTGAAGGGTATCCAGAGGCCTCAGGGTCCATTGGAAACCATGTACAAATACATAAATGTTAAATTTTGCATTAGAGAGCAACGGTTTGGTTTGACAGCTGCCTTAAGAGATGGAATGCAGGACACCCATTTCTCAGCCATTTCTGTGGGGGCTGCAGTGTTGGTTGAGATGTCACCTTGTACATTCCATTGCTTTAGTGAAATGTTTTTCAGAAAATTACACACACAGCATTGTAGAAAACTGACTTCTTGTGTATTCAAGATGACTAAAACAAAGTATGGAACCTAACCATTACTAGAATAATTAAAGCAACTGAGACAGGATTATGATGATAAAAACCAAACAAGTAATTGAATCGATTTAGATTTGACCTCTAAACTAGATGCAATAATGTGAAACCATTCTTGATTAGAGAGATGTCCTCAGATGAAAACCACTTTCTCCCAGGACAAGCAGGATGGTAGTCCTCACATATGGGTGACATCATCAGATGGAGCCCTGTCACAGAACACTTTTGTCAAAGTTTCTAGAACTTTGACTGGCACACTGAGCATGCCCAGCATGCCACTAACCCTGCAGGTGTCCTCCCCTCAGTCTCTTTTTTTTTCGCCAGCAAGTTGCCTCGCGGTTAGGAGCTCTGTGAGAAATTCTCACAACTTTTCCTCATGGAACTTTCAAAGTTTTCTTCATAAAATTACCCTCACCAGGAGTCCCCATCGACATCCATTCCCTCCGGTGCTCGGTAAGTGCAGTCCCGTGTTTTGCAGTTGATTTCCGCCAGCATTTTTTTTGGTTCCCGATGGTCATCGATCGCACATGCGCCAATTTTTCTAATGGCAACCGGATATAGGAAATGCCCCAAATGTCCGAGGACCATGTCCATAACGGACCCACATGAAACTTGTGTTTTGTGCTTAGGATCCTCGCACGATGTTCATCAGTGCCAGAGTTGTGCACAGATGATACCTAAGGGGCGCCATGCTCGATTGGAGAAAATGAAGCAGCTCTTTGGTACAACGTGCACTGCTCCATCGTCTCCAACTCGGGCACTGCAGTCCAAAAAGGGTCCATCAACTTCGGGGATGCCCAGCCAGCAGTATCGCGGAGTGGGTGACCGTCCGTCACCGACCCCTCAAGGACATCGCCGTCATCATCCTCGGCACTGGAGAAAGACCGGGCCAAGTGTCGAGAGAAGCACCGATTCTGCAACGACATCGGCTATCGAGCTACCTACTGTTGTGTCCGTCGCTGTTGTGTCACTCCGCCCTCTTTACCTCTGTGGCGACTCCCTCTGGGTCTGATGGATGGCTGGCTGCCATGGCGTTTCTATGCCGTCTCCCTCCGGCATCCCCGGATCGGCTCGACATTGCAGATCCGCCATGTTGCCTGATGACTTAGGGCACGCACACTCTGATTGAAGTACCAGTAAGGGCGCGAACCTCAGGGGCGTCCCCCTGAGATGACGTCATCCGCTTCCAATATTTAAAGGTCTCTAATTCACTATCTAACGGAGTTAGCAAGGAGAGGATTCGGATACGGATTCGGCTACGTTTCCTCCAAGCTACTCTGTCTCCTCGGACTTACCAGAGGTACCCACTCCTCAGGGGTCTCGCTCTTTTCTTTACTTTCAGATTACAGATAGGAACCGGTACTCGCTTCTCGAGGGCCCATGTTCCTGGACATTCTGAAGATTCTCTACTGTCTGGAAGCTATCGCTGCTACCAACAGTTGTGAGTTACCATCGCTCTCTCAGCGCTTTCCCTGGGACCAGGTACTCGCTCGAGGGCCTAAACCTTTCCAGCTCCTGAGCTTCCTTGAGACCTTATGTGAGTTTTGTCATCTAGTTCTGTTCATGAACCTTGTCTACCTACTCACTTTCTACAGTTTCTCAACAGCTCAGCCATCCTGGATCATGGTTCCAGTGCCTGAGGGACTACAGCCCTGCCGGGCATATCAGCTCACTACTGCCACCTCTGGTGGTTTCCAAAAACCTGTTTAATAAAAGAACTAATGTGTGTCTGTCTCCATACTCAAGCCTAGCCTGCCTCCTACCCCAGGCACAGAGCTAACTATGCCAGCCTCAAAGGGGGAATTGGACGAACTGGTCCAAGAGGCAGTGCTAAAAGACCTTCGGGGCATCCATTCACCACTGGTGCCAGCCCCCATACTGACACCGCAATTGGTGCCCTCAATGTTCGCACCACATTTCGAGCGCTTAGATACGCTCATCGGTGCCGTATTGACTCATTCTATGCCATCGGACCCGCTGGCATTGAATCCTCCATCGAGGCCTCCGCAGGTCCTAATCCCTAAACTGGGTTCCTCGGAGGACGATGATGCGGTTCCCAGCCAGATCCCTTCATGGGATCCACCGATGCCAGAACCTACACCGGGACCATCGGGGATATCGAGGCCTAAGCGTACCTCATTCGCTTTGATGCCATCGATGCCACTACCAGTTCCATCGATGCCAGTTGTCTCCATCGAAGCCATTCCACCATCCATCGAGGCCTTCCCGACCTTTTGGATTTGACGTGCTTCCTCCTTTGGGAGGTCCACAAGGAGAGGGGGAAACCCCCTACAATCCTTGGGAAGATGAATCCTCTGATGACTCTTCTGAGGAATTGCTCTCAGAGCCCTCACCTCTGGAAGAGAGGTGGCATTCTCCTCCAGAAGACCTCTCCTTTGCCAATTTTGTAAAGAAGATGTCTGAAACAATCACTTTTCTATTAGTTACGGAGGCAGACACCACCAGATGGAGGTTCTACAATTTGTGGATCCTCCAAAAGAAATAATGGTGATACCAGTACATGAAGTACTGCTGGATCTCCTACACCAACTCTGGGGCCACCCAGGTACTGTACCACCAGTTAACAGGAAGGCTGATGCGACATCCCTGGTCCAACAAGCCCCAGGCTTTCAGAAGAGTCAACTGCCTCACCACTCTATAGTGGTAGAGTTGGCACAGAAAAAAGCCATTCCTCTGCTCCTCCTGGAAAGGACCAAAAAGCATTGGATGCATTGGGACGCAGAGTCTTTCAGGAGTCAATGTTGATAGCCTGAATAGTGGCATATCAATTGTATATGACCCAATACAATAGAAATTTGTGGGAAAAGGTGCAGGAAATTGCTGACACTTTACCAGAGCAACAAGAAGACTCTCTGACTTCCATCCTACAGAAAGGACTAGAAACAGGCAAGCATGAGGTCAGAGCTGCTTATGACTCATTTGAAACAGCTTCTAGAGTCTCACCAGCACGCATAAGCGCTAGACGCTGGGTCTGTCTTAAAGCTTCAAACTTACGCCCAGAAGTACAAGATAAACTGGCAGATCTTCCCTGTACAGGAGACAAGATCCAAGACGCAGTGGCTCAGTTAAAAGACTATCATGACACCCTGTGTCAATTGTCCTCTGTTTCCCCAAATGTACCCTCTGATATCCGCAGAGTAACATGAAGGGACATCAGAAAACAATTTTGCAGACCATGCAGGTACTATCCCCCTGCGTCCCGTACTCGAGGAACTAGAGCTCCTCAGAGGGAAATTACACGTCAAATAAGAACACCTAGAATGCAGCCAGCTCCACAGGCTGCTCCTCCGACTACATTTTAAATTGTTCCAGGAAACAGATCCTTTTCTCACTTCAATTCAATAGGAAACAGACAAAGATTAACACCTATAACCCGGGCTTATCCTTTCAACGTGAAGCCATGAGTACCGTATTTTCGGTGTCCCAGAACCATAAATCATAAACCATTTCCCTATCAGGGGAATAGATTCTACCTTAAAAAAAAAAAGAAAAAGAAAGAAGGCAGTCGGATCCGCCTTCTTCTACACCTGTATGCCCTATATACATCTCCTTGTCAGAAAGACATATAATAGTGTCACGGGACACCAGGCTTCCTTTGTTGTGTAAGTGAGACTGGATCTGCTCTTTGGACATTCATAAACATGTTTCTTTCATATACACACACTACTACTATTCAGTGTCACCTTAGCACCCGAGTAGTTTAAACAGCTGGCCAGCAGTAACTGCACAATTACTCTGAAGTGTCACCTACATCTCTGTATCTGGAGGATTCAAGACATGTACTCTTGACTCATTAGAGTTCTCTTGCAAGGATACTGTGCTCAGGGGAATTTCTAATTACTTATCCAAAATCCCTCTCAGCACCATCTTTTCATCTCCCCTTTGGGAGCTGATATACACTTATAATAGCCAAGGAATTATCCTGAATAATTATGCAGTCACGCTGTCCATATTCACCAGCTACTCGCAATCGAACGACAGCCTCGATTCACCTTTTGCTGTATCTAGAACGTATAATTTCAACAATTCATGTCACCACATTGGCACATATAGCCAGAAGCTTGACATATTGGACTTTCAGTCTCAGTGTCATCATTTGTGGACACAAGGCTACTCCAATTGCAGGTCTACCCTTTAGGCATATAGTACTAAGGTAACTTACACTATGGACATCTCCCTCCCATGTTGGAGTGCCCAGTTCACAAGTTTTCAAATTCCATACTTGCATATGGCCCTCAGTGCCCTATAAAAGCTGTTTCTGTAGTTTCAGAAGAGTTGGTATGTTCGCTAGGCTTTCAAGAGGTTCCCTCCAACCGAATAGTCTTCATTAGTGGACCACCAGGTTGTACATTAATGCTCAAACACACATGACAGTTCAAGCTCTTATCAACCCTGCCAGAAGAGACAGAAGTTTTATCCTAGTCCATACGATACTCTGTTGTGCTATGTGCCAAATTTTGGTATGCATATGGAATCTATTAACTTCACGGCTCAGCCAACAATTCCAGCCCCTTGGGTCGTACTTAGATTCTCGGTTGCTAGCAGAACCATCCACCAACAAACTTGATCAATCATCCATTCTTGTGCCCCACCTGAACCGCAAGATGGATGCTTCTGCTCCCAACACACGAACAGAAGAGCACCATCCATGGATGCCTTAGCTCTTCCCAGAAATATAGGTCTGCTATAAATGTACCTTCAGATACCATTTATAGCAAGACCCCCAGGCAACTACAACATGACAAAGGCTCCATGATACTCATGGCCCCTTCAGACGGTACCACGTTTATTTCCATCTTTCTGATGCTGTTTCTCTAGTTCTTATAGTTCCAGGGCACCTTCCACGTGGAATCCTTAACGCTCTGTATGGAAGGGGTCTGCCTGGTAGTGTCATGGAAGAGCTTTATCCCATACTTGTCCACATTGCACTTTGTACACTTTATATGGTAGATCTTCAACTCTACTTTCCAGACTTCCTCTGCCCAAAGTTACTTCAGTGTCATTGACTGTATCTCATATAGGTATGAGGGATGTTCCATATCGGCTCAATCCCTAATGAGTTGCTTCATGTCAAGCTTATTTTCACCTTAAGCTTTCTGCATCCATCAGTCATGGCATACCACAGTACTGTAGTCCTTGCACTATGATCTTGTGAGTTTAGTTATCTTCCTACAAAATTCTTTCCTGGTAACCATAACATCCACTCACACCGCTGGTGTACTTACGTCCCTTGTGACGTACTCGCCATGATCTGATAATTCTCTGTACTCACCTATAATACCTTCTTCAGGTGGTAACTGATTTTCACAAACTCAGTCCATACTTTTCAAGGCTCTTACACTCACTCGAGTGCTCTACACATCTTGGCCTGTAGCATACACCTTGCATTTTATATGCAAGATCTGCAGCCCATATGACACCCACCTGACTCTGGTTCTTTACAAGAACTAACCAGGAGTGATGATGATTATAACACCCTTTTTTGCTTGCTTCATCAACTCCATTGCATTCTGCCATCAGCAAGCAACCCTTCCACTTCTGGGATAAGTGAAGACATTTAGACAAATCCAAAGCAATGTCAGTATCATACAACCGTTTCATACTGACTGCCAACACCTATGAGACTTCGACATGAAGTTATCTCCACTCCTTCGCAGTCCGCTAATACCTAGACAAAGCCGAACAACACCATTCTTGCTTTACCCTGTTTGTACTAGGCAATTCTTCCATCGGTGAAACCCAACTTGTCCTACCATGACCCGTTGTGAATTTCAGGCTGACTCGTTGTTGCCAGCAGCACCCCAGTTGTTGTGCCTGTTGAACATGTTCGGTGCTGCTTGGCCCCTTACATTTGACTCAGCCTGTAGCTCGCTATTCACCCATATGTAAGGTCTACCATCCTGCTTGTCCTGGGAGAAAGCAGAGTTGCTTACCTGAAACAGGTGTTCTCCCAGGACATCAGGTTGTAGTCCTCACGAAACCTATCCACCACCCCGCGGATTTGGGTTCGCTTACGTTTTATTATTTTATTTTTCGCTCGTACTTTTGCTACAAATGACATTGAGGGACTGCAGCGTTAGTGGCATGCTGGGCATGCTCAGTATGCCAGTCAAAGTTGTAGAAACTTTGACAAAAGTGTTCCATGACAGGGCTCCATCTGATGATGTCACCCATATGTGAGGACTACAGCCTGCTGTCCTGGGAGAACACCTGTTACAGGTATGCAACTCTGCTTTCTCTAGCACAAAACTGACTCCTGAACAGTGTCTAAGTGTTTATAAAATAAAATGAATGCCATGGTGGGCCAGATCAAGGTCCAGTTAAGTCCAGCATCTTGTCTCTGACAAGTACCCAGCAGATCCCAACATGTAGATTTATCTCTTGTTACTTGTTCCCAGGTATAGCAATAGCTTTCTCTAGTGCCCATAAAGCTTTATGGATATTTCCTCCAAAAATTTGTCCAAACTTCTTTTAAACCCCACTATTCTAGTTTTCTTTATCATGTTCTCTGGCAACAGAGTCAACAGCTTGATTGTGAGGAGTAAAAAAGTACTTTCTATAATTTGTTTAAATCTAATGCCTATTAGTTTCCCTAATAAATGGTAAATAGCCATCCTTTATTTATCCATTCCACCCTACTCATGATTTTATAAATGTCTATCTTGTCCCCTCTCAGACTTCTCTTTTCCAAGCTGAAAAGCTCTAATCTGTGTAACCTTCCATGAATGCAGATCCATTCCATCCCCTTTATCATTTTTGTCACCCTCCTCTGCACCATTCCTAGTTCTGCTCACCAGAACTGCTCACGGTACTTAAGCTGTAGTTGCACCATAGAGCAATACATCAACAATATGCTATTTTCTGATATATTAGAACATAAGAACATAAGAAATTGCCATGCTGGGTCAGACCAAGGGTCCATCAAGCCCAGCATCCTGTTTCCAACAGAGGCCAAACCAGGCCACAAGAACCTGGCAATTACTCAAACACTAAGAAGATCCCATGCTACTGATGCAATTAATAGCAGTGGCTAATCCCTAAGTATTCTCCATTCTTTTTCAGATCACTCCTAATATTCTATTTGCTTTTCTTGACTGCCACAACACATCGAGTTATTTTAATGTATTGTCCACAAGGACAATTGCCTGGCCGATGACTTCAAATACATAATCTAGCATTGTGCATCTGTAATGGGGATTAATTTTTCCTATGCGCATCACATTGCACTTTTCCACTTTAAATGTCACCTGCTATTCAAATGCAGGGACGGTAAATTAAAAATGAGCATGCGCACATGAGTACACATGCTCTAGAATTTTATATCGTCCACGTAAGTGCGCACACATTATATAAAATATACATGGGATAGATTTTTTAAAAAAAATACATGTGCACCTCCATGTGCGCGTGTTACCCGGCGCGTGCACATGGACGCACAATTTTATAACGTGCGGGGGGGGGGCTACATTTAGCCAGTTTACTTGCGGCAACGAGATTGGGCCTCTCTCAGTCCTTCCTACCATCCCTCCCTCTTCCCTGACCCCTTTTCAGGGCCTATCTTTTTAAAATTTATTTCTGAACTTACGCCGGCAGGCAAACCCCCAGCACAGCAGCAAATGGCCGCTGTACTGGCTGCCTCCAGCTCCGCCCCTCCCCGCTCCCCAGACCGCCCCAGGAGTTACGCGTGTGGCTGGGCCCTTTTGAAGATGCGCACGGTGCCTGCAAGGCCCAACTGTGAGCATAACCCCCGTTTTCCCCGCGCGCAGGGGATTTAAAATTTAGCCGTTAGCGCGTATATATGTGTTCCTAATTTTAAACAGTTATACAAAGAAAAGTTATTTGCTTATTTTACTTAGAACTTGTCAGCTTTCACATGCACAAATGAGCACATTTTATAACATGTGCGCATAAAGGAAATCCCCAGTTTTACCAATTAATCCACCGGTTTGCCCAGTCTAGCCCTAGGTCATCAAGACTCCTCTGGTTCTTCAGCCTGAACTCCTCCCAGTTTACCCAGACCTAGCCAGTATTTGGCTATAAAGAGTTTTATTCTGATTTACACATAATAAAGAGCAAAATTAAATATGCGCAGGTAACAATCCTACGTGAGCTGAATTTGCAGTAATAAAATCAGGATTTATGCAGGTAAATGTTGGCTCCATCCCAGAATGCCTCTGACCTGACCTTCCCTGAATCCACCCCTTTTTTTATACAAGTAAAGTTATATATGCACTGGTACTTGTGTGTGTGCGTGTATGGGTGCGAGGTGTATGAAATAGCAGTAGCATGGACAAGTGCTAATGCACATGCATCTGCTCTCTTATGCGCACACATCGCTTTTAAAATTCAACTTTAACTCTCCTAGTCTTACATGGCCCTTCTACAATTCTTCGCAATCCATTGCTGTTTTAAGAACTTTGAATAATTTTGTGTCATCTGCAAATTTGATCACTTCTCTCATTTCATTTCTAAATTATTTATGAATAGGTTTAAAAACATGTCCCAGTATATAGATCATTGTAGTACTCCCCTAATGACCTTTCTCTATTTATAAATCTAACCATTTAGTCCTACTTGCTTTTTTTTGTCTTTTAACCAGTTACCAGACAACAATGATACACTGCCTTCTATTCCATTTTTTAAATTTTGTTGAGTCTCTCATGGTGGACTGTCAAATGCTTTCTAAAAATCCAAATATTCTTTATATCAACTGGCTCACATTTATTTACACCTTCAAAATATCTAATAGATTTGTAAGACAAGATTTAGTGTTGCTAAAATCATGTTCACGCTTCCCCCATTAAATCATGTCTGTTAGGGGGTTGTTAGGGGAAAAACATTCATTTTTGTTTTTTGGTTCATTTTTGGGAGGTGTTTTCCCACAAATTTCAGTTCATGGAATCCATGATTCATTTCATTTGAGTGAAAAAACTGAATCAAACATAAAAAAAAGAAATGAAAACGAGGTCTCCTGGGTCTTCCAGCCATCAGGAAAAATGCCAGGGCCAGGATCCCTCTTGCCCCCATTTACCTGATCCAGTGGGAATCCGTTGATGAGGCCCAGGCCAAAACTAGTTTTGGCCTAGGCTGGATCCAGGCCTGATGCAGCAGCCCTGCCCAGAGGCCAGATCCCAACACCTGGATATCAGTTTAGGCTGGAGCCTGGGCCAAGGCTCAATACCACAGTCCAGCCCAGAAGTTGGGTCCCAATGTCGGAGCATCGGCCCAGACCCAGGCCCGATGGCTAGGCCTTGGGCTAGGACAGAGCCCGGATTCAGGCCCAGTGCCAGGGCCTGGTTTAGAGGCCAGGTTCTGATGCCTGAGCCTCAACCTAGGCCAGAGCCTACACCCAGGCCGGATGCAATGACCCGGTGTGCATCCAGCTTCGATGTTGGTGCCTGGCCTGGAGGATGGGTCCTGATGCATGGGCCTAGGGTCAGGCCCAGGCCTGGCCTCAAAGCACATCCCTCATCTTCTTTTTTTCTTCAACTGATGGCATCCATTGGGGTTGTGCCGAAGTTAATTAACTCCAGTAGATGGCACAATTTTTATGTATGGCAATAAACAGCAATGGTCAAATATCCACACACATGTAAGGGTAAATTAAACAGGTATTATCATTACATAGATAATATCAAAAACATACCCGTATTCTATCTTCAAATTTTATTTATAACAAAATTTTAAAAGCTTTAATATTGCTTAACATACATTATACCATATTACATATCTCAACCATTCATCTTCCACATTCATACCAACAATGTTAATACATATAACAACAAATATTGTACATCAATTAAAATACAAAAAATTCTTTGTTATATTTATCAATATTGCACTTGAAATACCAACTATATATTAAAGACATCAATTTATATATTACTCTTTATTCCTATTTGTTAATTGTTGATAGAACTTTCCCTTATATTCATTCCAAAAACTCCCCAATACAAAGTTTTATTAATTTAAAAAAACCCCTCCTATACTTTATTTTATATTCTCTTCATGAAAACATACACAAATAATTATATCACCCGATGTTATCTCAATTTCTATGTTAAAAAACTTATGTATTTATTAATCATTTATTCAATCATCTTTTAAAAATTTAATTCCAATATCATTCTAAAATATCTATACGTATATATGTACATCCGGCCACAACATTTCCACCATTATATATCTCATACTAATTATTCACCGATATCCCAACTCACCTTAAAGCCATAAATTTAGCAATTTATTTCATTCTAGGTTCACCAACCCTATTCTTCACCAGCTTCATGTAGTTCTCCGGTGTCACAAAGGTTCACCAACCCTGTTCACCGACAACTTCACAATATTCTCCGCTTACCACAGGCACTGTTCTACAAAGCCATCTTCACTCCCAACTTTAAACAGTAAAATATCACCATTCAGCTAATTATACATAGACAAAATATATCCACATCCTCAAAACCCAGAATACCAATATCAATTGTGCTAACCTTACTGAGTTTTTCACACACACTCGGCAATGAGTTTCTCATGCGCTGTCTATTCCTTCATTCAAAAATGCTGCGGCTGCACAGTTCAAAGATCCACACTCTCTATTTTTAAATACCCTCAAATGGACCTCCCCCTACGTATCTATCACTTCCCCCTATGTATCCATTGCGTCTAGGTCTTTTTTAACACCAACCCAAGATATTCCATTCAGTCAAAAAAACACATTCCATTCAACTTCCTGATTTAAACCTCCTGGTTCCAATGTACCCCATTCAAAAATATACCTCTGTTCTTTCTGTAGCAGTAATCTTGGGACATTTCCTCCATGTTTCAAGATTACCTGGTTCAATACACAAAATCTTAAATCCTGAATTTTATGTTTTTTCTGATACCAGTGTTGTTCCAGGGGTGCATTTTCCTTCCTGGTGCGAATGTTACTCAAATGTTTAGTGATCCTAACTTGAATTGATCTCTTAGTCTGACCAATATAAAATAGTCCACATGGACATGTAATCAAATAAATCACTTGTTCAGTCCTACAATCAAATCTTTTAACTATATAATATTGTGTTCCATTAGATGGTACCAGAATAGAAGATACCTCCCATACATATGGGCATATTCCACAATTACCACATTTATATTGGCCTACTTGTTCTACTTTTTCCACAGTTCCTGTTTTCATTGAAGAAGTTAACATATCCCGTAAGGATCAATTTTTTTTAAAAGCAAAAATCAGATAATCCTTAAACACCCTGTCATCATTCAAAATTGGCCAATGTTTGGAATGAATATAAGGGAAAGTTCTATCAACAATTAACAAATAGTTAGGAATAAAGAGTAATATATAAATTGATCTCTTTAATATATAGTTGGTAATTCAAGTGCAATATTGATAAATATAACAAAGAATTTTTTGTATATTAATTGATGTACGATATTTGTTTTTATATGTGTATTGTTGGTATGAATGTGGAGGATGAATGGTTGAGATATGTAATATGGTGTAATGTATGTTAATATTAATGTTTTAAAATTTTGTTATAAATAAAATTTGAAGATATAATACGGGTATGTTTTTGATATTATCAATATACAGCAATGCCATACATCAAAATGGCGCTGTCTGCTGGGTGAATGCTTTGGAGTTAATTAACTCAGACATGACTCCTGCAGACAGCATCAGGTGAAGAAAGGCGAGGAAGACAGATGTGTTTGAGGCCTGAGCTCTGGGCCTGGGCCTGACCCTAGGCTGAGGCCCAGGCATCAGGACCCAGCCTCCAAGCCAGGCCCTGTTGAGCCTGGGTCTGGGCTGAGGCCCTAGCATTGGAACTTGGCCTATGGGCCAGATCACAGTATCATGCCTGGGTCTGGACTCTAGTCTGGGCTGAGGCCCAGGTGTCAGGACCTGGCCTCTGGGCTGGGTCATGGCATTTGGCCTGGGTCTAAGCTTTAACCTAGGCCGAAGCTTATACATTGGGACCTGACCTGGCCATTTCCATGGATACCCAACGGATCAGGTAAGTTTGTTCAGGGGGGACTCAGCTGAGACCCTGGCATTGCACTTGGGCCTTGGCCATGGTCCCTAGTTTGGGCCTCCGTCTATGCCCTAGGTAAGGCCCCAGCTTTGGGCTTAGTCCTTGGCTGAAGCATTGGCATTTTAATCGGACATATACCATAGCCCCTACTTTGGGCTTTGGTCAATGCCCTAGGCAAGGCCCAGGCATTGGGCCTAGGCTTACGCCCAATGCATTCATTTAAAAAGAATGCAACAACTAAATTTGTTTCATTCAGGGTAACCCCTGATTGTTTTTGGAGCCCCCAAATGAAATGAAATGGCCTTATTCACTGCATTTTGCATATTCATTTTAAAGAAATGTTCATCCCTAATGTCTCTCTATATAGCCAGTAATTTGGTTTTTAAGACTAGTTTCTATCATATAGCCTGGCAACAATATCAAGCTTATCAGTCTACAGTTTCCCAGACTATTACAAAGTGATTTTTAAAACTAGAATTACATTGTCCACCCTCCAGTCTTCAGGTATTGTTGCTGTTTTAAATGATAGGTTACACTTTACTAATAATTGGTTTTAATTTCATGTTTGAGTTCTTTCAGATCTCTGGGGTAGATACCATCTGGTCCTTGTGATTTGTTACTCTTTTGTTTGTCAGTTTAATCTGTTAAATCCTCCATTATCACAGAGATTTGTTTTAGTTGCTCCGAATCACCACCATCAAAGAATGTTTCCAGTGGGGTACATTTTATAAAAAAGCGCGAGCGTGTACTTTTGTTCACACACCAGGCGCAAACAAAGTATGCCGGATCTTATAAAATCCGGGGTCGGTGCGCGCAAGGGGGTGCACATTTGTGCACCTTGCGTGCACCGAGCCCTGCATGCGCTGCCTGTTCCCTCCGCCTCCGCCTCCCCCACATCCCAATCCCTTCCCCTACCTAACCCACCCCCCCAGCCCTATCTACACCCCCCCCTACCTTTATTCCCAACGTTACTCCTGCTCAGGCCGGCTGCCGGCGCGCCAGGTTCTGGTCCGAGGGATGGTCCGGAGACCGTGGCCATGCCCCCGGAACGCCCCCAGGCCGGAACCATGCCCGAAGCCATGTCCCCAGATGACGCGCCGCCGCAACATGCCCCCGAAATGACCCTGACACGCCCCCCCAGGAAAGCCCCGGGACTTACGCACGTCTCGGGGCTTGTGCACACCATCGAGCCTATGCAAAATAGGCTTGGCGTGCGCAGGGGGGGGGTTGGGTTAGGTTTTCGGGGGTTACGCATGTAACCCTTTGAAAATCTACCCCAGTGTGAGTATGTTTCCAACATCCTTCACAGCAAAGACCAAGGCAAATAATTCATTCCATTTTTCTGCCATTTCCTTGTTCTCCCCAGCATACCTTTTATCCTTTGGTCATCTAGAAAACTGACTCACATTCTTGCAGGTTTTTTTTCTTTTGAATGTACTTGAAAAAAGAGTTTTAGAAGCTTCTACTGAAATTTCCCTTGGCCTAACATCTAACCATTCTATAGCCTATTTTCTTCATTTGGTGCTGCTTGCCATTTTTTGAAAGATGCCCTATTGGCTTTAACTTTCTCTTTCACCTCATCATTAGATCATGCTGGCATTCATTTGCCTTTTAATGCATGGGATAGATGTAGAGATCTTTGTTTCAGATTGTATTTATTTTCCCCAAATATTTATCAGGAGAAAGTCACTAGGGGGAAAATTAATCTTTTTTCCATTAATTTTCTTCTGTTTTGGTTATAATAAACACTAAAAAATTCTCAGGGAAATCAAAATAAAAACTGAAAATGAAGGTCCCTAGATACATTTTATCTGTGCTTCCAAGATGATCTTTTTAAGCAATGTGCATGCTTCATGTAAACTTTTAACCTTATAATTGAATTATAGATTTCAAAACACTATTCCTTTCTCATCTCACTTTTGAACTTTGAATAATTTTCGAGGTGATACATGTCATCTATGATCAAACAGAGGAAACAATGATTTGAATGAGTAACATTTTTTGATTTATGGCCCAATTTAAGCTTTCTTTCCCATAGACACAAAATGGGAGAAAAGCCTTAGTAAATTGTCCTTGAAAATTGTTTTAATACCTGCTTTGTACCTTGTTTGATAAAAAGATATCTTTTTTTGTCATCATCTTGGTTTCATAAACATTCATTGTTAATGCACACTTACTGCTCTTAGACGAGCTGGATTATATGAAGAAGTAAACTATCAGATAGCATTTTACGATTTATTGTATCAGAATACTACTGAACAGAATGACAGGAATGTTCCCAGGTTCATGCAGTGTATATAAGAGACTTTGTGATACCTGGCAGAAGTAAAAATATAAAATGATTGACGCCTGTTGCATATTTTAAAGATTTTTTTGTCAGTTTATCAACAACTTTAATGTAATGCACTCCATTAAGATATTTTATGTTTTAAAAGCTTTATAACTAATAATGTAAAGTTAGCTGGCCAATGAATGCATATAGCTTCAAATACATTATATAAAAGGTTTTCTTGCTCTTTGCCAAATGTTTATGGTGTTTGGCAGTTTTTCAGTAGCTACTTTACAGTGAAATGATTAATTTCTTGCATAATATGGAACTTTGCATAGGTAGAGCTAAAATAGTCTGTATGACCATAAGTCAAATAAAAGAGCTTATGTGTTTGAACTCTGAAAGCATTTAAAATATATTACTAACTTAAGGGCATCAATGAAAATATTAGCCACTGCTGAAAATGATCTCAAGAGACCATATTGCTGATGAGACAAAGCAATGTAATAATAATCACATTTCTTTTAGGGTCAGCATCTGATATTATGGCCGTAGTTTCCAAAACTTTGGAGCTACAATATAGGAACATAGAGCAGAGAAACAGCAAAACCCAGACAGTATCTCTGGAAAAGTCACCATTTTGATTATAGGTTTTTGTCAAGTTAGCACCATATATTTGTATTAAGCAAATCTTCAAATACTTATGCATGCATCCATTTAGTGGCCAGTATTTCAATCTTTTTTTTTATTCAATCAAAATAGTGTTCCTGCATTAAATATTTTTGGCAGTTTTAAAAAACTGTAAGGGTGGAAGTGCTCAGACAATGTTCTCACCTAGGTGTTGGTTGCACCCATGAAGATGGCCTTGTATTAGCAGCTTCTTTTCATTTTTATTTCTATTTTGTATTTGACTTTTCTCACTTTTGGGGAAAGAGTACTTTCCCTTTAGTAACATAGGGCTTAATAATCATTTCTTATCTGGCTAAGAAAGCTAGCCAAACAAACTTATCCGGCACCACGTCACTGAATATACCCAAATAAGTCATCTGACTAACTTTAGACCTGTTTACTAGCAGGTCTAAATTATTCAGATATCTTAAGGGGTCATTTATCAAACTGCTATATGGCGTTTTTGCATGCGTTACAGGTGTTTTTGTATGTGTTAAAGACGTTTTTTGCATGCAAAAACGCCATAACACATAGTGCGATGCAAATTAGAAAAAGGGGGATGAGTTTGGGGCGGGTTTTGTGGCTGTGGGATGGCTTCATGATTTGTGAAGCCATATTGCACAGCTTTAATGTGTATTTTAACTACACCTTTTTCATTTGCATAAAGGCATGTGATAGGGCTTTATTGTGCTTTGTGATGTTTTTGCAAATGCCATTTTTAGTAGTTTTAAGCTCCTGGAGAGCCAGCCTAGCTATCAGGGCCCTTCTGTGACTACTGGGGGTGGGGGGAGAGAGAGTGCCTAGCCATAATGCCCTCATATTAGGTAGGTATTTATACCTCTATATGAGGCCTACCTAGTCACTCGAGGTGAGATTTAGGTATTAGTGTAGGGGGTTAGGGGCCACTTTGACATTCAAAGTGAGATGTGCGAACAGAACAGTGCTCTCTTGTAAAGATTTGATGACCTTCGGAGTGAGGAAACTCACCCAAAGATGAGATTTGTGCAATGTTCTCTCAATCTAGCTTGAAGTTACCCAGGTAGAGAGTCCATCAAGCTAGGATGAGAGAACATTGCACAAATCGAAGGTCATATAGAGGTATAAATACCTACCTAGTATGAGGGCATTATGGCTAGTCTCTGTCTCTCTCCCCCCCCCCCCCCCAGTGGTTGTAGAAGGGCCCTGATAGCTAGGCTGGATCTCCAGCAGCTTAAAATGCGGTAATACCTATGCGGAGTGCTAAGATAGCGCACTTTGTGATAAACTGCTATTACCATAAAACACGCCCCTTTTCCTATCACAGGCAAAATTTAGTGCATTTTGATAAATCCAGGCCTTAGCAGGGTAAGTCTGACTATTGGCACTTATCCAGCTGTTAGCCAGACAAGTAGCTCCTCTCTGTTATGCATCCGTCCTGCCCACCACTTAGATGGATAAATATTTAGCCAGATAATTACTTATTTGGCTAAATGACAGCTGCTGAACATGGCCAGATATTTAAACTCCACCACTTAGCTGGAGCACAAACTTTTATTTGAAATGCCTCCCATGGTGTCTTATGGTGGTATACTGGATTTGGAATTGCTCATTCAAGAAGTGCTGAAGGTCATGCTCCAGAATTAAGAGTCACCAGTTTCTCTCTCCTGAACAGCCTCTCCACTGAGGCATTATCCCCTTCTGAGGAGGCAATCACCCCCATCCTCTGGATTGGCTATCTCCTCCTCTCTTGTCCAGCCAATTTCCTATAATTGGCCCAGTGAGTAGAGAGCTCTAGCACCCCAAATATTGCCAAGGATATGTTAAAATTATTCCGTGTGGGGATATGGACAAGGGCTTGAAAAGAAATTCAAAGGAACTGTCCAAGCAGAACCACCCTGGAATTTTTTTTTCTTTACCTAATAAGCTACAACAATCTACAGTTTCATTGATTGATTGTGTGTAATTTGATCTATTTTTATGACTTGTCAGTTTTCTCAATGGAGAAAGGTAAACAGAGTAGTGCCCCAGAGATCTGTACTGGGATTGGTGCTTTTTAACATATCTATAAATGATCTGGAAAAGGGGAGTGATAAGTGAGGTTATCAGATTTGCAGATGACACTAAATTATTCAAAGTTTTTAAATCTCAGACTGAGAGAAACTGCAAGACTGGGAGATGGGGCAGCCAAATGGCAGATGAAATTTAATGTGGGCAGGTACAAAGTGATGTATATAGGGAAAAATAATCCAAACTGTAGTTACACAATGTTAGATCCCATATTTCGAGTCACTACCTAGGAAAGGAATCTAGGTGTCATCATCGGCAATGTTTTGAAATCCTTGGTGAAGAGCATTGTGGTGGCCAAGAAACAAATAGAATGCTAGCAAATGTTAGGAAAGGAATGGAGAATTTATTTATTGATTTAAAAACTTTTCTATACCGTTGCTAAGTTAAATACCGTTGCAACGGTTTACATGTAGGCACATATTTAATGTAGGTAAAAGTGTACAATAGTACATTCTAACAGGTGCCGTCAAAGGTTTGGTTACAATATATCATTAGACATAGTAATTTAGCGAAGTAGTTCATGACCAATTGTACTAAGGTACTTACACCGGTAGTTTTATTACACATAGTATTATAGTTATGGTTTATTGTGCTGTGGAGTTCATAGACTAATCTACTGTATAGTCCTAAGGACTGTATGTCGGTGCCTTTCTGTCTTTTCCTGAAATATTTCTCTCTATTCTCCTGTCTCTTTGTAAAATGCTTGTTTAAAAAGCCATGTTTTTAGGTTTTTCTTGAATGTCTTGAGATCACTTTGTAGCCTGATCTCTGGAGGTATTGTGTTCCAGATTATGGGTCCTGCTAGTGATCTTTGTATCCCTTCATGGTGTGACTGCATCTAGAGTACTGTATGCAATTCTTGTCATTGCATCTCTAAAAAATGTAGCAGAATTAGAAAAGGTACAGAAAAGGGCAATCAAAATGATAAAGGGATGGAACAGGTCCCCTCTGAGGAAAGGCTGAAGATGTTAGAGCTTTTCAGCTTAGAGAAGAAACAACTGAGGGGAGATATAATAGAGGTCTATAAAATCATGAATGGGGTGCAGAAGCACAAATTGGTTGTTTACTTTTCAGAAAGTACAAAGACTAGGGGACATGCAATGAAGTTACTAGATAGTATATTTAGAACAAATAGGAGAAAATATTGTTTCACTCAATGCACAGTTAAGCTCTGAAATTCATTTCCGGAGGATGTGGTAAAAGTTGTTTGTATAGTTGGGTTTAAAGAAGGTTTGAAAAAATACCTGGAAGAAAAGTCCATAAACCATTATTCAGGTGGACTTGGATAAGCAGCATGGACTCTATAGAACTTTTGGGATCCTGCCAATTACTTGTCACCTGGATTGGCCACTGTTGGAAACAGGATACTGGGCTTGATGGACCTTTGGTCTGACCCAGTATGGCAAATTCTGTGTTCTGTGTTCACAAGCCTAATTTAGCCTTAAAAGACACTCTGGAAATCTGCATTTATGTAGACTGGAATAGACATGATTTTGCAGGCTGTTCCCCTCCTTCACACAGCTATCAGAGAGGAGTTGCAATATGCATGTGAGGTCGCCTGCTGAAAAACTCAGGACAGAACTGGAGCTACACAGGCTCTGCAATGCCTGAGGAAAAATATTTAGAGTCCTCTCCTCACCCTCAAAAAAAAACCATCCCTGTTCGACTATCAGAAGGGAGGTAAAGAGCCCAGCATGCTTAATATATTTTTGGCATGAAGCAGCAATAAAATGTCTGCTGATCTGCTCAAAACGGTAATGCTGACCAGGTCATATTCCATATGCGCTACAGTGCCGCATTCCACCATAGAGGCCAGGGCTCAATCTGAGGAACCCAACCAGGTTTGCTTTTGGCAGGGTGCTAACCAACTACAGTTAATACCCATCTGGTACCTGCCTGTTCACAAGCCGGGCACAATGCACCAGCTGACACGCTGAACCAACATGACTTACCGGGGGCACCATGCCTCCCTCTTTTTACTGCTATACCAGAAGCCAGTAGAAGAAGAGAGAGGATGCTGGCCGGCGCCAGCTTGTGCTCCTACCATGTGACAGGGGCTGACCAATGGCACCGGTAGCCCCTGTGACTTATTTATTTATTTATTTATTTATTTATTTATTTATTAAAGGCTTTTATATACCGACTTTCTTGATACAAATCAAATCAACTCGGTTTACAATGAACTAAGCAAAAAATATAATTAACCAATCAACAAGAGGTACGGAGCATACAGTTACATTATAACAAGGATGCCTTAACTTGGAATAAGAAATAAAGAAGGGGTGAACGGAAAGTAAATAAATAAAATAAATACTATATACAGAAGAGGGGGCAAGGAGCCAACCTCTTTAATAGATACTATGCATGAGAAAATTGAAAATTTGTTTACATAGGTGGGTGGTGGACAATTCTAAATCAGGCAGTGGGGTTTGTAGTGGGGAAGGCTTGGCTGAACAGCCATGTCTTTAGTTTCTTTTTAAAAGTTGTTAGACAGGACTCCAGTCTGAGGTCCGGAGGCATGGCGTTCCAAATGGAAGGGCCTGCGGTAGAGAATGACCGGTCTCTGATGTTTGCGTGGTGCACTAATTTGATTGGAGGAACGTGTAAAGATCCCTTGTAGGCATCCCTCAAAGGCCTGGCCGTCGAGTGCAGTCTGAGAGGATGAAGCAGATCAAGAGGGGTCTGATGGTGGATATTTTTATGAATGATTGTGAGAGATTTATGAAGGATCCGGAAGTTTACTGGGAGCCAGTGGAGATCTTTTAGAATAGGAGAGATATGCTCTCTCCGATTGGTATTTGTCAAAATTCTTGCCGCTGCATCTTGTAGCAACTGGAGAGGTTTAATAGTAGAGGCTGGAAGACCATGCAGAATGGAATTGCAATAGTCGATCTTGGAGAACAGAATGGCTTGGAGGACGGATCTGAAATTGTAATGGAACAGGAGCGGTTTGAGTTTCTTGAGTACTTGTAACTTGTAGAAGCACTCCTTAGTAGTGTGTTTTATAAAATGCTTTAGGTTCAGGTGACTGTCGATTAAGACTCCAAGATCTCTGGCGTGTGATATATGTGGAATATTTTGTGATTGGAGTAGTATGGGACTGCCTTCTGGAGTAATTAGCAAGAGTTCGGTTTTAGAAGTGTTGAGCACGAGGTTGAGGCTGGATAAGTAATGGTTTATAGTTTGTAGATGAGAGTTCCATAACCTGAGTGTTGAGTCCAGTGAGTTGGATATAGGGATTAAAATTTGAACGTCATCTGCGTAAATATAAAATTTGAGTTTGAGGTTTGAGAGTAGATGACAGAGGGGGAGTATGTAGATATTAAACACGGTGGGTGATAAGGAGGAGCCCTGGGGGACGCCGAAAGGAGCATTAGTATGAGGTGATTCCTTGTTTTTAATTTTTACCTTATAGCCTCTATTGCTAAGGAAGGATTCGAACCATCTGAGGGCTGAACCTGTAATTCCTATGTCTGAAAGCCGGTTTAGAAGGATATTGTGATTTACCGTATCAAAAGCCACGGAGATGTCGAGGAGAGCTAAGAGGAACGACTGTCCTTTATCAAAACCAATATATAATTGATCCAGGAGAGAGGTGAGGAGGGTTTCAGTATTGTGTTCTTTTCGGAAACCATATTGAGACGTGTGAAGTATATTGTGGTCTTCTAGGTAATTTGAAAGTTGCTTATTTACAATTTTCTCCATGATCTTAGCTACAAATGGGAGATTTGATATGGGGCGGTAGATGTTGAGGACTTCCGGGTCCAGGTTGGATTTTTTGAGTATGGGTTTGAGCATGGCCAATTTGAGAGCGTCCGGGAATGTTCCTTGTGAAAGGGAACAATTGATGATATCGGCCAGATATTTGGATATGTATTCTGGTATGAGAATCAGTAACTTGGAAGGTATTTGGTCCAGCGGGTGGGACGAAGGTTTCATTCTTTTTATCAGGGATTCTACCTCTAAAGTGTGGGTAGGATCAAAGGAGTCCAATCTTATGTCAGTGTTTGGTAGAAGAACTGTGTCCAGAAGAAGAGGGTTTGTGCTGGTAGGTAATCTGGCCAGGGTATTGGTGATTTTGTTTTGAAAGAAGGCCAGGTCATTGGCCTTCGATTGAGCTGTATCGTCAGGGATATTAGGAGTAACCGTTTTGGTAAGTTCTGAAACATAAGAGAAGAGGGCCTTCGCATCATACAGCATATCATGGATGCGGTGAGCATAGAAATCTCTTTTTGTTCGAAGTGTTGCTGATCTGTACTGGTGGAGAGTTGTTTTGTATATGGAAAGAGAGAGGGGATTAGGATTCTTCCTCCATTCTTTTTCTTTCTGTCTTAGATTTTGCTTCTGAGTGCGGAGTTCGTTTGAGAACCACGGTTGCTTATTTTTTTGAGAAGGATTTATATTCTTTTTTGACAGTGGGCATAAATCGTTGGCTATCATTTCAGTAATGTTTTGCCATGAGGTGATAGCTGAATTGGGATTGGAAAGATCCAAGTTAGGAAGTTTTATGATCAGGGATTTGCCAAGATCTTCTGAAGGACATGTTTTCCTGTAGTATAGAGTGGTAGGATGATGAGGTGTGGTCAATCCTGTCAATGACCTGAAGGTGGAGTTGATCATAAAATGATCTGACCATGGGACTGGGAGGCATAAGGGAGGAGAGCGTGGAGTGAGATTAGAATTTGTGAAGATAAGGTCAAGAGTGTGACCTGCTTTATGTGTTGGTTGGTTAATATGCTGTTTGAAGCCCATGTCCGAGAGGGCTGATAGGAATGCATCACAGTTGGTCGATCGAGGATTGGCATCAATGTGGAGGTTAAAATCTCCAATGATTATGGCAGGAGAATCTGGTTTTAAATATTTGGCTATAACTTCTACCATAGGAGAGGCATCTTGATCTAAAAGTCCGGGAGGAGCGTAGGTGAAGAGGATTTGAAGTGACTTAGACTTGAATAAGCCTACCTCAAGTTTGGGTATAGTATAGATAGGTTGTTGCGTGAGGTTAAAAAGTTTTTTTGCAGCTATTAGGAGACCTCCTCCTTTTTTTTTCTTTCTGTAGGTCAAAGGCTATCGGTGCCATTTTGAAACTGGCAGCTGAGGGTGTGAGTGCAGGAGATGGCTCCCAGACCCCCCGCTGGACCACCAGGGAGTTTTGGTAAGTCTTGGGGGGGGGGGGGGGGTCAGGAGGGTGGGGGGTTGTGTTTAAATTGGCTCCTTTAGACGGCCAAATAATTCGGCAAAGATTCTTTGTATTCGTGGGGAATCGTGATACGTTTCGCTTCCCCATGAATACAACGAATATGGCCCTATACGTTGCGGATTACCAATTCGTAGGTAACGAATGCATACTCCTAATTCCTTATTTTTGAATACTCTTAGATCCCCCTCTTCATGAGTTTCCAACTACTTCTAATTGTTAAAGATGGGATCTCCTCAGTATGAGACACCTGGTTCCAGCTTTAATATGGCCAAAATGATGAATCTATATTCCCTTCACAGGGAAAGGAAGGATATGATGATGAATCACCTAGGGGGTGATTTTCATCTTTTAAGAACACAATAGGTGAATGGAAGCACACTAATCAGGGACACCATGATAAAAAGATTGTTTAAATGATATGTCTTTTTTTTCTATAGTCTCTCTCCCTAGATAGCTGTGAGTCAATTCCTCCTGCATTAGATCCATCCAGGAACGTGCAGTTCCTGGATGGATTCACAGCTAGTGAGTCTCGCACAGTGGAGGTAAGTGTGCTAGGATCTTTTTCAGTCAGATCCCTTATGTGACTTGGACCAGGCTAGTTCAAGATGGGGGCTATAGTGTTTATAACTGTGCTTCTCTGGAGCTCCTCCATAGTGTGATGACAACTGCAATTTTGACCTTTTCTACAGTTTGGAGTAGTTCTGAAATTTTAGGGACCAAGTTCAGAGCTCAGCAAAGGTGCTTATCTAAAACCTCTTAATATCAGTCCTGGTCAGGGCTGTTCCAAACGCTACAAGCTATCTGTTCAGGCAGTACTATCCCTTCCTTAGAGAGATATTCTAGGACTATGAAATTGTCTGCTGTGTACTTGGCGTACTCCCTTACAGTGACTCTTGGATTCTTCTGCTCTGGGTAGTCAGATGCCATTAAGAGGAACTTCCTTGTTGCCCTCAGTGTAGGCTCTGAGGTAGAGAGTATTAGGTTGGGTCAGTCAGCAATATGTTTGGGGGCCCTTTTTCTTTCTTGAAAAGAGGTTAGGGGCATAGTACTATTTCTTTGGGTCCCCATTCAAAATGGCAATCCTCTTCTTGCAGTACAATACAATGATGATATAAAATTCACATGGATTATATTTACCCATTTTCATTTAATGATAGAGCAGATGTAAAAGAAATCACCCATGAGAATGAAATTGGTGGGATCCCACATTGATAGCAGACGTTGTTCAATCCCTTAGACATCTTTTTGAAGTATTTGTGAAATGTTCATGGACATGTGTCATGGATAATATTTTCTTCAGAAAACATTTTATAATATCTTTGTTCATGATCTGTTTCATAAAAAATCTCCCTGAAAAAGCTTGAACTTTGGTGAAACAGTGATCTCTGTAGGGATACATAATATATTTGTAGTATTTACATTATTGCAGTTTATATGACACTTGATATTTTAAACTTGCATGTGTACAGGTATAGGTGTAGTGTGAAAGCATGATTGTTTGTTATATGACAGTTATTTTTATTGCTCTTGTACTTAATCTATAAGAAAAGGTTTGGAGCACATTTTCAGGAGTTGTTTGTATAATTGTAACCAAATTTATAAATTGATGCTGTAAAAATGATGTTTAGATTATGTAAAAATTTATAATAAAAGATTAGGGGTAGATTTTATAACATGCGCGCACGACCTACATGTGTGCACGCTATCCGGCGCACGCACATGTATGCCTGATTTTATAACATATGCTGGTGAGAAGCTGACTACACATGTTAGAAAGAGAAAGTATGGTATGGTTCCCCTTTCAGAGCAAACACAGAAAACTACTAATCAGAGATACAAACACTATACATAAGTATCCCAGAATAAAAACAGATTTCCCCTGCTCAGGATTCATTAAAGCCTTCTTACCTACACATTTCACTCTGGTTCCTACAGCTGCAGCAATCAAACAACTAGTATGTACAGAGACTTGTGAACACTGCAGGGTCACAGAGAAGGTCAACTCAATCGTGGTCAGCTGCTAATCAGCACCTCCCACACCCAGCAGGGCAGTGAGACAAACTGGTAGGTGATTAATCATAATTACTGGTGGGGAAAGGAAACAGCACGCACATGTTGCATATAATCGTTAATAGCTGTATGCACAATTTTTTTAAAGGACAGCACACACAGCTCTATTGATGTAAATAGGTGGCATGCACATCTTCATTAAAATCAATGGGCAGCGCGCACAAATCAGCCAGCGCGCACAAGACCGCATCAATTTTAATTGCTGGCTCACATAATTGCAATTTGTGCTGATAGGACCCACCTGTGCATGTAACTTACGTGGCTGTTGTTAGGAAAACATGCAGATTGGGCTCCCTTCAAAAGGATCACTGGTCCACTCAATGGGCACGTTCACCATATCTCAGGCATATGCAGTTCTGATTCATAAGCCGAACTTCTTACCAGCTGAGGTTGACATGCTTGTTGAGCATGTCATTCGGCACAAGAATCTGTTGTATAGTCCACAGTCTTGTTCGGTGGGTGCATACAGGAAGGGGCAGATCTGGAAGCGGATCAGGTAAACTGTCAACTTGGTGTTCCACCACAACCGTAGCATTGGGGAATTGATGCACAAGTGGAGGGACCTGAGGAGAATTGTGAAGCAGAAGCAGGCCAGAGGCCAGGAAGAATGCAAAGGGAGCAGGTAGCCACATCACCTTCACTTCCTCTGAGCAGCTGATCCTCAGCACCTTGTCTGAGGCAGCTGTGGGAGGAGTTGGCCCACTTGATACCATGCCTCATGTAGGGCAGGAAGGTAAGCCAAAAAAATTTAAGTTTCAGTAATCTGCATTAAGAACCATCTAGCACTGCTAATTAACCATGCCTTTTTCTAGCTATTCAAACTAATAAATGTTTTCTGGTACTGTATGGAAAGCCACATTGCTCACATCTGTAATTATCTGTATGTGCACACTATAGAGTACAGCAGTTTCTCTTAGGGACACAGGAGCCATTGTATTTTGAGCATTCATTATCCTAAGATAGTAGGAATGCATGATCTTCATGCCAAGCCAACACAGAGCTTGTACGTACTGCAGCTTTGGTCATATAAGCTAGGTCCAAGCGTGCAGTGTTCTTTTATGTGTGTATGAAGAAATGCAGTCTGTTAGATTTTTGCCCTATTAAAGCTGTGTGTTTAAGGTGTACTTGCCTAGCCTGTGGATTAAATGCATAGGGGAGCTTCACTGTTAGGGCCTATGTAGGCTACCCAGTAGCTGCTGCTGAATGTGAAATACCTGGAATATGCTCCTGGCTTTAGGCAATGTGTTCATATTTTCATATGGAGATCACTAGAGAAAGCAGAACATGTTCATGAGGAAAGCACTGGATTGGCTTGTCACCCTTGACAAGGAGCTGTAAGGTCACCCTAGGTGTACCTTCTCAGCCACTTCACACCTTACAAGGTTCCTAGCAGATAAGAACTGTCAGGTGTCCCTGCAGTGCACAGAACAGTGCTGGTCTCAGCTATATACTTTCTGGATTCTTCCAAGGACAGGGCCTTCTGTTTGTGGAACTGGTAGACTATGGCCCGATTCTGTGCAGCACAGTGACAGTGATCTGTCCTATGAAAGTCATATTCCCCAAGTGCTCTTTTGTGTGCCTTAAGCCCTCCCTCTGCCGCAAGGAATACCACCAGGAGTATAAAGCTGGGTTCTGGACTATTTAGAATGCCTGGGTATTGATAGCTCTGTACCACTGGATTAGTAGTGAGGTGTATGTACTGTACCATGCACACCATATGAACCTAAGGACATAACACACCAATTGGCAGTATGTACTCATTTGTTTCTGATCTTTTTTAGGGGAGCCAGATGATAAGCAACCTGGACCTGCATCTAGATGACCCCAAAGGCTGTACAGTCATCTGCAGGTGATCTCTGACTCGTTGAAAGAGGAGAAAGGGGGAGCCCATGAACAGCCAGAACAGCCTGCGGTGGAAGAGGAGCAGCAGTGGCAGGGGGAGGAGCCGGAGGACACACTGGCTGATCTGCTTCATGATCACCTGCAGGACAGCAGTGCTTTGGACCAGCCCAAGTCTGAACTGGTTGCCAGTCAGGCTGAGAGACTGCTATTACAGCAGAGTGCCGGACTCTTGGACGCCATCTCCAACCTGCCTGATGTGGTGCAGCAGGAAGCAGAGTCCCTCCGTGATAGCATCAGGGAGGAATCACAAGCCCTCCTTGATACCTTCAGGGAGGAAGGACAGGGGCTTCAGCAGGTGATCCGGGACCTTTGCCGGGCTACTGATGAACAAACTGAGGTGTGGAGGGAGATGCTGCAGCAGTTGCCTCCTTTGCAGCTGCAGCGGCACCATGGCCTTTCATGGGGCCAAGGATGCATTACCCTCCACCTTATGGGCCACCCTTCCCATGGATGGCACCTGCCCATGGAGAAGAGCCCACTGTGGGACAGCCACCTGCGCCTCAGCCTGCCCTAGGCTATCCGTGGATGGCACCCCCACCCCTGCCTGCATCACCTGTCATGCCTCCACCACCACCAGAGCTGCTGCTGCCACTGGCTGTACCTTAATGCAGCCATGAACTCCACCAACCTCCTCTGCCCTCTGAGGATAGCATCAGCAGTGGGAGGAGTCCACTGAGCAGGAGCTCCAGGTTGGGGCAGCCGAAGCTTCTTGAGGGCCGAAAGAGAGGATGGCCAAGGAAGTGAACTTTTACTGTATTTATCTATTTTATTGGTTTTTATTTTTTTTATTTCTGTGCACTTTTTGTGCATACATCCACTTTAAATACACACTTGTAAATAAATGCACTATCACCTTATGAAATGGCTTTCTTTTTTTTTTTTTAATTTACTGTTTATTCAACTTTTTCAATATTCACAAAAAGTAAATATTATACAATACGTAGATCTGAACATCATATACCAAAGAACCTATTATTAATTCAAAAATATCACAAATTAATCTCCTCTCTACTATTCCAAGACATCCTTGGGGGCAGTTTTAACAAGCGGTTATTTAAGAAAGAAGAAAAACACAATCTTAAATTTAACAGGAACGTCGCATGAATGTAGCAAAACTTTATTCTGCTATGATATCACTATGGGATTACGGGGTTAACTGGTTCCAGAAATTTTTGCAAATGATTAGGATCAAATAAAATATATTTTGCATTCAAATGTTTTACAACACATTTTGAGGGATACCTAAGACTAAAACTAGCCCCTCTAGCCACAGCTTCAGGTCTTAGTGATAGAAACTTCTTTCGTCTTTCCTGTGTTATATGAGAAATGTCCGGGTATACCCATATTTTTTTTCCATAAAAAAGCTCTAAGCGGTTTCTCATAAATCTTTTCATGATCATTTCCCTGTCTGAAGCAAACGTACAGGATAGAAATAATGTCATCCTCTTTTAAATCTCTGTACCCACAGAGAGTTCTAATATTTGGGTCAAATTCAGTTGTTGCTCATTATTTCCTTCTTGATCCAGAATAGCTTTTTCCTTTACTCCTTTTTCTGGCAGGTAATAAACTCTAGCGAAAGCAGGAAGTCCCTCTGCTGGTATTTTCAGAATTCTTATCATATATTCTTTTAACATCTCATATGCAGATATTTCTCTTATATAAGGAAAGTTTATTATTCGAAGATTCAAATATTTAGTTTGATTTTCCATATTTTAAATTCTTTTCAGGTTTAAATGTTCCACTCTCAAAATTTCTAACTGAGTAGTCTCCAATTTTTCAATACGTGATTCGATCTGGTGAATTTTAGATGATTGTTTGTTAATTGCTTGCTCCAAATTAAAGAATCTACTGTTAGATTCAATTGTTATTTTGGCCAAACTAAATAAAACATTTTCAAGACCTTTTATTGTGGTCATAGTGAGTCTATTGTTATAATCTTTGGCTTCTCCATAGGAACAAACATTTCCAAAAACGTTTTCTGGGCCAGTTGCTCCTCTCCAACAGGGTTCCCTCTCACCACCTCCTCAATAGCTTGTCTCTCCTTTTTTTCACTGCTTCCAGGTAAGTCACTCATTTTTTTAAATATTCAGGGAAGTGCCTTCAGAAGAAAAGTTTAGTCCTTGAGGACTTACCCCTGCAGTGTCAGCTTCAGTTGGTTTCAGAGGTGGGGGGGGGGTCACCGGAGCGCCTCATTGGCCAGCAAGCCCGGCATCTGCCCTATATCGGGACTAGCAGCAGCCTCCTCCACCGGCTTTTCTTTTGCTACCGCAGTAGCGAAGAATGTTTCGATCCTCGTCTGGCCATCCTCAGACACCAGTGATGATGAGACGGTTAATTCCCTTACGGGCGGATTTTAAAAGCCCTGCTCGCGTAAATCCGCCCGGATTTACGCGAGCCGGGCCCTCGCGTGCTGGCGCGCCTATTTTGCATAGGCCGCCGTGCGCGCAGAGCCCCGGGACGCGCGTAAGTCCCGGGGTTTTTTGAAGGGGGCGTGTAGGGGGCAGGGCCGAACGACACGGCATTTCGGGGGTGGGACCGGGGGCGTGGTCCAGGCCCGGGGCGTAGTCCAGGCCTCTGGACCAGCCCCTGGGTCTGATGACGGCGGCCAGCAGTCCGCTGGCGCGCCGTCTGCTTCTCGCAGGCGTAAATATAGGGACAAAGGTAAGGGGGGGGTTTAGATAGGGCTGGGGGGGTGGGTTAGGTAGGGGAAGGGAGGGGAAGGGAGGGGAGGGGAAGGTGAGGGGAGGGCAAAAGAAAGTTCGCTCCGAGGCCGCTCCGATTTCGGAACGGCCTCGGAGGGAACGGAGGCAGGCTGCGCGGCTCGGCGCGAGCAGGCTGCCCAAAATCGGAAGCCTTGCGCGCGCCGATCCAGGATTTTATAAGATACGCGCGGCTATGCACGTATCTTATAAAATCCTGCGTACTTTTGTTTGCGCCTGCTGCGCGAACAAAAGTACGCGATCGCGCTTTTTTAAAAAATCTACCCCTTAGTGAGGCATTTGTGAAAGAATTTTTTTCCAGGAATGCGAGGAGAGACCAACTTCACTACCGTTTCATGTGGCGGCCATCTTAGATCTCCCCTCATGAAATGGCTTTTATGAGAGTTTTCCTTTGTTGTATGGCCTGCCTTTGACTCAAGCGATGGATTTCTGCCAATTCCTCCTGAGTCAGATGCTCTGCCTCCTCCTCATTCTACTCGGGCCTCCTCTGGCAAAGGGATGTGTCTGTTAAGTGGAAGGTTATGTAGCATACAGCAGGCTAGAAAGATCTCACACATTTTAGGGGGGCTGTACAGAAGGCATCCTCCAGATCTTTCAAGACAGTGGAAGCAGGATTTCAGGATGCCAAATGTTCTCTCTATGACAGTCCTGGTCTTACGGTGTGCCCTGTTGTAGCGAGTCTCAGTGGCAGTTGTGGGGGAGGCAATGGGGATCATGAGCCAGGTTTTAAGTGGATAGCCTCTGTTACCTGTAGGAGAGGACAGCAAATCAAGGTTACATTCCTTCTGTGCTTCATTGTGGCACAGATCAGAGGGCAAGCAAACACGAGGTGTGCAGTGCCACCCTAAATAGAAGCCTACCAGACATATAGCTGGGAGGTATTATGTTAGAAGTTGATAAGCTTACTACCTAGGAGCCATCCCCCAGTGATGTGTCCTTGCTGGAAGTGGTCATGAATTCTGGATTGTGATAGAATGTAGGCGTCATGACTGGATCCTGGAAGGCAGGGCACCACATTGGTAATGATGCCCTTGGCGTTGAACACCACTTGCATGTTTAGAGAGTGGAAACCCTTGCGGTTGCGGTAGGTGGCCTCATCTCCTCCTGGTGCCCTTAAGGCCACATGAGTGCAATCAATCGCTCCCAAGACTGAGGGGAAGCGTGCAATTTGGTAAAATTCTCTCATTATTTCTTGCTGTTCCTCTCTTCTGAAGGGGAAGGAGATAAAGTGTTGTGTTTTTCGGAGCAAGGCAGCTAGGACCTGCTCCAGACACTTTGATGTGGCAGACTGAGTGATTCCAGAAGTCACTCCAAGCGGTGTTTGGAAGGTGCTGGTAGCCAAAAAAGCCAGGGTGGTAGTCACCTTGATATGTACAGGCAAGGCATGGCCCCTTTGGGTGATAGGTTGCAGGTCAGCTTCTAACATTTGGCAGAGGTACAGTATGATCTCCTTATTAAATCTGAAATGGTGCATTACTTCCTCCTCAGACAGATCCAGAAATTGTGTGCGAGTCCTGTAAACTCTATGTAAAGGGTACCACCTCAGTCTCAGCATTCTTCTCCTCCTCCTCCTTCTCCTCTCTCTTTCTCTTCTGAGCCGTATAAATCGCAGGACTCGTATTACTATTATAAACATGTGTAGAAACAGGAATAACCAAAGAATAGCTGTTGAGTTTATAAGCTCCTGAGGCAGTCTGCTACCGTTATACACACATCAACAGTGCCTAGGGAAATCGTTTTGAGTTTCCCAGTTACCACCAGTTAGCCCCCCACAACCTCTTCCTTTCTCCAGAATGTAGGATCCCTGAGCGATGAGAGCCAGTAGCCACAGGCACTTCACTAGTCGCTTGCACACACAGGCAGGCAGTAGTAAATATATGCACGTGACATTGGCTGCTTGCGCCGGTGGATTTGTGTGCGTTGCTTATAAAATACGTCTTACACACGTAAGTCAGGTATTCGCTCCCGACACACCCCTTTCTTATTCGTGTAAATTTGTTCGCCCAGGGTCATTTATGCACACAAATAGCTCTATGCAAAATTTTGGGTTGTGCATGCTCCGGCAACTTATGTGCAAAAGTATCGATTTCTGCGCGTGTAACCTTTTAAAAATCTGGCCCACTGTGTTTTAATGTCTTATTTAGGGAGTTACGAGCATAGTACCACCTACATGTTATTTTGTTCCGATTTTCTTGCGCTAGTGTGCAGATGGAGTTCAGTTTCTTGAGTCCTTTAGAGTTATTTATTCCAAATCTACAAGGGTCCTCCTATAGTTTTGTCTATATGGTGCTTTTGTATAAACCCTTATAGTTGCAGATATGTGAAAATGGGGAACTGGAAAGACATGGTTCTAATCTGTAAATCAACGGCTCCTAACAGTTCTCCTTTGTTATATCTAATAGATGTTTGGATATGGTCCTTCATAAATAAGGATTTATTTTAAAGGGTATCAGTGAAGAATGGAATGTTGGTAGAAGTTGAGATGCTGTATATTGCCATGTTTCCAATCCTACCTTTACCAGAGTGGTCTGATTAATTATTTTAGGGTTGACTGTCTATGTATAAAAAGAAGCAAAAGCTATTTGTTGGAAATACTTCCCATTCCATGTTAATGCAATGTTTAACCTTGGAATTTTTGCACCAATCAACTAATCTTTTTAACAGAATTGCCCAGTTGCCACCTTTTTTCACTTTGCTACCCTTGGTTTTGTTTTGTTTTGGGGGTTTTTTTGCCACTTCGAATGAATTAGAACACATTTGTTTAGATCCCTAAATGATTTATCTGGAATTTGGATCAGCACATTTCAGCATGTGTGTGTGAGTGTGTGTGTATATATATATATATATATATATATATATAAAACAGAACACAAAATGGCAGTTATCTTGAAAAAATACCTGAGCGAGTTCCTCTGTAATACAAATTACTTTCGAAAACAAGGGAATAAACACCCTCCTCACCTCAAAAAGGGTGAAAAAGCCAGTTTATATCTTCACAGTAGCAATCTGAATGACATAATATTGACTTTAGCACCTAGCCATTCATGTGAAGTAGGGTCTAATCATAATCAGCTAAGGAAATACCCACAAATACAACTCCTGAAATCAATGACATGCTAATAATTTAACCTAAATCCAATTTAATATACTTGTGTGCAAAAAAATAGCCCACATTAAAGCAGATCAACACTGAACTTAATCCTCAATTCATTCACAGAAATGCAGTGAAGCCCTGGTTGATTCACAATCATGTGCATAATCTTAGCCTCTACAAAGGCCAGTGTTTCGCCAATAGGGTTCCTCAGGGGTATTTCTGTCACATCTGCTGAACTTACCTTTGTGACAATCATGTGAAAAAGATTCAAACTTTCATCTTAGCTGGCTGCAATTGGAAAATGCCACAAAGTTACTTATAATAAATAACCTGTAAAGAAAACCAAAACAATGTATACTATTAATCTTAAACAAAAAACAAAAAAAACCCCAATACCCTATTCTGCTACTGTCTGTTAAAATTAAAACCTACCCTTCTATAATGAGAATAAAATTAAACTGTACGAGGCATACCTCAAGCTGCCGCTGGTTCATTTATTCTAACAGGTGACAACTTCCATTAAAGATCTGGAGGCTGCTTATATGGGTCAAAATTCCTCCCTTCTAACTTCACATTTATTTATTTATTTATTTATTTATTTATTTATTTGTTTGTTTGTTTGTTTGTTTGTTTTTTTGTTTGTTTGTTTTGTGTTTTTCTATACCAGCATTCAAGATAGGAATCACATCATGCTGGTTTACATTTAACAGGGGGTGTAAAATGAAAATAAAATAAAACAGTATCTGGGGAAGAGAAACTATGAAGTTACAATAAAACAAGGATGTTCAAATCTGGGTGAAGAAGGAAAGGCTAAAGGAATTTAATAGAAAGAGCAATTATTTACAATGTTCTAGGAAGGTCTGACTATGGTTGTCGTTGAATTGAGATTCAGTTGGGGTCTGGAAAGGCTTGATTAAACAGCTACGTCTTGAGCCTTTTTCTGAATGTTAGAAGACACGGTTCCTGTTGAAGATCCGGTGGAATGGAGTTCCATAATGATGGTCCTGCTGTGCAAAAGGCCCGGTCTCTAAATGTAATATGTTGAGAGGTTTTGGTATGGGGTACGTGTAGTGATTCTCTGTAAGCTTCTCTAATGGGTCTGGAGGAGGTATGTTTTCTGAATGGGATTTGTAGGATGAGTGGAGCATGGTGATGGATGGCTTTATAGATAATGGTAATGGACTTGTAAATGATTCTATAGTGAATTGGCAGCCAGTGTAGGTCTTTAAGGATGGGAGATATGTGGTCTCTTTTTCTCGTGTTTGTCAGTAGTCTGGCTGTCGCATTTTGGACCATCTGAAGAGGTTTGGTGTGTGACGAGGGGAGGCCTAATAAGATAGAGTTACAGTAGTCTAACTTAGAGAAGATTATTGCTTGCAGAACCGTTCTGTAATCTTGAGAGTGAAGGAGTGGTTTTATTCTTTTCAGGACATGTAGTTTATGAAAACAGTCCTTAGTAGTTTGGTTGATAAATGATTTTAGATTTAGATGATTATCGATAATAACTCCTAAGTCTCTTGCTTGGGTGATGTGAAGGTTGGCTGGTGGATTGGTAGTGATATTACTGTTTTCCGGGGAGATGAGAAGGAGTTTGCTTTTTGAAGAATTTAGTATTAAGTTTAAGCTATTGAGTAGGCAATTGATTTCTTGAAGGCAGATTTCCCAAAATTCAAATGTTTTTTTGATGGATTCTTTAAGGGGGATCACGATCTGGACATCGGCGTATAAGAAGTGTTTAAGGTTCAGTTTGGTTAACAGCTTGCATAATGGAAGAAGGTAAATGTTGAAGAGTGTGGGGGATAAGGAAAAACCCTGGGGAACTCCTAGGGAAGAATGATGATGGTGTGATTCTTTGTTGTGAATTTTAACCTTGTAGCCTCTGTTACCGAGGAATGTTTTGAACCAGGCCAGTGCAGTTCCTGTTATTCCTATATTCGACAGCTGATTGAGGAGGATGGAGTGGTTAACAGTGTCAAATGCTGCTGAGAGGTCCAGGAGAATCAGTAAGAAGGAATGACCTTTGTCGAGGCCCATGTTGAGTTGGTCTGTCAGGGATATGAGTATGGATTATGTGCTTAATGCTTTTCGGAAACCATATTGGGTAGGGAATAGAATTTTGTGATCTTCAATGTAATCAGATAGTTGTGTATTAACTAATTTTTCCATGACCTTGGCTATAAAAGGAAGGTTGGAGATCGGGCAGAAGCTATTGGGATCTTTAGGATCCAGATTTGGTTTCTTTAGCAGTGGTTTGATGGAAGCCAGTTTAAGATCATCTGAATAGATTCCCTGGATAAAGAACAGTTAATGATGTCAGCCAGTGATTTGGAGATGGTGTCGGGGATTAGTAGGAGCAGTTTAGTAGGGATTCAGTCGAAGGGATGTGAGGAAGGTTTCATTTTCTTCAAAACTGCTTGGATCTCTGAGGCTGTGATGGGTTCAAAGGATTTAAGAGATATGTCTTTGTCGGGGTGGCGATATGTACTGGAAGGGGAGGTGGTGTTGGAAGTAAGCTGTGTTAGGAGGATAGAGACTTTATTTCAGAAGAAGAGGGCCAGTTCTTCTGCTTTTGATTGAGCTTGGTTGAGTGGAATGTCTGGAGCGTTGATTTGTGTTAAGTTAGATACGAATGCAAAGAGGGCTTTAGCGTCGAAGATGAGGTCATAGATCTTATGAGCATAGAAGTCCCTTTTTGCTTTTAAGGTGGAGCTCTTGTAGTAGTGAAGAGCAAGCTTGTAGGCAGAGAGGGTGATGGGGGGTGGTGCATTCACATGAATGGCTGGGTGTTAAAGTCACCATTATATCATTGAGATTGCTACTGTGATGATATGAACTGGCTTTTTCACCCTTTTTGAGGTAGGGAGGGATAAGGCAGTTATAAATCTCTTTAAATAAATAAAATAAACCATTAAAGGGAAGCCAAGTTCTACGTTCCTGCAGAATATTGGCTGGAAAGAGCTTGTAATTCAAGGAGTATTGGTCTGCTGTGTCATTGAAGCTAATGTCTAGATACTTCAAGAAACCATTGCTCCATTTAAAAATACTCTGAATGATCTTGAGGCCTGAATCTCTCCCATATTCATCTTATCATTGCCTGCTCTGCTCAGTGAGCACAGACACATTATCTGCAAACAATGCCAACTTATTTTCCTCCTCTTCATCATCTTCGGAGATACCACTGATATTTTGATTTTATCTAATTAGTATGTCAAAGGCTTCCACGAAAAGGACAAACAAAAGGGGAAGAAAAATGGCATGGGTTTGTGCCATCAGTGGGTATGGGCCTAGTTATTTTTCTGATATTTTAGTTACTTATGTTCCTGGACGGAGTCTTTGCTCCAAGAGTAGGTGACTATTGGAAAGTATTTTCAATATATAAAGTGTGTCTACAGCAGAGAAGTAGAGTCTTCTCAATAATCGGGCCTATAATCTGGAATGCTTTACTAATTGCATTGCAGCTGATTTCTATTCAGGAAAAAGTTAGTCTTTGTTGGTTTTAGAAGCTTTTCCTCCCGAGTAGGTATGATTGTGCTGCAATTGGATTAATTCTGTCTTAAGTTTGTTGTTGGTCAATAAAATATCATTTGTCTTATATAAGCCACTTAGGATGTCTGGTCTATTTAAGCAGAATATAATTTTTTTAAATAAGTAAAATATATAAAGTTCCCCTGTTCAGCTTGAGCTCATTTGAATAACACCCATTAACTCTAGTTTAGAGATCAGCATTTAGACTGTCAACCCAGTATTTGACTTTATCTTCAAATCCAAATGATTTAAGAATTATCATGAGAAAAGACAATTCAATCCTATCAAATGCCTTTTTAGTGTCCAATGATAATAGCAACGATTCTGTTTTGATGTTTTAGCTTTGTGAACCATGATGATTGTCCTCCTTAAATTATCAATTTCCTTCCTGTCCTGATAAAGCCTGTTCAATCTCTATTAACTAACGTTAGGAGATGCTGTTCCAACTGACTGTCCAATACTTTAGCAAACATTTTGATGTCATAGTTTAGAAGTGCTATTGGATGGTAGGAACTACCCTCTAAAAGATCTTTAAAAGATATGGTAATTATGAAGGTCTGCATTACAGAACCTGGTAATTGAGAATCCCTCTGTACTTATTAAAATATAAATTTAACCTAGGGGTGAGCTTCAAGAAGAAAGTTTTGTAGTAATAAAGATAAACCATTACTCTTCCAATTATACTGCCTTGTAAATCTCATCTACCTAATATATGTGATCTCTAGATCTAGGGCAACACATACTTCCTCTGATATAGTAGGAAAGGATTCTATTTTCTCCTCATCACTGTCATGCTCAGGTTGTTATAATTTACAATATATTTAGCAAAAATGTCATTAATACTATATGTATTTGGTATCACGTGCGCTGTTTCTGCCCTAATTGATATAGATGGATATGTTTCTGAGCTTGGTTGCCAGTAATTTATCAAATCTGTTGCCTTTGTGATAGCATAATTGTTTCCAATGATTAATGCTGTGTTTGATCTTTTCATATATTAATGCATTTAACTGACCTAGCCTATAAATTATTCACTCTTTTATGTATTTTGATTGTATTCTACTTTTCCAACTTGTATTCACCATTATTCCAGGCTCTCTGAATAGACACTATGAGTAAAATTAATTCTCCTCTCAAACTGTTTTTCAGGTATCCCATACTTTCCCTGGATAGACCTCTCTGCCTAGATTTTGCTCAAATAATGCAATTGTTTGTGATAGATGTTCCTTCACCTTACCTCCTTAAAGAGGTTGTTTTTCAATTTCCATATCCATTGTGTAGATAAATTAGGCCACTAGAAAATTTACATATAAATTGGGGCATGATCAGATCATTTAATCACCCCTATCTTTGTGACTTTCTGTGTAATTCTTCTTCAGCTGAAGATCATACCAGTTCTTGAATAAGAATCATGATATGGGAATAATAAGAAAATGTCTTTGCTCCAGGACTGATTTCATTCCATGTATTAACTAATTTAGTTTCACTCATTAGATGTTAGAAATCCATTCTTGTGTTAACCTGAGAGGTATTTGCATATCTTGTTCTATCAAGGCAGACTGGATGGGCCATACGGTCTTTTCTTCCATCATGTTTCTATGTTAAAATCTCCCCTACTAAGGTTCCTCCTTTAGCAAAAGAGAAACGTAGTGTCATAAAAATGGATACAAATTGAATCTGATTCTCATTCATGCCATAGAGTGAGGTGAGTAGGATTGTTATATCAACAATGGTCCCCTTTAAGGGACTGAATCTTCCCTCATTATCCTCATTTTTGCTCTTTTAAGGGAAAAATATTTGGAAATCAAGATATCTACTCTTGTTTATGCTTATGGCCACTGACAGAAACAGGATACTGGGCTTGATGGACCCTTGGTCTGACCCAGTATGGCAATTTCTTATGTTCTTAATTTTTTATGTCTCTCCCCTGGGGATATTGGTGATGGCAGAGTAGAGTGAATTGGCTGAACCATTCATTAAGGGCTTCCCCCTTAGGGGTAGCCTAAATCGTTCACTCTTAGATTTTAGGTGGTGGGCTCAGAGAAAACTCTAGTGAAGAGGGGACTTACATGTGGAGCTTGGAGAAGAAGGGGGTCTGCCTACTTTCTCCCATCCTAGACCAGCTTGCAGCCTCACACTTTGTTCACTGTGGTAGTTCACTTGGTAGTCCTTTGTAACTTTGTGTTTCTGTTGTAACATCTGGAGCAGATAATTTCCTTAACTCAAAGTGGCCGATTTTCATAGGGTTACACGTGCCGGGTCTATTTTCAAAAGGCCCGGTGGCGCACGTAAAGCCCCTGGACTCATGTAAGTCCCGGGGCTTGAAAATATGGGTGGTCTGGGGGCGGGGGCATGGCCAGAGGCCTCTGCAAGGCCACTGGGCCGGGAGATCACACGCCGGCAGTTGGCCGGGACGCGCAAGTTACGCCTGCCTCTCTGGCAAGCGTAACTTGTGAAATAAAAGTATGTTTTGTTTTTTTCTCCAGGCTAGGGGGCGGGACAGGTAGGGGAAGGGGGAAAGGAAAGTTTCCTCCGAGGCCGCTCCAATTTCGGAGCGGCCTCGGATCAGGCATCACAGTTCACAGGAATGTGGAAGGAAAAGCTGTTCAGGTACTAAATGAAAGGAAGAGAGAGAGAGGACAAGTGACAAAGATTCAAAGAGTTAAGGCATAAGGAGATGCCAAGGGAGTATAGGAGCCCTGGGTCCAACCAACAGGATTTCTAGTGCTAAAAATCAATCCCTCAGAGATCCTATGGTTATATATGTATTGAATTAATGGACAAGAATTTGTGTATTTTGCCATCCTTCAAGATATTTTGCATCAATGAATTTCATTTGAGTTGAAACAGCAATCACAATGTGGAGAGTGATCCTTTTGAAAGTTGGGTACAGCAGTCCTAAATGGTCCTGAAGCTTTGCTTCCTCTTGGTTGGAGGAAGCCAAGGAGTTGCACTAGGGTGCATTAGGTCCCAGGAGCTCTGGAGTAACTTTCTCATTGGTGCAGGAACTGAGGAAATTCTCTATGCTTGAAAAAATTAATAAATTTATAAAATATCCAGTTTAGCTGTCCAAAATTTGTGCTACAGATTTCTGGGCCTGATGTAATAAAACATGGAACAAAAATGGCACCAAATTTTAATGCTGATTTTTAATAATGCATGCATTGAAACCCTACAGCCCTGCACAATGCTATAAACTAATGGTATGCAAATCAAAATGGCACTAAAAATCAGCAGAAAGCCCAATAAAGTGTGCAAAACACGGATGATCTTCATGTGCTCATTGCACACAACTTGTATATTCAGGGAGTGGAAATGCTTCCTGCTATGGTATGGTAGAATGACATGGGTACAATCAATAGCTTCCATTACATTCAGCATGCCAGCTATATTGAAAAAAGCACACTTCATCTCTTGTCACTCTATAAGCTGCTGTACTCACTGATCCATTTCATCATGGCCCTCAGTGCCTGGCTGAAATGCCTTGAAAACATTGACTGGTCCATATTGGCCACTACAGCCACTGTATTCTGGAAAGAGCCAGTGGCAAGAAAATGCAAGGTAGGGAAAAGCTTGACCAAGCCTGGAATGGCACATCCACACTCAATTAGAGGATCAATATAATCACTGATTTTTTCGTACAGAGAAAGAATTGCCCTGGAGCTGTCTATATGTCTGCAACACATCTGTCTCTGATGAACCCATCAGAGTTGTTCTTGGGCAAAATATCCGATGCCTGCGTGCCTTTCTGTGAACAAATAGAGCCAGGACAGCCTGCTACTCTTGGACCCTCTATTTCTTCAGCGAGACATCATCTTCTTTCTCTCTCTTCTCTCTCTTTTTTGCTGTAAAACGTCTGCTGCTCTAACTCTATGGCTCACCCACAGAATATACCTAACCATAAAAAAAAAAGAATATAATTCATGCTTGCTTCAGAGAAAGCACCTAAACAGAACACCACAATGGACAAAAATGGCCACTAGAGATGTGCTTTAACTTTTTTTTCTGCCCTGACCCAGCCATTAATGTTCCCACATTAAAAAAACAAGCACTGTCTCCCAGCTAACGTGGCTCTCTGAATTGTCTAATACGCTCTTTTCCCTGCGATTTGCTTGCACCTGTGCTAAGCTGTTTTTTTCAGTACTAGAACCCATATTACATGCCTGAGTAAGGTCAGCGCCAAAAAAAAAGCATTGTTAAAACTGGAGAAAAAAAAACGTAGTAGGCTCAGCGTGACTTATTACATTGGCCCCAGTGTGCTTAGATATTCAGTTCAACTCCTTGACATTCAGGAAGGAGCAAGTGAATGTTTTAGATAGACTCATTCCGAGACAAGAAAAAACAACTATCACTGAATGTCTGCTTCCTCTCTCTACTTTTTCTTTGATTAGCAATAAATAATGAGTGTGGCGCCTGATTCTTCGTGGGTTTTCAAGCATAGCAGTTCCAACAAAACCATCCATACGCAGAAAAATATGAAAAAAAGATAAGAATGGCTAATTTAAACTGCCTTCCCCAGAAAATATGACTCTTCTCCCACTACATCCTGTACACTCCCTTCTGAAGCACATCCTTGGTAATCTCTCACTATGGAGAAGCACAAGAAGAGCTCCCCTAATTAATGATAATAGAATTACCCTCTACCCCTTTAACCTCCAGAAAGTCAACCTGTCACAGGGAGGGCAATTTTATATTTCCCTGCATAGTGGTATTTTCTGTATGTACAATGTATAATTTACAGCTGTACACACAGACATTATCAAGGATATTTCAAAGCAAGCTTACATGCCTGTTTACTTCGAAATCCTTCCCTAACCTGCCGAATATGCACAGAATTGTCCATGCTCAAAGTGTCACCTGCTTCAAGCAGGGTGTAATTTGTGTGTGGTAATCAAAACACATAGGGGGTAATTTTCAAAAGGATTTATGTGCTTAAAATTGGGTTTTAAACATGTAAATGGGCTTTTTGAAAATGCTACTTTTATGCATGACCATCCTTTTGTAAAATTACTCCATGGTTTTGAAAATATAAAAGTATACATGTAAATCATATCTTTGTACGTATCAAAAAGAACAAGGACAATTTCCACAAAACCAAATTCAATTCAAAAAGGAAATGTCAGAAAGACTTTGTATAAATCACCGATTCCCAAAATGTATCAAAATGTTTTTTGTCATTATTTAGTTTTGTTCTAGCCGCATCAGCAAGCCTGACAGCGTGTTCTCTGTTAATTCAAAAGCGAGAGTCGCCCGGACCTCTAATCATTTGCGGCAAAAACTGTATTTAGTCTTTTTTTCTTTTTTTCTTTCAATTTTCTTTCGTTCAATTTTGCAATCTTTTTATATTTTTAATAGCACTGTTGATGTCAAAACTGTTATGATTTTAAATCAAACTCAATAGCACAGCTGATGTCAGAACTGTTATGATTTCAAATCAAGCTCAACATACGGCCGAAGTTTCGCAGCGTGGCTGCTTCATCAGGAGCTATGATACAAGTGCGAAATCTTTATTAACAATTTTTTCTGGCGATTAAATTCCTATATGTGAAAAGAATTCAATGTTATATTTTAGCAACTTATATAAGTAAACAGTGAAATCACTTATCTGGGAACAGGTAGTAATCAAACCTTCGAGCTGGACGAGCCTCGTCTCACCACATCATTTGACAAGAAGAACAGAGACCATTTTCACGTCAGACGTGAACTTATAAACAGCTGCCATCCAATCCAGTTTGCACACGTCATTGATAAGTGTGACGTCAGTATCAAGTTTTCTGTCACAAGAAAACATTGAGCTCTAATTCAGCATTCAACCCCTTTGGGTGTAGGGTGTCCAAGAGATGTATCCATCTTTGTTCTGCCTTTAATAATTTTTTGTTAAGGTCACCTCCACGCCAATGAGGTAAAATTTGCTCTAGTACACAAACTCGCAGTTCATTAAAACTGTGATCCTTTGCCAAACAATGAGACACTAGAGGTGCAGTCAAACGTGTGACTAAACTTGAGCGGTGCTCAATGATACGGGTCCGGAGTTGTCTTGTAGTTTTGCCAACGTATATCATTTTACATGGACACTGAATCATGTAGATGACACCAACAGATTTACATGTGGTGTTGCACTTTAATTGTACTGTAATCCGTGGGTTTTCAAACTGGATATCAGTAGTCACAATCATATTGCTACATACAGAGCAGGTTCCACACACTGTGTGTGAACCTATTAGGGATGTGAATCGTTTTAGGACGATTAAAATTATCGTCCGATAATTTTAATATCGTCTTAAACCGTTATGGAACACAATACAATAGAGATTCTAACGATTTATCGTTATAAATCGTTAGAATCGTGAGCCGGCACACTAAAACCCCCTAAAACCCACCCCCGACCCTTTAAATTAAATCCCCCACCCTCCCGAACCCCCCCCCAAATGACTTAAATAACCTGCGGGTCCAGCGGCGGTCCGGAACGGCAGCGGTCCGGAACGGGCTCCTGCTCCTGAATCTTGTTGTCTTCAGCCAGCGCCATTTTCCAAAATGGCGCTGAAAAATGGCGGCGGCCATAGACGAACACGATTGGACGGCAGGAGGTCCTTCCGGACCCCCGCTGGACTTTTGGCAAGTCTCATGGGGGTCAGGAGGCCCCCCACAAGCTGGCCAAAAGTTCCTGGAGGTCCAGCGGGGGTCAGGGAGCGATTTCCCGCCGCGAATCGTTTTCGTATGGAAAATGGCGCCGGCAGGAGATCGACTGCAGGAGGTTGTTCAGCGAGGCGCCGGAACCCTCGCTGAACGACCTCCTGCAGTCGATCTCCTGCCGGCGCCATTTTCCGTACGAAAACGATTCGCGGCGGGAAATCGCTCCCTGACCCCCGCTGGACCTCCAGGAACTTTTGGCCAGCTTGTGGGGGGCATCCTGACCCCCACGAGACTTGCCAAAAGTCCAGCGGGGGTCCGGAAGGACCTCCTGCCGTCCAATCGTGTTCGTCTATGGCCGCTGCCATTTTTCGGCGCCATTTTGGAAAATGGCGCCGGCTGAAGACAACAAGATTCAGGAGCAGGAGCCCGTTCCGGACCGCTGCCGTTCCGGACCGCCGCTGGACCCGCAGGTTATTTAAGTCATTTGGGGGGGGGTTCGGGAGGGTGGGGGATTTAATTTAAAGGGTCGGGGGTGGGTTTTAGGGGGTTTTAATGTGCCGATTTTTCGATTTTTCGATTTTTCACGATTTTTCACGATATTTTACCCCCCCAAACGGCAACAATACGATTCCCTCCCCCTCCCAGCCGAAATCGATCGTTAAGATGATCGAGGACACGATTCACATCCCTAGAACCTATCGCCAGAGAAAATTGTTAATAAAGATTTCGCACTTGTATCATAGCTCCTGATGAAGCAGCCACGCTGCGAAACTTCGACCGTATGTTGAGCTTGATTTGAAATCATAACAGTTCTGACATCAGCAGTGCTATTGAGTTTGATTTAAAATCATAACAGTTTTGACATCAACAGTGCTATTAAAAATATAAAAAGATTGCAAAATTGAACGAAAGAAAATTGAAAGAAAAAAAGAAAAAAAGACTAAATACAGTTTTTGCCGCAAATGATTAGAGGTCCGGGCGGCTCTCGCTTTTGAATTAACAGAGAACACGCTGTCAGGCTTGCTGATGCGGCTAGAACAAAACTAAATAATGACAAAAAACATTTTGATACATTTTGGGAATCGGTGATTTATACAAAGTCTTTCTGACATTTCCTTTTTGAATTGAATCATATCTTTGTGCCATATCCACCTTCTTGAACATCTATTCCCAATGGGGTAGATTTTAAAAGAAGCGCGATCAGCCTACTTTTGCTTGCGCATCAGACTCAAGCAAAAGTACGCTGGATTTTAGTAGATACGCGCGGAGCCGCGCGTATCCACTAAAATCCTGGATCGGCGCGCGCAAGGCTATCGATTTTGTATAGCCTGCGCGCGCCGAGCCGCGCTGCCTCCCCCCGTTCCCTCCAAGGCCGCTCCGAAATCGGAGCGGCCTCGGAGGGAACTTTCCTTTGCCCTCCCCTCACCTTACCCTCCCTTCCCCTACCTAACCCACCCACCCGGCCCTGTCTACACCCCCCCCTTACCTTTGTCGGGGGATTTACGCCTCCCGGAGGGAGACGTAAATCCCCGCGCGCCAGCGGGCCTGCTGCGCGCCGGGCCGCGACCTGGGGGCGGGTACGGAGGGCGCGGCCACGCCCCCGGACCGCCCCGGGCCGTAGCCACGCCCCCGTACCCGCCCCCAAAACGCTGCCGACACGCCCCCGAAACGCCGCGACGACCGGGCCCGCCCCCCGACACGCCCCCGACACGCCCCCCTCCGAAAACCCCGGGACGTACGCGAGTCCCGGGGTCTGCGCGCGCCGGTAGGCCTATGTAAAATAGGCTTACCGGCGCGCAGGGCCCTGCTCGCGTAAATCCGCCCGGTTTTGGGCGGATTTACGCGAGCAGGGCTCTGAAAATCCGCCCCAATGTGTGCAAAACTACAATTGAAACTGGTTTACATACATACCTTTACGTGTACTGACCAGTGGTTAAGTTTCAAGCACCAATTATGTGCATAAAGCAAGGTTTTATGGGTTGAATTTTTAAAAACATATATGCACTAAAAATACAGTTTTATGTATATCAAAGGATTTTGAAAATTGCCTGGGATTGTACATGTAAAAGTACGCATAGAAATGATTCTGTGTGTGCTTTTATGTATACAGCAAAGAGGTGTTTCAGAACAGAGTTGAGGCTTGGAGTGCATTTGTGCACAAACACAGGATTTTTTTGTGCACACAAATCTTGGAGGAGAAGTCCATTAATGGCTATTAATCAATTATACTTAGGGAATAGCCACTGCTATTAATTGCATCAGTAGCATGGGTTCTTCTTAGTGTTTGAGTAATTGCCAGGTTCTTATGGCCTGGTTTTTGGCCTCTGTTGGAAACAGGATGCTGGGCTTGATGGACCCTTGGTCTGTCCCAGCATGGCAATTTCTTATGTTCTTATGTTCTTATGTCCTCATACACTTACACTTACTACCAAGCAGATGCAATCATGTGTGTCTGTTGTGCTTGGTTCTGCATATACTTCTGCTTTTCAAAGACGATTTATGTGTGCAAAGTAAGTGGAAGCTTTTAGCACCTGTGCTTTCCTGCTAATTAAAAAAAAAAAAAAAGGTACCCATATACTTTTATTTTGGAAATTAGCATCAAGTACAAAAACAAAAAACAGACGTACTTTAAAAGTACACAGGTTCTTTGAAAATTGCCCCCAAAAGTTGTACAGACTGCAAAAATTAAAAGGGTTAAATATTTACATTCCAAAACCTTGGAATTGATCTCCCTTTTCAAATAGAAATTGAGCCTAAGAGTTTGAGACATTACAGGTTTTTGACTCTCCTACAATTCAAAACAAAATCATTTTTGGTAGTGTGTGTTCAGAGTATATTAAGAAACTAAAATTCTATACTTCTGCTTTGTACTTATGAAGCAAAGCCTTTTTCTACTGAGCACAAAAAAACATGCACAGAAAACAATTTAGCAAACTTTTTCTTAAGGTTTTGAGTTAATTTTCTCCAAAAGTGTTCATAAAAGAGAATATAACTATTGAGTGCCATGCTGATCTGATTTTTCTTTCAATTGACTATAGGGAGATTATAAAATGACCTCTCCTTCTAATATTTCTGCAGGGAAAAAGGTAGTCAACTACCATAAAGTATGTGCTTTCATTAATTTTGGAGGAGTCAATTTTTCAACACAGGATTGATTCATATACGGAATGTTTGCAGACTTAATCCTGTGACTTAAGACAGAGAGGATCATCTTCTGTTATCAGACCTTAAATGCTTTCTGCCCTTTCCACTCTACAATGCATAACCGCTGCATTGTGAAAGGACTCTATGGGGCAGATTGAATGTCATTACAAAGTAAATTGTCAGAGATGACCAGTCCCTTGCTAGAGTCCTGACATGCTCTTTTTTTTGGTAATGGTGGGGGCTTCATTAAATGAGTGGCATTAAAACTACAAACAAAGTTCAGTGACCCTGGGGTACACATTCCAGTTTAGAGCTGAATTAGTCTTCCACTCCACTGTTGAGCTGCCATCTCTTGTTGGAAAGATTCCATCTTTTTGGCAGAGGGTCTGTCCAATCTGTGGTCTCCTTTCCTGCGTTACCTCTGGATTTTCCAGATAGAGTCTTGTGTAGCTCCATGCATTCTTCTGTTGCTGCAATGTTATATTTAGTGGTTTTCATCCAATGGAAACTGAGGGAAAAGGAGAAGCAGCAGTGGTAATGTTTATTCTTGTCCAGGAGTTTTGTTAAGGGTCTAAAGGGTCTTCTATGAAGAAGTATTATAATGGAATAAATTGGAGAATATTTTGTCCTGTGGTACCTTTTAATTTATGATGTATTGACTAATGATCCTGTTCTTGAAATCATATTTGTCCTGGCATGGATAAAAATATGTTTTACAGCCCTAGTGTTGGTGTCTGCATTGTTTTTGTTCTTCAGGAATGCTCTTAGTTCCCATGATACTTTTCTGGTTCTATATCATTTTGAGATGTGCACAATACTTAAAAATATGCTACACCCTAGATCAAAACAGACGTATTATTTTATTCCTTGTTCTGCTTTCTTTTTCTTTCTAAATAATTCCTAACATTCTGTTTGTTTGTTTGTTTGCTTCTTTTTACTGCCACTGCACATTGAGCTGTGGATTTCAATGATCCCAAAGTTCTTAAGTGGTACCTCCAAATGTAGAACTCAACATTGTGTACATATATTTTACATTATGTCTACCTATATGCAACCCTTTATACTTATCCACATTAAATTTCAGCGACATTTAGATGCTTGATTTCCCATTCTTGCAAGGTCCATCTGCAATTTCTCACAGTCTGTTTTACCTACTTTGAATAATTTTGTGTCATCTGCAGATTTGATCACCTTCATTTTCAGTTCATTAATGAATATGTTCCATAAAAGGTCCCTGGGCCACCCCATATTTTTCCATTGGGAAACTGACCATTTACGGTCCTTTGCAATAAACTTTAATGGCGAACAAATTCCTTAAGCCAGCGAACAGACAAGTTATCTGGCTGAAGTTAGCCAGATAACTTGTCCTGGATACTCACAGGCCGATACAGTACAGTGCGCTCCAGCGGAGTGCACTGTTAACCCGCAATTGGACGCACGTTTTCGACGTACTAGCTTTACCCCTTATTCAGTAAGGGGTAATAGCGTGTCGAAAACATGCGTCCAACCCCACCCCCCCCCCCGAACCTAATAGAGCCCGCAACATGCAAATGCATGTTGATGGCCCTATTAGGTATTCCCATGCGATACAGTAAGTAAAATGTGCAGCCAAGCCGCACATTTTACTTTAAGAAATTAGCACCTACCCAAAGGTAGACGTTAATTTCTGCCGGCGCTGGGGAAGTGCACTGGGGCACCGCACAGAAAAGCAGTAAAAACTGCTTTCCTGTGCACCCTCCGACTTAATATCATGGCGATATTAAGTCGGAGGCCCCAAAAGTTAAAAAAGGTAAAAAATAAAAATAAAAAAAATGTAAAATGGGCCCACGGCTCGCGGGTTGAAAACCTGATGCTCAATTTTGCCGGCGTCCGGTTTCCGAGCCTGTGGCTGTCAGCGGGCTCGAGAACCGATGGTGGCAAAATTGAGCGGCGGCAGTCAAACCCGCTGACAGCCGCTGCTCCTGTCCAAAAAGAGGTGCTAGGGATGCGCTAGTGTCCCTAGCGCCTCTTTTTGCCGTGTACCCTAATTTAAATAAATTAATTTACTGTATCACGCGCACAGGAGAGTGTCCTGTGCGTGTGCCTGGAGAGCGGGCACTTGCCCGCTCTCCCGCAATTTTTACTGTATCGGCCCGTTAGTGGGATAAATGTCCTGCTGAATGTACTTACCTGAAGTTATCCAGCTACACATAACTGGATAACTAACCAGCTATGTTTGAATATAACTGGTTGGGGTGAATTTTAAAAGCCTAGCGCATGCGAAAACCGGGAGATACATGAGCACGCCTGCCGGCGCATGCAGTGCGGATTTTGAAAGGTGCCTGAGTACACGCATATCTCCCAGGACATGCACAAATAAGAAGTTGCAAAAAAAAGGGGGCTTGGTAGGGACATGGTCTGGGTGGGGCACGGCAGGACATGTGCGCTCCGGTACTTTAATATGAAATGTGCGCATAAGTGTGCCGAGGTCCCCTGCTACTTAACTTTACTACTGCTATGGATGGCGTGTAAGTAATAAAATAAAAACTTCTAGGCTAGGCAGGTTTTAAGAATTGGTGCTGACAGGGTAAAAGGGAACCTATTTGTGTGTGTGTGTGTGTGGGGGGGGGGGGGTTAGGAAGTCCTAACCCTTACCTGGGTGAACTAGGGAAACTAGTAATTGTGTCAGAGTGTATGTCTACTAAAATCTCCTCCACTTAAGTGGTGAGGTGACATTTGCACCCACATAACCCGTCCATATAAAATTGTATGCACATATACGCGCATACAGCCTATTTTAAACCATGTGTACATATACATGCATATGTTATAATATGGTCGTGACCTTTGGCGTGAGCTGGCATACACACGTACATGTGTGCCAACATAGCTGTTTAAAAGTTACTGTCCATGTATTTAAAGTTATTTAGCCTGATGTGGGCATCCTGATGGATTTCCTGAAAGATATTTGGCTAAGTAGCACTGTAAAGCAAAAAAAAAAAAAAAAGTATTGTGTGAGCCTGCCCCTTCAGTTGTATTTGTAACTCCAAAGTGGGCTATCTCCTGTCCTCGTCCTACCCTTCACTCAACTACAACCTTTGTCCCAGGCCACCCCTTCCCTGGACCTTAAAAAGCACAGCTAGGAGCAAGATATTCAGGTACTCACTCCCAGTACTTCCAGGACTGCTTTGACAGAAGCAACTGAAAGTGTAAACTGCATATAGCTTATGCTTCCAGGGCTGCTTCTGTCAGAGCAGTTCTGGAAGCAGTGAGATTAAGTAAGTGAATATCTTGCTGCTGGCTGTGGTTTTTAGAGTTCGGGGGGGGGGGGGGGGAGGGGAAGATAGCAGCTGGGGACAGAGGATGTGGGTGGGGGAGCAAGGAAACAACCCAACGTCGAATTAAACAACAGGGAAGAGGTGGGGGGCATCCAAGGACCCCACAGCATATTTTAAACATTGGAGGGGTTTGGGGGATTGGGATATGCAGTCTGGCAGGACCATTTATAATATATTGAGCAAGGGAGTTGGGAATCAGTCCAATGACCCACACTACAATTTATTTATTTTTTTTGCATTATAGTGCCACTTAACCGAATATCTTCAAAGATATCCGGTTAAGTGGATAGTTAGCAGGCCACACAAGGCCAGATAACTTAATCGGTTACAACTGAAATTCAGAACTCCAACTGGCATGAGTGGCTTACCACCTTCCAAGTTAATAAACATGGCACAACAGTTTAGCAGGTTTACTCCAATGCAGCCTCTTCAGAGAGGATCATAAACATGCATAAAATTTCCTAATGCATGCAAAGCAGCTTATACATAGTCAATCCTATGGTAATAAAATAACATGGCTGACTTGGAAAAAAGTTGGCCCTGCTATTTTATTATGTTTGAGGGAGGTGTAGTTATTTTCCCAAGGGGACATCTGGCCACTAATGTGGGTCTACAGTGCCTCTGCAGAAAAATGAAAAGGTCAAGGTGCCCAATACACATCACCCCCAAAGGCAAAAGAAATCACCAGGGAGTCTTCAGAGATCTCTGCTGTCTTCTAAAGAGGCACTAGCACCCCTAAATAAAAAGATTTCAGCAATTCCAACCGTGCTGTGATGGCGCTTTCCTTTCCCTACCCCTCCTTGTATAATGAAGAAAAGCTCCCTTAGTTAAATGACCTTCCCTTCCCAGCCCATCCCTTCCCCCCATCAAAACAAATTAAAATCCTTGGTATCTAAGTATTCCTCATCCTTACCCCTAATCCAAAAAACCCCCAAACACCTGGTGGTATGGTGGGGGGGGGGGGGGGGGGCTCCAGACCCCTACCTCACCCTCTCAAATCCCTTCCTTACCTCAAATTGCAAGCATTTGCAGTTCAGTGGGAGCCTGGCATGCCCCCTAGCTCCAGGCCCATTAGGAGTGCATGCTTTTTGAACCTCGAGTACTTTAAGTGATGGCAGCCCCACCATCACAACGGAAGGCCCCTTACGATGGCATGATTTTTTTTATTAAGCATTTGTGCCATGATAAAATATGCTATGGCAATGCCGCAATAATTGGTCTGGGAGGGGTCAAATATTGTGGGGACACTCCCCCATGATATTTGTACCCTCTCATGATCAACTATCATGACTTAATGGATCTTCCTATAAATTAATTGGTAACTGGTGACACAGCATGGTGACACTGGGTCTTGCTCAATACAACATTCTTCACTGTCGATTTTGTGCGCTTTTTACTATCCAAAATGTTCCCACAGTGGATATTTTAAATTTATATAATGGTTTGGCAAAATGCAGAAGTTTTGCCTCAAAATTTGCTGAAACATTCAGAAAGAGTTCAAAACACATTTTCCTCACCAAAAGCATATTGTAAAATGCAAACAGGATCCCTGTATGCATTGCCCACAAAAGTGTGTAACTCCTGAGCTAATAGTTCCAATAAAGGCCCCAGGACCATACCTCAAACACAGAGTTAAATTTTTCCATGTTGTTATTTGACTTGAAAGTTCAAGAGTCCCTGAGAGTGGGAAAGAATAAATCTTCTAGGCCCTGTGCTTTGTATTTAGTATATCCCACCGAAGAGTTATTGTAAACAGTTCTGTCAATCACAGTAACAATAATCAAGCTGGGAGCATTGAATGGTTTCCAAAATTACTTTTACTGATGAAAGTTCTTTACAGGTTTAGTTGTTTTAAATATGATGTTACAAATTTAATTTCTTTTATTAGATTTGTGACCTATCTTCTATTAAGCAGATTTTATTGGTAAGACAATCAAATTCTAATTTTCAGGTTCTATTTGTTCTCCTTACTATCAACTTGGGTAGTTAGCAAACTCCCTCCTAATTGATAAGGAATATACCTTTCAGTCAAATTGATGATATCATAGACAAAGTCCAAATAACTCTTACCTCTCCTGAAGTTCTTTTCTTATGTTCCCACTCTTTCTTCTGATGATGACGATGATACCTAATGGGTTCCAAGTTTACTTCTCTTCTGTTATCTCTAATAGATAGTTGGGAACCTAGGGATAGGTCCAAGCAGTTTCCTTCCTTCACCTCTACTCTTCACTCCTTCCTCCTGGAATGGATGATATCCCACACCTTCACCAGAAATACTCACAGTTCTTGGATGTTCTCTGGATGAGAAACACCATTCCCTTCATGTACACACACTGAGCATCTGCTTGAGTACTCAGACATGTTAAAAAAAATAAAATAAAAGATGCAAAAAGGCAAATCTAAGGAGAAAGGGTGGAAAAAACACTCCTTTCTCAAGGAACAAAAAGGGTTCCAAAACATGTTCTCTATCTAAGCAAAGGCTCTCTGTTTCTATAAACACAAGTCTCCTTCTTAGAGATCCCAGAGGCCTTCCTCCTTAAAAATAAGCAAAAACTCAGGGAACAGCCATGGACATGCTGTCCCTGGAAGGGTCAACAAATAATTCTACACCCTAAGATGGTGGGAGGGGTTTATATATCTGAGATCACATCAATCTAGGCTCCTAAAAAGGGGAGCTACATATTCACACTACTTTTTTATTCTCTCTGTGCCAATGGAATACGACTTTTCATTTCTGGTACACAGGAATGATGCCTAATAATCAAAGATCTGTTCACACAATATGACAGTTATGACTATGTATATTATTTATAATCATTTACCATTAGTGACACACCACAGCAGACTGTGTATAAACATTTTAAGTTTTTAAAATGTTGTTGCAAGTAAAAATGACTCAATGCAATGCAATAAAGTCCACTCAAAATAATGGGCTGTATATATACTCAAAAACGGACTTTGATCAGACTCAAAATCATATAAGGTCCATTAGCTATCATACTGGTAAATGTCCATCAAATGTATTTAAATGAATGAGCAATTATTATTTAGTCATCTCCTCATATGAAAAAATATCACTGGAACAATCCATTGGATTTGCCTTATATGTCAGATGTCAGCAAAATCACCCAACAGTAGTGTTTCGGCTGTTGCCTGTTTCAGGGGTCACATATTCATTGCATTACCCTTGCAGGTAACTAAACAAATGTACACCACAAGTAGAGTACAGTGATAATAACAGAAAAAGTGAAAAAAAAAACCCTCAATATAAAAATACTAGTAATATCCAGGATATACAATATTATAAGCTAAACACATCAGAACATCTTAAATTATATCAAAGTTAAAATACGTATCAATCAAGCAGAATAATTCCAAACACAATTCAAAAATTCACAAACAACTAAAATATCTGTAACATAAAAAAGTCCCAGCATCTTAACCTTCCAGAAATGAAAGTGATACTGGAATCTAGCTATGACATCTCAGCAGTCTAGACTTTAAATATGAAAAATGAAAAACAGCCAAAAGTCTTTTTGAAAAGCTAAGTCTTCAGAATTTTTTGCAAGACCAAGTAATCAAAAGCAGCACATTCCAAACAGCACAAATAAATACTCCTTTGTAAGTCATAGTAAAATATGTTGTTTTTAACCAAAAGACAGTTAATAAACAAGCCTGGAAGAAATGTAGTTGACATCTTGTTATATACCATGTAAGGCACTTAATCAAGTAATCAGTATATACATCTTAGAGACACACAATTTTGAAAGTTATAACCAGGCCAATTGGTAACCAGTGAGGTCTATACAATACAGGTGATATATTATCCCCAGAATTAGCGCCAGAAATAATCCATGCCACAGTGTTCTAGACCAGTTGAAGATAGTGTAAGTTCTTTTTTAGGCAAGCCTGACAACAAAGTGTAACAATACTCTAATCTTGTAAATATTAGCCATTGCACTACTGTCACCAAGTGATCCTTACCCCAAATGGAAACAGGTGTAGCAAGCCTTCCAGATATGCAATGCCATTAGCAAGTTGCTATCCAGCATAAGCCCCAAGTTCTTCGCTTGAGTAGTTGCTGGAAGTTGTCTCTGACCAGGCAGTTCAAGATAATCCAATTTACTCACCCTGTTCCTTCTCACCCATAACATTTTGGTTTTGCTCATATTGAGCTGTAACTGGTTCCTATCTAACCAGCTCCAATAGTTTCTTCGGAGCTGCATTATGATTGGGGCAGAGCACAGCTTTCAAAGGGAAAGAGAAATAATGGAACCTTGTGGCATTTCAGAAATCACCGGAACCAATGTAGTTTGAATATTTTACAATGGAATGTGTACTGTTATACAAGAATGACAAGAGCCAATCTCTAATACCTTTCTTCTTATTCCCAGAGAGGACCATCATTGAAATAGAACACTAGGCAGAAGTAAGGTCCAAGGGGATTAGCGAACTGTCTTTTGCTAAGCCCATGTCATTAGACAGTGTATGGGGATGGGTGAAAGGGTGAACTTCCTCAAGGCTAAATCTCCAGAAATCCTAACTTTATATTTGAAAGCAGAGATAGGAAAGCTAAGGGAGTTACCACACTTTAAGTGGTGCATTCTTCCCCAGTACCACATTTGTATTTAACTGATATCTAAAATAGTGTCGCCATTGCTATGAGAATCTTGGGAAATAGTTGTATATTGATGATTTTCTTTGTCATCTCATCTCTCTCTCCCTTTTGTTTCTTCCCTTACCTCCCCCCCCCCCCCCCCCCACACACACACACACACACTTGCCCTTAGCAAATGAAATAATTCTGCTTAGGATGATCTTTTCCTGAAAGAAAGTATTAATAAGCTTATTAATAAGCTCTGGTTTATATATTCCTTAAGTTTTTTGTTGAAAAAATATTTGTATGAATTGCATTCTCCTTTGCCTCATGGCCATTGTGGAAATGTCAGGGATTTAACAGACAGCTGTGAACAGCAGCACCTGTGAACGGCTCAGGGCTTGTTCCTGTGGTCTGGCAACATTCTTACTTCATACTTTAAATAAAGACTCACTCACTGAAACAGAAAAAAAGCTGACAGTGGATGATTGATGATTACCCATCACGCAATGGATGACATCTACTATTCACTGAGCCCATTTATAATTCACTTCCAGATTTCATTAATGGGGCATGGCATGTAGGAATGGGATTGATACAGATGGCATCTGAGCAAATGAGTTTGGAATAGCCAGAATATGCTGACTGTATATGAAACACGGGAGACAGATTACTACATGGTAAGCTTAAGAGAGGCATCCAGCCCGTAACCCATTCAGAATAGCTGCAGAGGTGGTACTGTATATGGGTCATAGTAGCTATGTTTGGCTCTGCAAGCTGGATCTCATTGTACCTAAAGGAAAGTATGTGCAGACTTTCCTTTTGAAAATTACCCTGGGGAAAAAGTGCCAACAGACATTTGCACCTGCTTTTATCTGTGGGGACTTTTTCATAGAAAAGAACATTCAGAGATCTGGCAATGCAATCCATGCATATTGTTCTTCTCACCATTCCTCATGACCTGAACATGCCCCCAAGAAATCTCCTCTCTATGAGGGTAGAGTTATGCATGTTGTTCCACAAAATACATATTATATATGCTTGTAAAACAGATTTTTGAAAATTACCCCATGTGCTGTATACATAAAAGTACATGCAGAAGCAATTTCACCTGTACTTTTATGAGTAATGTGAGCCGTTTCTGGAAGTGGATTTGATTTGGAAAATCATTTACCTTTGTACTTTTGATTTTTGAAAGTGTGTGCATTTTTTAAAATAAGGGCTGAATTCCCCATATACTTCAGTCCTACGTGAGTTGGTATAAAATCGGGCTCATACTTTTACCTGCATAGAAAAAGAACAATTTTTAGACATTCCTTTACCAGGGTAAATTGATATTCATTTGGGTAAATGGTTTTTGAAAATAGTCCCCCCCAAATATAATCTATTTCTTTAAAACCCATTCCTCCTTTGGCTCAGGATATATAGTCTCAGCATACACTGTTTCTTTCAAATTAAAAAGGAATGATGGCTTTTTCCATGTGCCTACATCTAATTGGATGAGGATTTTCTGGGCCAGTCCATGATTCCAAAGCTTATGAAACTGAAAATATAAAAGAGATTGTGCATATTGTGTTGGGTAATGTGGGTATTATGGTATAACATGAGGATTTTGAATGACGAGCATCATGATCCCCTGTGAGAAATGTGGCACTGGCCCTTTAAATGTGGCTTGCGCATGGGACGTTTTAGGCAATGTAACCCCTTTTTCAAGTAGCAGCTCACTACCAAAAGGGCCATAAAAGAATTTGTATTTCTTAGGTCTGGATCCCCACGCACTAGCTCTCACATAAGTCTCTTTTCCACAGGATATGAGTTCTTTGCTGGTGGGGGGAAGGAATTCCTCTTTCAAGACCTGGAGTAACAGGAATGATACTGTAGTTCTTTTCCCTGGGAGAAGCATGCAAACCCATATCAAATCTGTAGTTAAATCTTCATTGTATAAACTGCGCCTTCTAAAGCATGTTAAGCCATTACTCGTCCCACCTGCCTTTCGAACAGTTCTTCAGTCTCTGATATTCACAGGCATCGACTATTGCAACTCACCACGTAGAATTACCTCAATCATCTATTCTACCTCTTCAAATAGTGCAAAATACAGCGGCTCGTCTACTATCTAATAAAAAACCACACGAGCATATTTCCCTGGTTCTTTTCAGCCTACACTTGCTACTAATACAATGCGCATCCCATATAAAATTCTCTCTACTCTACACAGTGGGGTAGATTTTATAATTTTGTGCGAGCGCGTACTTTTGTTCGCGCACCAGGTGCGAACAAGAGTATGCGGGATTTCAATAGATACGCACGTATCCATTAAAATCCGGGATTGGCGCGCGCAAGGCTGCCGATTTTGGGCAGCCTGCGTGCGCCGAGTCGCGCAGCCTGCCTCCGTTCCCTCCGAGGTCACTCCGAAATCGGAGCGGCCTCGGAGGGAACTTTCTTTCGCCCTCCCCTCACTTTCCCCTCCCTTCCCCTACCTAACCCCCCCCCCTGGCCCTATCTAAACCCCCCCTACCTTTATTGATGGATTTACGCCTGCCGGAGGCAGAGGTAAATCTGCGTGCGCCAGCGGGCTGGCGCGCCATCACCCGACCCAGGGGCTGTTCCGGAGGGCGCGGCCATGCCCCCGGAACGCCCCCAGACTGAAACCACGCCCACGGCGCCGTCCCCGAAACGTCGCGTCACCCGCGCCACGCCCCCGAAACGCCCCCCACCACGCCCCCCGGCACGCCTCTCCATGCAAGCTCCTGGACTTATGCGCGTCCCGGGGCTTGTGCGCGCCGCCGAGCCTATGCAAAATAGGCTCGGCACGCACAGGGAGGGTTTGGGGTAGGTTTACGGGGGGTATGCGCGTATCCCTTTGAAAATCTACCCCAGTAATAATAATAAAAGTCCAAGGCTCTCTGCAATTTTACATCTCTACATCCCATCTCATAACCTTAGACCAAAAAAATCAACTTCTTCTACAGATTCCCTCACCTAAAACTACCAAACTAGCAGTGACCCGTGAATGAGCATTCTCTATTGCAGGCCCTATAATATGGAATGCTATTCCTCAAACCCTAAGTTCACTATCCAGCAAAAATAAATTTAAGTAAGTGCTAAACATCAGACAGGCTTTTAAAGATCTATGCAAACCCTACCCTCCAGGCTCTTATTCCCCACCCTTTACTTTTATTTTCCTTTTTAAGGTTTTTTCCCTCTCTAGGCCTGCTCTTTTATTGCCTCACACACTAGTCCCCTTTTTAGTTTATGTATATCGTGTATGTTATTTATTGTTTTAAATATATGATTTTATTGATTATGATTGTTTTGTTGTAATCTACCCTGAACATCGAAGGGTGCGGGAAAAAAATTATTTAAAATAAATTAATAAATAAATACTATTGTGAATGCTGAGTGAATCTGCATTCTTATCATGAAACTCGGTATAATAAAAATAATAAATAAAATAAATAAATAAATCTGAGTGTCCAAAATAACCTTTACTAAGGTTTAATAAATAAATGGCACAGTTCTTAGCACCACAGATTTTATCTTTAATGTTCTCAGCCTTTCCTCTGTCTGTGCAAGGGTCTCTTACTACCAGGGCAGGGGAAATGCTCACCCTCCAGGGCATGGACAAATGAGGTTCCCAAAAGGAGATTGTATCCTAGTGTGGGCAGGAATAACTCATCCAATGTTGGTAAAAATGCCAGTGTTTCATTAGAGTCCCAATTTCCTCTCTCCCCAGGGGTAAAGTGGGGGTCTTCAATATATCTCTCTCAATTTGGTCTTACTCACAGTTCTCCAAAGTCTCAATCAAATTTTCTTTCACTAAATCTCAAGATGGAGGGATCCATATGGAACACACAGCTCTCATTCCTCCAGTCAGGGTAGGAAGGGGTAGCAAAACTTTTCCTTCTGGTTCCTCTAACCAAAAAACTTTTCCCTTCAAAAAACTCCAAAATACCAGAAGTGTCTTCCATCAGGTCACTACCATACCTCTGTCCTCCAGGAGGTTGCACAGGGGGAGGTCTTCCTTTTTCTAAGCTTCCCCTCCAAGGAAAGGTTTCCCCGTGACCTCTCTCCAGGTGACACCCAGGGGTCTCTTAAGGTGCCTTGCCAGGAAAAATTTAAAATTCAAAAAACAACCCTGGATGCAAACCTAGCCAGCCAGTGAGTGGACTGGAAGGCAAGGATTCTGACCTCAGCTTAGGGTCAATGGTCAGGGTTTTGCGTGAGTCCTTAAGAATAGGCACAAAAGCCAATGAAAGAAACCCCCCCTGCACTTCCAACTAACTCTACAACTCTTAAGCACCGGCCCTCTTGCCCTGCTTTTATTTCCTCACCAAGTGGATAGCCAATCTATCTCCCTCAAAGGGAGGGGCTATACTGAATCAACCTCCCCACTGTATCCTAATCTCTGTCCCTAGCTAAAGGTGTTAAACTAAGAGCACTACTGGTAATGAACCCCAGTGGGTCATTATACCACCTCCCAGTTATTCAAAATTTGAAGACTGGTAGAGACTCATACACAAATTTTATAGTAACACCATATAAACCATACAAATACTGCATTGCAATATATCCACAATAACCATATAAACATTGTTTCACCAGAGAACAAGTCATCCATTCCTGACTAGGACAGATCTAAAACCTAAGCAGGTTCTACATCTGATGTAGATACTCTGATACACAGCATGATGTTTTATCCTAAAAGAAAATCAACATCAATACAGCTTCCCAAGAAATAATTCAAAGTGGAATCAACTGATGAAAATCCCCAGTCCTCTCATGACCGGTTATGGAGGGTTCTCTCACAACCTTAAATATGGAGGATGCTCTCACCATCTTGTAAAGATAATGCACAAATGACAAGTCTGATACTATCTGCTCTTAGTCAACTACTTAAGGTTCTTCTGGATGGAGGACAGATGACTCAATTCAGCTCCATAACTTCACACATTTCATGAAGAAGACACTGGAAGCATCTCCTCTCTAACCTGGGGAGAGGAAAGGTAACAATACATGGATTGTTCAACTCCTCACTGTGGCATCATCTTGACAGAAAAATGTTAGAATACCAGATAGACATCACTGCAAGAAGTCCAACCTACAAAGGAAAAATCAACTTTAACAGGTAGCTTAAAAATATATACATTTTCCAAACACATTTTGCTTTTTCTTTTTTCCAAAAGGTAGTTTCAAAACTTACAGTCCTTGGACCTTAGAATAAGTGACCAAACCCCAGCTTCCTAAGATCTTCCAGTCACTTGGTAGGGTAAGTCACCACCTGAAAAAACAAAATTGTAACAAAATGCAGGGTCACAGGAACTTGCCAGGACCTTAAAAAACTCCAACATGTACAGCATAGACAAAAACCCCAAAATACAATCTCTTTGCAGTTCTTTCCTTATTCAATTGATTAAACTAAAATAAAAAATATACAGCTCAGCAATAGCTTAAAGTCTTCTTGGGTAGGTACACATAGCTATCAACTGCTCACCAGCACTGAAGGACTCAGCACCTGTTAGCTCAGTCTGTATGGCAGTAGGGGCTTCTCTTGGAGCAGACCCAAAGAATTGTGTGGCACTTCAGCATGGTTTCTTCTTCCACTGGCTTTCACTGTATGATCTAGCCCCTTTATGAAAATTTCTCTGGCTACAGCAACTTTTATAGTAATGGTCATCAAGGTCCTTCACAGTTGGTACTTTTCTTTGCTGTGCAATAAATCTATCCTCCTTTTCTTTTTATAGGTGACAGCCAGAGCTTACAAGGAGTTTGTCCTGGAGAAGAGCTTCCTTGAGCAGCAGGGCACTTATTTCTTCCTCCCTGCTGGCTCCAATAAAGGTTGTGCTGTCTCTGTGGAAATGGGGAGCTGTCCCTTTAAGACAGGTCCTGCTCGGTTTCAGCTCCCTGTTCTCTGAGGCTGTAGTAGTTCCTCTAAGCCACTGGAACTCTCCTACCACAGCAACCTGCAGCATTACTGTCTGCATGGCCCAGCTGGCTGCATTCTCCCATCTCTCCTTTGCATTGGTGCTACCTCCCCTTCCAGGTAGATTTTTCCCCCTGCCAATGTAAAGTACTCCCATTTGGCCTTTCATCAGGCTTGATGGTCTTTATGACCCTTGCAGTCTTGGAAGCTCATTTCCATTAACAGGGAATAAAAATCTTCCTGTACCTGGATACTTGACTTATCATAGAGAAATGAGATGAATTGCTTCGCTCTCTGAGCTCCACCATAGGTCTTCTACACGGCTAGAATTTTCTGGTCAACTTCAAGAAATCAAACATGGAGCCCACTCAGAGACTCAAATTCATCAGAGCTTAGATAAGTCACTGCAGGAAAGAGTATTCCTGCTTTCTGACCTAGAAAATACTATGACGTTGCTCATCAGCAGCGTTCTCTTTACTCCACGCTTCTCAGCCAGAAGGCTCCTCATAGTCCTCTGACACATAGAAACATAGAAATGACAGCATAAAATGACCAAACTGTCCATCTAGTCTTTCCAGTGAGCTTATGGTAACATCTGCCGTGCCATACAGGACACCCCATAATGGAAGCATCTGCTGCACTATACAGGTCACCCCCATACTTAGTTTCCCAAACTGTCAAAGACAGGGCCTTTGTTTGTTGCTGACTAATTCCCCATTACCTCTTGCTGTCAAAGCAGAGAGCAATGTTGGAGTTGCATCAAAAGTATCAGGCTTATTGGTTAAGGGTAGTAACAGCTGCATTAGCAAGTTACCCCCATGCTTATTTGTTTTCCCAGACTGTAAAATTCAATGTCCTTGTTGGTTGCTGTCTGAATCTAATTCCCCTTTACCTCTTTTCACCCTGCCATTAAAGCAGAAAGCAATAATGGAGTTGCATCAACAATATGAAGGTTTATTGGTTAAGGGTAGTAACTGCCATACCAGCAAGTTACCCCCATGCACACTTTTTTAATTTTCATCCTTTAGCCTTAGGGATCCACCCATGGCCTCCTGGCATGCCTGTGCCAATCGGCCAAACATGTGCAAATTGGTATCTAACAGTACTATGATATGGGTTCCAAACTGGGAATCTGGACACACTAGCATGAAAGCTTTTAGCTGCTGGGCTCCACCAGTAAGGTGTTGGGGAAACTCCACTGTCACCACTATAAAGTCATCATAGAGACAACTATGGTTATTTATGCCCCTCAGCTCCAGTCCCTGCAATGGTTGGAGTGGGATGTGTGACAACCTAGCATCATAGAAGCTCCGGTATACAGGGGAGACTTGGGACCCACAATCCAATAAGACCTGGGTGGCCACACCTTCAATTAGGATTGGGAGGGTTGTTTTGGGCCCCACTAACCCTTCTGGCATAGGGTCTCCTGCCCAATTGGATGGGTTCTGGGATGACTGAGTGTTAACAACATATATGTCTCCTGGGTGCTCTCCCTCTTTGGATCCTCCATGGCTCCTCTGATTTTGGGAGGTCCCCACCCCTTCCTGTATGGCCAGGGGGAACTTAAATTCTCTCTTTTAGTGCCCTGGCTTCCCATACCTTTGACACACACCAGAACGCTTAGTGCAGCAGCCATACATGTGCTCCTTCTAACCCAGTGGTTCCCAATCCTGTCCTGGGGACCCCCCAGCGAGTCGGGTTTTCAGGATATCCACAATGAATATGCATGAGAGAAAATTTGCATGCACTGCCTCCATAGCATGCAAATTTTCTCTCATGCACATTCATTATAGTTATCCTGAAAACCCGACTGGCTGGGGGGTCCCCAGGACAGGGTTTAGAACCATGTTCTAACCCATCTTCACAACCATTACCTCCAGTGGAGTCTGTGTGCCCAGTGGGATCAACTAACTCAATCTCTTTCACCTCTTGTACAAATCACAGCAACTATGAAACAGGAGTTGCAGTGATGGCTATGCCTACACGTTTTCATGGAAGGAGCCCCTCTTTACTCACTCCTCTATCAAGTGGTTCTAGTGATGGATACCTCCTCCAAATACTGAGGAGTGCACACTGGGACCCTTTAAAAGGAAGGCATCTAAACTCTTCAAGAGAGCCACGATCAAATCAATCTACTAGAATTAAGAGTAATCCGATATGCTGCATTGGTGAACTTACTGGCATCATAGCAGAACACAAAACTAAATCAGGTTTACTCAGTTCTGCCAAGTAATCACAGGCTACCTCAAGATGCTTTCCTCCTGAACTGGGAACAAATGCATGCATGCTTTTCCACCATTACCACTTATCACCAGAACAGGACAGAAGGTTTTTCAGGACCACACTCGTCTGGTCTTCATAGCCCTGGTGTGGCCCAGACAGGTCAGGTATGTATATCTCATATAACTTTCTAGCAGTCCTCCTATACATCTAGGAGCAGACCCCGTGTTGATAACTCAGGAAGATAGGACATTGTACCATCCCAGCCTTTCAGACCTCAATCTCATATTGATATTGAGCACTTGATGATTGCAGATCTCCGCTTACTTACAGGGATTGTAGATGTAGTGGTCTTATCGAGAAAGCCTGCCACTTGAAGATATTATGACATTAAATGAAAAAGTTATTCTAAATGGTGTCAGCAAAATGTTTTGGATCCATTTTCTTGTGCACCTAAGCTCTACTGAAATACTTTCTCCACTTTTCTGACTCAGGCGTTGCCATCATTTCCATACGAGTGCAACTCAATGCTATAGCGGCTTATCATGCTCAAGTAGATAGCAAACCAATCTCTACTAATCCACTGATATCTCATTTCATGAAAGATCTATGGCATGTCAAACCCCCTGTCAAAACCACCTGGTTCGTGGGACCTGAATATGATCCTTTCCCAACTAATGAAACCTCCCTTTGAGCATGTAATGCCAAGCGGTCAGGACTAGCCAGAGAACAAACTCCAGGCTGGACCATGGCAAAATTTTTATAAGCTTCTTTATTGGTGAACAATAGTAAATGTAGATAGGTAAAAAAAAAAAAATAGAGAGAAAAATTACCTGAGCATTGGGCCTGAGTGCTCTGGACCCTGGGGTCTGTGCTGTGCAGGTGCTGTCCCAATTTTTTTTTTCGAGAAGAAGGAGGAGGTAAGCTTCATTGTTGTGGAGCTAGAAAGCAAGTGTGGCCACAATTAAAAAAAAAAAATGTTTCAGCATCTTGGTTGCCATGTTTAAAAGTGAAAGCAACAAGTGCCGCAAAGAAAAGAAGAAGGGAAGGGAGTAGCGAGAGCAACGTCTGCCTGGTTGCCAGCGGCACGTCGCCACGGGTTCTTTTTTTTTGGAGTGGTGTCTGCCGCGAGTAAGCTGGCTGTCGGGTGTGCAACTGAACAGGGAGGCATTGGGACTCGAGCGGGCGGTTGTTTTTGGTTCCGCGACTGCTCCAAGGCTCCCGATGCACAAGCTGCTGCACGCCAGAGTGCCGGCTTTTGTTTAAAGGTGCCATGGGAGAGTGGGGACTCCCTCTGGCATGGCACAGAAATAAAAAAACTGTGTCATGTGCGACGAAGAGACCAGAGTTGGCAGCAGATGTCAACACTGCTGCTGCTCTGGGTCTCCCATGTCCCTTGAGCCCCACAGATGAAAATTTAAATAAAAATAAAAAAATGAGCCCATGCTGTCATGCAATTGCCCCAATTGGCAGCAGCAGTCTGGGGAGCTGCTGTTGCAAAAGATTAATTAATTTTAAAAAATGCACTCAATGCAGTGGAAAGGCTCTTGGTGCATTGCACGGTGAAGACCTTATTTATTTATTTATTTCGTGATTTTTTATATACTGCGGCACGTTAATAACATCACCTCGGTTTACAATAAACAATAAATCAGCAACAAGCGTTACAGTCAATAAGAATTCAGGTGTACATAAAAAAAAAACATCAATTAAGAATAAATTAAGAACCAATTAAGAACAATTAACAAATAAACTAATGATAAACATATTCCATAGTTAATGGCGATGTCACCTTAGGAGATGTCACTGCTGATAACAGTGACTGGCCAGAAAAGTGCCTAGAGGCTCTTTTTAACTTAAAATAAAAGTTTTAAAGTAATTTTCAAGTTCAAAAACTTTGCAATTTTTATGGGCAGTAAGTAAAGAGGCTGCCATAAAATATTTAAAGGAATACATAGTCTTTGCCACTTAGAAAAATTAGTTCCATTGGTTGAAGCATCAGGGCAACTGTATCAAGGGAAGCCATTGCTATAGAGATTCCTTGACAACAGAGTCTTGTTCAAGATTCTTGAAGTGAAAAGTCAGCATAGTATTATTACTTTAAAGTCAAAGCTCTTATAAAATATTTTTTCTTGTGAGGATAAACAAAAATAAAAGTGTATTAAAAATGTCTTTAGCTGCATTACTCACTACCAGATAGGTTACCTTTTGAAGATTTGTTCTCATTTACCTAAAACCAAGAGGCAAGAAACTATTTTAATTAATTACATCATTCAGAGTAATAATCCATTGAAACATGCATAGAGATTTCAGTTTAGAATACTGAGGGGACTACTGAGTTGACGGGAGGCAAGACCTGTGCAGCTGATGCTTGTACAGATAGGCCTAGTAAAAGCACTAATAGTTTATAGATAGCTAGGAAACACAATTGGATTGATTGTGAAAGTGCTTGTGATCATAATTACTAATTATTCTGAGGTAAGGAGGGATGATTGGGGATTTAAATTAATTTTAAATTGACAGGCCCGTGGAATATATTAAGCCAGTCTTGATAGTAATTGCATGTTGGATGGATGAATGAATGACAAGATATATTTAATAATTTTCACAAAGACTGAGAAATTTTTAAATGCTAAATTAAAGTATAAAAGACATAACACTGGGGTAGATAAACCAGTAGTTTTTTCTAGGTGTAAAGCTGATGTAAATAAATCAGTTTCCAGATTCTAAAAGGATAAATCTAATGTATATAAATTAGTACCTTTTATACAACATTGTGGAAATGTGTTGCCCAAATATAAATATTTATAGTCCTGATACTTTGAATGACTATAATAAGGGATTTGAAAGTATGAAAATGAGAGTATGGGTTCCTGATTTCCTGAAGAAGACCTATAAACAACAAGAACACTAACCTCTAGATTCATCAAATGCTATAATAACACCTATGGTAATTTTTGAATTACCATACCACTTCACATAGGTAATACCACAGGGTGTAGTAAAGTTTTTGCAATACTTCTTCTTTGCAGCTCATGAGGAGAGAGAGAGAGAGAAAAAGAGAGAAAGAGAGAGAGACTATAAGATCCTTTAGGAGGGCCAGCTAATAGCTCAAGGTGAGGTATTGGTGGTAGTTTAGGATTTAGGGGCCAGTTTTAGATGTGAAGTGAGATGTACGAACAGTACAGTACACCGAGGTAAAGATTTGACATCATTTGGAATGAGGAAAGACTTACAAAGATGACATTTCTACAATGTTCTCTCACCCTAGCTTGATAGACTCTATAACAGGGTACCATCAAGCTAGGGTGAGATAGCAGTAGAAATCTCATCTTTGTGAGACTTTCCTCACTCAAAATGACATCAAATCTTCACTTTGGTGTACTCTGCTGTTCTATGTCTCACTCCTCATCTAAAACAGGCCAATAAACCCAAAACCACCACCAACACCTTACCTCAAGCTATTAGCTGGCCCTCCTATAGAGATATAAATAGTTGAATCTTGAACCGTCCTCCCTAGAGGCTCTCTCTTTCTCTCGCTCTTAGCCCAGAAAAGGCCACAATGCACATTGCAATATTGATCACAAATTGCATTACAGCTGTTTCAGGGATATCACACAGCTTAACGCCAGGAAAAAAGGTATAGTTAAAAGCATGCATTATGCTATTGCACAGTGAAATATTGCCCCTCCTTTTAATTAATCTCACCCAAACCCCTTCCCAATCCCACCCCTTCTAAAAATTTGCATTCATGCCATGCGGTAACACAATTATCACATGCGTTATGGCATTAACGCATGCCATTAAAGCCTTATTGCATGTAACACCATAAAGCATTTTGAAGAATGACCCTGTAAAACAGTTAAGTCACTTATTTCTAAAAAGTGAGGGAAATATTTTTAAATTTTATTTTCAATAGTTAGTAATATCTCAGTACACTAACGGGTAAAATTTGAATCGCCACCACGTGCAAATCCTGGCAGATATGCATGTGGCTGGGCTGTGCATGCGATGAGTGCATTTTAGAAAGTCTGGCCACGTGGCATTAGATGCTGTCCCGGGGAAGTGTGTGCCAGCAGCCGGCTGGCACGTGGAACCCACTTCTCTGAAGAAGAGGAAGTAAGTTGAAAAACAAAAAAAATTAGGCTAGATAGGCAGGGGTTAGGGGTCAGGGAGGAGAGAGGGAAAAGGTAGGAAGGGTAGATAGGGGGATAGGAAAGTTCCCTCCCAGTCTGCTAGGAGGGAACTAGGAAAGGCCTCCTTGCGTCACTGCACGTTGTTTTTAAAATCCCCTGTCTTGCGTGCGCGAAATGCCACCCGCCCACACATGTGCGTGGATATTATAATCTGGCACACATGTGCACACGGTAAATGTATTTTATAACATGCACATGGAGACACATGCATGTTATAAAACTGCTGCGGCCATGTGCATGTGCCAGGAACTGAGTGCACATGGACGCAAGTGCAGAACTTTGAAAACCTATCCCTAAGGTTACTGTTTGCAATACATATAGCAAGATTTGAATCACCTGAGGAATACATTTTAGTAAAGAGATAGTTTTTTCCTTTATTGATTTAATTAAGAAATGACAGTGGGTAAGAATTCTACATGCTTAAGAGTTGGACAGACATATTGCATTTTGGTCTGTCCAACTCTTAAGCATGTAGAGGGCGGAGCTTGCAAACGCTGATTGATAGCATGGGTTAACTGTGAACCAGGAAGCTGAGAAGCTTTGATGGCTTGAGGCAACAATGCTAGCTAACGAAGCTGGCTAACGCAGGTCGTGTAAGATAGATTCAACAGTTCCAGCCTGCGTAAGCCAGCTTCGTTAGCTAGCATTGTTGCCTCAAGCCATCAAAGCTTCTCAGCTTCCTAGTTCACAGTTAACCCATGCTATCAATCAGTGTTTGCAAGCTCCGCCCTCTATCTCCTATTGAAGAAAGAGCTAAGTCTAAATCCACATCATTACATGAGACAGTCTAACTTAGTTTAAGTTCTGGTACCAAACTAAGGGGGTCATTTATCAAAGTGCTATATGGTGTTTCGCATGTGTTAAGGCGTTTTTGCATGCAAAAAGCACCTTTAATGCATGCGAAAACGCTTTTAACGCATGCAAAAACACCATAACGCATGGTGCGATGCAAATTAGGAAAATGGGAAGAGTTTGGGGTGGGATTTCTGGCCAAGTGGACTGGCTTTGCAATTGATGTTACCCAGGTAGAGAGTCCATCAAGCTAGGTTGAGAGAACATTGCACAAATCTCATATTTGGGTGGGTTTCCTCACTCCGAAGGTCATCAAACCTTCACAAGAGTGCACTGTTCTGTTCATGCATCACACTCTGCATGTCAAAGTGGCCCCTAACCCCTACACTAATACCTCATCCTCACCTCGAGTAGCTAGGTGGGCCTCCTATTAGGGGTGTGCATTTGTTTTCGCCGTATTGGCGATCCGCAACGTATATTGCACTATTCGTAGTATTCGTGGGGAACCGAAATGTATCGCGATTCCCCACGAATACATGAATCTTCCCCGAATTATACGGCCACCTAAATAAAAATTTAAACAAACCCCCCACCCTCCTGAACGCCCCCAAGACTTACCAAAACTCCCTGGTGGTCCAGCGGGGGGGTCCGGGAACCATCCTCTGCACTCACACCCTCGGTGCCGGTTTCATCATGGCGCTGATAGCCTTTGTCACAGGGGCTACCGGAGACATTGGTCAGCCCCTGTCACATGGCTATCAGCGCCATCTTGTGCTCCTACCATGTGACAGGGGCTGACCAATGGCACCGGTAGGCCCTGTGACATAGTATGGGCAAAGGCTATCGTCGCCATTTTGAGTACTGGCATCAGATGGCCGGAGTGCAGGAGGTTGCTCCGGGACCCCCGTTGGACCCTCAGGGACCTTTGACCAGCTTGGGGGGGGGGCCCTCCTGACCCCCACAAGACTTGCCAAAAGTCCAGCGGGGGTCCGGGAGCGACCTCCTGCACGCAAAAGCGATCGGCGCCATTTTGAATACTGGCAGCAGATCGCCTTTGCCCTCACTATGTCACAGAAGCCGACCATTGGTATATCTGTGACATAGTGAGGGCAAAGGCGATCGGCGCCATTTTGAGTACTGGCATCGGACGGCCGGCATGCAGGAGGTCGCTCCCGGACCCCCGCTGGACTTTTGGCAAGTCTTTTGGGGGTCAGGAGGCCCCCCCAAGCTGGCCAAAAGTCCCTGGGGGTCCAACGGGGGTCCCGGAGCGACCTCCTGCACTCCGGCCGTCCGATGCCAGTACTCAAAATGGCGCCGATAGCCTTTGCCCATACTATGTCACAGGGGCTACCGGTTCCATTGGTCAGCCCCTGTCACATGGTAGGAGCACAAGATGGCACCGATGGCCATGTGACAGGGGCTGACCAATGGCACCGGTAGCCCCTGTGACAAAGGCTATCAGCGCCATGATGAAACCGGCACCGAGGGTGTGAGTGCAGGGGATGGCTCCTGGACCCCCCGCTGGACCACCAGGGAGTTTTGGTAAGTCTTGGGGGGGTCAGGAGGGTGGGGGGTTGTAGTTAATTAGAATTTTAGCTGGGACACGAATAGAAATCGCCGTATTAACGTATCGGGGCGCCATACGGCCGAATGCAATGTATCTGCTCCCCGACGAATCCGAATCACGAATGCAACGTATGGCGTCCCTCTGCACATCCCTACCTCCTATAGAGGTATAAATACATACCTAGTATGAGGGCCTTATAGCTAGTGTCTCTCTCTCTCTCTCTCTCAAAATTGCAACAATTGTGGTCCTTACCACAAAAAAGTTATTGCGGTAATACCTGTGCTAAGATAGTGCACTTTGCAATAAACAGCCTACTACCATAAAACATGCCCCTTTTCCTATTGCATGCAATATTTAGTGCATTTTGATAAATCCAGGCCTAAGAGAATTAAATCTGTCACTCATAATATTAAAAAAAATTATGTATTCACATACATTATATTAAGAATTCTGAGTATAGGGGTTATATATCTGTTCATTAGAAATTCATACTTACCTGAAGTCATATTTTGTGGTATGTTGTTTCTTATCTCATTCTTAGAGAGTATAACTATATGCACATGCATGCAAAGGTTAAAAAAAATGTAGTCATATTTAATGATACTTATCTGACAGATCCGGATTTGTGGTTTATGGAAATATTTATTCCTTGATTTGTGGAATTATTCATTCCTTGCTTGTCTGAGAAGAGAATTAATTGTTACTTTAACATTTAAATTGTCTTAACCATGGACAACTGAATATTGTTGATGAGAATATCTTTTAAATCATCCCTTGATTATTGGACAGCTTAAAAATAATAAATTTTTGATTAGTCAGAAATTTATCTTTTACAATTTCTTATTTTTCTTGTGAAGACATCTGGTATGGGAATACTTGTTTAAACTCAATAATATTTTAATTACTTGGGGAAACTTTCTTAACCATTTAACTACTAATACGTGACTGTGCAAAATTAAACAGTTCTGTGCATTATGCTCTACATAAAGAAACAACTTAGCTGTTTTTTGTTCAACAAAATAATTGCAACTTACAGTTCATTTTCTCAAGGTTTCTGTCTCCCTCTCTGGGGCTCTCTCATCCCTCAGGCCCTGGTATCTTATCCTCACTTGCAGTGCTCCACCCTAGGGACTAAGGAGGACTGGTACAGATAGCTGTAGCCTGTCCTTTCAGGTGTTCTGAGGGAGTTTCTCATATGCTCCCTCACAGAGGGGCCGATGCAATTATGTGCGCTGAAAGCAGGCGCTGACTTTTCAGCGCCCGCTTTTTTAAGGTGAAACATTTTTATTATTTTGGCACATGTATAGACATCTGACCAGAGGGTCAGGGCACTTTAACCCCCTGAACAGATAATAACTGGTAAATAGCATATTATACAAAGCTGCGTACCCAATCCTTCCCTCCCCCCACCACAAACCTGCAGTCCATGCTATGTCATAAAACTGAAGCAAACCATCCACCAGGACACAGTTCGTCTAGCCAAAGAAACCAGAGATCAGTCATTAAGTATCAAACTCCTGGAGCAACTGAAGATAGGGATCCCTTATGGACAAAAACTTATGTCGTCGCAGAGGCGAGTCCCGCGATGCCAAATCATCCATGAGTAGCAGTTGGTGGAAGTAATTACGTCATTCCCAGAACGACTGGCTCTCTGAGCCTCTCCAATGTATCAGAATCACCTTTTCCCCCACTAAGAATGCTTTCTGGAGGAGTATATGACAACCCCCACCACCCACCGGCATCCTCGGAAGGCATCCGAAGAGCACCAACAAGGGCGAGATAGGGAGGAAGAATCCAATTAATTGTGATACATAGGTTAGAACATGCCCCCAAAATCTGCAGATTTGAGGGCATGACCAGAAGGAATGTGACAGGGTCCCCATGCCTTTGTGACATTTTTCACACATGGATGAATTAGAGATCTATGAGCAGACACATAAGCCCGCCTGAGAAACTTATACTGCATTTCCTTATAATAGATGTTGACTGGGAGACGGGATACTCTCCGAAAGCATGCTTGAAGGATAGACACAATAATAACAAATATCCCATCATGATTCCAGCATTCTGCCAGGATTGAGAGTTGCTCTGGTTGAGTTCTCTGCTGAAGCATTTTGTAATAGAGGGAGAGAGACGGAGTCCTAGCCCTATCAAAAAGGAAGAACTCATCCAGGGACTGAAATACTATTGGATTTTGAGAAGCAGTCAATAAGGACTTAAAATAATGTTGGATTTGAAGATATGGAAAGACCTGCTTAGGACCCAGATGGTACAAGTCCCGTAGCTCCAGGAAAGACATCAACTGTCCCTCACGGTTGAGTATATGCCCTAACTGGGTAATCCCTGTGGCCTACCACAACTTGAACCCCAGCGTTTGGGAGCCTGGTGAAAAATCCAGATTACCTTGGATAGGCAACAAATAGGAACAAACTGACGGAATATTCAGCACTTTAGTAATCGCCTCCCAAGTGCTTCGACAAGGTACTATCAAGGGAGATTGGGCCACAAAGAGCGGGAGAGCAGAGGCAGGAGCCTGCAGGACATATTTCAAGTCTAAAGGGGCTACTAAGGCCCCTTCCGCCCCAATATTAACATATAGAGAGTTGTCAGATAACCAATCTCGGATGAGACGAAGATTGCTAGCCAGATTATATAATTTTAGATTGGGGACTCCCAGTGTCCCATCACTCCAACGCCACTGGAGGTCAGCCAAAGGAATACGAGGTTTACCTCTTTTCCACAGAAAAGCACGCAAAGCTTTATCAATACACATCAAATCTTTACGTTTGAGATTGAGAGGGATATTTTGGAGGGCATAAAGCCATTTAGGCAACAGGATCATCTTAAACAAGTTCACCCTACCAATCAGAGAAAGAAGTGGCCTCTGCCAGGATTTTTAATTTCTCCACCGTATACCAGACCAAAGGGGAAATATTCACACTATACAAGAACCTAGGGAGTTCAGGATAGTAACCCCTAGATAGTGAAGGGACTCTGTCACCCACTTTAAAGGGAAGGTCCTCCGCCAGCCTATTCTGAGAGTCCCCGGAAAGGCCAAAGCTTCAGATTTAGTTGTATTCATATACAGCCCTGCAAACATACCAAAGTCCCGAATTAACTGTAAAAGGGGAGGTAGGGATCTCGCCGGCTCCATTAAGAAAATAAAATATCATCAGCAAAAGCTGCATATTTAAACAGCTCCGCATGGAACCTGATCCCCCACACATGAGGCATGGACTGTATGGATAGCAGAAGAGGTTCAAGTTGTAACAAAAATAAGAGGGGATAATGGACAGCCCTGTTGGGTACCCCGAGAAACTGAAAATAACTCTGATTTCGCCTGGTTGGCCACTATGAGGGCCATGGGATTACACTATAATAGCTGAATAGCATCATAAAAAAAAAAACCCTCCAAAGCCCATCACTTTTAAAATGTAAAATAGATAGTTCCACTCCACTCTATCAAAAGCTTTCTCTTCATCAAAGCTAATCACGAGATATGGAGTGTCCATCTGTTGACTCATTGCCATAGCGTCTAAGATCTTCCAGATGTTAGTCAATGCATACCGTTTTTTAACAAACCCCACTTGCCCCTGGTGAATCAAAGAGGGTATCACCTCCGCTAGACGATCTGACAAGATTTTGGCCAACAGCTTTTGGTATGCATTAAGCAATGAGATTGGGCTATATGAGGCCAATAACTTTGCTTCTTTCCCTGGTTTGGCAATCAAGGTAATGTGGGCTATGTTTGCATGCAATGGGAAGGCACTAGAGTGTATTAATGCAGAAAAGGTAAGAGCAAGCTGTGGGCCTACCTGGGCTTCTAAGCTTTTATAAAATTCTACGGTAAAACCATCAGGGCCTGGGGTCTTAAATCGCTTAGCATGTTGAATAGCCAGCATTACCTCTTCGACACTCAGGGGTCCGTTTAACCATTCCTTTTGTGCAATGGTGAGACAAGGCATATCAAATTGAGCACAAAACTGATCACACGCCTCCTGGTTCCACCCTTCTGATGTATATAGTTCAGAGTAGAACTGCCTAAAATGGGATAAAATGGACTGGGTATCCGTGACAAGCTTGCCAGTTCGGGAGCAAATGACCGTAATATGACCAGACTTGCGGGCCGTTTTGATTAAATTAGCCATTAGCTTCCCAGGCTTGTTTCCGTATTGGTGCAGGTGGAATTGATAATACATAGCAGAAGAATGTGCGGCAATCAATTAAACTGGACAATAGCACTATAAATGAAGCATAAACAATTTAATGAGTGCACACACCAATAGTGCACAAAATTTGAATACTAAGCGTAAAAACGTAGTTATACAAAGCCCCGACATGGCCGTGTTTCGCGTCAGGCTGCGTCAGGGGGATGAATTCCAAAGTTCTTCAATGAAATAAGGGTGAATCTCTGTTTGCAACGAGGATCGCTAAATGTCAGATACTTCATATATAGAGTCCCAAATTATTTTATCAGTGACAAGCGTCTGAAAAGTAAATTGAGTCCACCGGGGACATCGTGACAGGTTGTGGAAACTTCAAAGAATGGACCCGAAGGTCTCAAACACATATAATTCTACGAGGTAAAAGTGTGGGTTGGAGACAAGCTTCTCACACTGTGCTTGTGCCTGACAAGATAGAAAGCAAGTTTACTTAAGGAGGTTGTCAATAGTGTAATCGCGATGTCCCTATTGACATTTGCATGTGATGAGCGGTATCTCATTCACTCCGTGTCGGACACACGTTAAATAGGTGCTAATCCCCCTATTGCATTAGGGGTGGATTAGTGCCTATTTATCCTGCATCTGACTACGGGTTAACAGTGCGCTCAGCTGAGCGCACTGTACTGCATCAGCACCAGAACCATTGGAATCAGCTTCTCTAAAGTACTTGACATGTAAGAAGGTGTTCCTCATCACAGTGACTTCAGCTAGGAGAGTCAGCAAACTCCATGCTCTTGTCCACTATCCTACATACATGCTATTCTTCCACAACAGGGTGATTCTCTGTTTTCCATATCAATTAATCCATTGTATTGCCGTTCTTCTTTTCTAGGTTCCCATGTACAAGAAGGTGAAAAAAACCCTACATACTGGTATTACAAGAAACAAACTCAGCCACATTGTAAAACATCCCAACTGTTCATCTCATATGATCTCAACAGACTAGGAGCAGCGGTCGCCAAACGTATCTTGTCTAATGGGCTGACTGAATAAATTCACGACTGTTACATCTTAGCAGGACCGGAAGTCACAGACTCTGTGAAGTCTCATCAAATGAGAACAATAGCTACTTCCATTACTCATATTTGAGATGTACTTATTGAAGATATCTGTAAAGGTGCAACTTGGTCTTCTGTTTATACTTTTATTCCCCCTACTGTCTTGATAACCTCTCTTATTTGGACAAACAGTTTTGCGAAATCTATTCTCACTGTAGTTCACTCTCCACAGTGAGAACTGGGTTGCTTACTAAGCAAATGATCCGCTGAAATCCCCAGCCTGGTACTCCCCACATGTAATGGCTTATTCAGTCTGCTTACTGATGGAAAAGGCAAGAATCCTCACAATAAACTGTGTTTTCCAGAGATAGCAGGATAAATTAGCCATGAAATACCCACCTGCCTCTCTGGAGAATTGACTACATAGCTAGATTAGCTCTAGTATAGACTGAGGAGACTCACAAGGCAATGCTCACATGAGTACTCCCGCACATGCTCAGCAGAGCTCAAAGCTTTGCTAACTTCAAAAGAATGAGTACAGGGCCAGAAGACGTCACCCACATGTAATGGCTAATTCATCCTATTTACAATAAGCAAACTTGGTATTCACCCAGTTGAAATTAACCACAGTGAATGAACAAATTTGCATGTTGTTGGACGTGAACTCAGTATTTCCCTGTTTCTTGATCTATCCTTCATTTTTGTCTTGGGTCAGATGGATGAAACATGAGTGATTGTACTTTAGGTTTGGTAGTATTGATTTTAGGAAGTATATTTTGCTTTGGATAACTAATATGAGAAGAGTGTGACATTCTAAGAAACAGAAAAACATTAAGGCAAGGAACTAAAAGCTTGACAAGCCTGGTATGAGATTTGAGAAATATGAAAATATTACAAGGAAGAAGAATGGAAGGTAAATTTGTCAGAAGTTGGAATGCAGAAATCAGAGGTATCAGGGAAGTCTCTCTGTTTAATTCTAAAATTGAATATATCACTTAACTTACAGTACTGAGCACCATGGAGAAATACAAAAGTAACAGGGTCATTCATCAAACTGCGTAGTGGCCTTATCGTGTGCGTTAGGGTCTATTGCGTGCAATAACGCCCTACCACTCGTGATATTGGCCACATCACGGTGGTGCAATTCAAATTAGGGAAAGGGGAGGAGTTTGGGTGGGGTTATGTCCCAGCAGTGCTGCGGGTTATAATGCTTTACACATTATCGCTGGCAGCACCGCAGGAAATAACTACACCCTTTCCCATGGTGCTAGGGTGCAAAAGTGTGCGGCCCACCCGCAACCACAACAGGCGAAATCGCGATGCAGCCGACTGCACATTTTCGCCCCCACCCATTTTTTTACCGCTGCCCATCATTTCGCTGTACTCCTCCTGGAATGAAGAATCCTGGGTTAATTTGTTTTTTATAATTGGTGTTTGGGAAAGGTGAGGTTTATTAATATCTTACAACAAATACATTCAACTAATCTTTATATTCTTTTTCATTATTGGCTTCTGTTAGTACACTAAAATAGGTGCTTTGTTAAAGGTTTTTCATATTGTTTTCTCTGCAAAGAAAGAGAGAGGCAAAATGCCAGAAGGCAGAATAAATATATCTGATACAAAAGATGCAATAGCTCTTCTCTGTGTTACAATTTTCTGTTCTGTTGTGAGGCTGCAAACATTTTTTTTTCCCTTTTCTGCCATTAGAAACGTATGGATTTTACACTTTACCTCTGATCAGAAAGGTGAGTAAATGAAAGCTGCTGCTTGTACTACTGCTTAGCTTGTTTAAAAAGGAGCTGATCCACACATAAATGGGCCAGTGTACTAAAATGTGCTAACACTTTTGTAAGTTTTAATGCACATTAAGAAGCCAGTGCACAAAAGCGTGTTATCCTTGGCAATTAATGCACATTAATTGGCTTGCATTAATGGCCCATGTTAATGACATGCAAATATATTTTGTGTTAATTTGCTAGCATTAAAGTTAACTCATTAACTTGGATGTCATTGCAAAAACTTAACTACACATCCCTGAGATTTGGTTAAGTTTTTCTGTCACTGGGCTTTTTAATGTACATTTTCTATACACTAATTGGTAATGGGCTGTTTTGCATATTTTTGCACCTCATTACCTCTTTAGTATGGAGTTTGTGTTACAATGATCACACGCTAGTTTACGCAGGTTAAAAGCGCCATTAAGGTGCATAAACTTGATTGTGTACATTAATAGCACTTTCAATGCTCGCAAAAGCATTAGCACACTTTAGTATACTGGCCTCTAAAAACTAAGTTAATGCTCACAAATGAGTGAACTTGAAATAGCTCTTTTAACATCATAAACTTAGCTGGTGAGAGTTTTAAAGAAAAATCTTTGCTAACGGGGTAAGGAGATGCAAAGTAGGCAAAACAGCTGATTAGTACATAGAAAAATTACACGTTAAAATGTACAAAAAAATGCAGACCTGTTAACACAAAAAATTGAACACAAACGATATTATCAAAACTTAACACAATAACTTTAACACTAGTAAACTGGCCCAACATTTATCTGCATGTAATTAACATGGGTTGTGATGTTAATGTGAACTAACTAGCAAATGCTAATGGACATTGTTAACATTTAGTGCAATAGCCCCATAGAAATTTGCAGAGTAGAATAGAACACCCAGCTCATACTCATTACTTCCCAGTTCTTCCTGATCAGCCTTCCAATTCAATTTAATAATGCAGTAATCCTGTGCATCACTTTGTTGTGTTAGTATTTTATTATGCTTTACTCTTCTAAAAAATGAAGAGTATCTAATTATAATGTGCATTGATATAGTACCTCTGAGTACAATAGAAATCTATTTCTCTGCATACATTTTATATTAACTTGTGATTGCTTTAGACCTTTACTCATAATGTAAGCAAAACGCTCAACATTGTATTTTAACAGAGATGTTATTAAACACAGAAGAAAATGCATTTTTTTACTTTAAATTACAGTGCAAATTGCTTCAGATACTATGAGTTACTGTAATATGCTGGACAGAGTTGCAAGTCCTCAGAAATTAGTATTACTTTTAGATCAGGTATCTTATCTTATTTGTCTTGTTTGAGCTGTAAACATTTGATCTTTTCCTGTCTCCATGGACAGTAGTAAACTACAGTAAATCCTTATCAGGGCAGTGATTCAGAGATGTACATAGAGTTTATAATCATTATACTCCCATGAATGTCAGTGCTGTTTGATAACCCTGCATCTATTGCTGCTTTTACAGTAATAATCTCCCTCCTGCTTTTCTGTTATTATCAGGGAATGTCGTCCTGTAAAACTGACCATACTGTGCACATTAGCCATTAACCTAGGGCTCAAAATTCTGTTTTGATTTTCAAGAGCTTCAGTTTTATTCTGGTTGTAAGTTTAATACCATATTTTAGGTATATGTAGAATATATTTCTTGGTACTTTATAATATTCAAGATCTATATGAAAAAACTGAGAAGATGGAATTGAAGCAAAAAATAAAGTCATTCTACATAAGATCTTCATAGGAGTAATCTCAATAAAGGTCTCAAAACTGTAAACAAAATGTTAATAATTTTTTACTTTCTGGCTTCAGTTTAGTGTGCTCAGTTTTGTCATATACTTTGGACTGTCATATACATTTTTTGCATAACCATTTTGTTATACAATCCATTTACCAATTCAGTTTTTAAAATTTACACTACATAATTTTCAGCTCACAAAATGTACCAAGCTATAGTACAGCATTGTTTATCAGAAAATCCTTTAACTAGAAACTTTATTATCTAGAAAAAATACCTGGTCCCCAGACCCTGATTCAATATATGAAACATCTTTGCTTATCTAAAAATTGTTTGACTTCATATAAATTATCCCATTATTTGTAAAAACTCCCATTATCTGAAATTCTTTAATCAGAAAACTCCCATTATCTGGATCTTCCATTATTAGAAATAGCCTTGGTTCCAAGCATTCCAGATAAATAGTGCTTTACTGTTTGTAACTGTGTGTATGTGTCTGTATAGATAGACATAAATTTAAAATAAAATTTAACTTTTGCCTGTGGCATCTTCTTCGTTATTGTTGTTAATCCCCGTTTCATGTAAACCGATTTGATATGATTGTATCATGAAAGTCGGTATATAAAAGGTATAAATAAAATTAAAGTATAAATGTGTCTGATTTTAAAGATCATACAAAAACACAAGAATATTCCAGTATGAATGTTAATTATTGATTTGTTAAGAGTACTATCTTTTCTCAGCAAAGCAAGATGCCACATTTTAAGGATATACTGTGTATTTATTTATTTATTTCAATTTAGCTCTCGTCTATTCATTGGTAGCTCAAGACTACATATTAGAATGTTCTAATTACCAACTATCCATGTCTAGATCCTATCAACAAGATATAATCTGATTTTGCAATTCTCCATCTGATGCAACGTTTTGTTGTTGCCTTTCAAAATACATCAAGACACATGGGGCAGATTTTCAAAGGGTTACGCGCGTAGGGGGTTATGCACGCCGGGCCTATTTTCAAAAGGCCCGGTGGCGCGCGTAAAGCCTCGGGACACGTGTAAGTCCCGGGGCTTGAAAAAATGGGCAGTTCAGAGGCAGGGCGGGGTGAGACAGGGTGGTCCGGGGGTGGGGCATGGCCAGAGGCCTCTGCAAGGCCGCTGGGCCAGGGGATTACCCTCCAGCAGTCGGCCGGTGCGCAAAGCAGCCGTAACTTGTGAAATAAAGGTACTGGGGTTTTTTTGGGTTTTTTTTTTGGGCCGGGGGCAGGACAGGTAAGAAGGGAGGGAAAGATGGTGGGGGGGGGGGAGTAAAGTTCCCTCTGAGGCCACTTGCATATTATAAAATCAGGGGTACATTTGTGCACGTCGGGTTGTGCACACAAATGTACACCGCGCGTGTACCTTTTAAAATCTGCCCCTTATATCTTAAATATCATTTGAAAAAATTGAAAACAATAAATAGTTAACATAAGAACATAAGAAGTATCATGCATGTCCATTGAGCCTAGCATCCTGCCTCAAACAGTGGTCAGTCTAGGTCACAAGTGCCTGTCAGATCCCAAATAGTTGAACTATTTCTTCTATATCACTTCCAGGGATAAGCGCAAAGTTTCCCAAGTCTACTTGGCTAATAACTGTTTATGGACTTTTCAGAACTTGTCCAGCCCTCTTTTGAATCTCACTATGACCTAGATTTATCATTTTTCTAAACATTTCACAAGAATAGTGCCCAAGATAAAAAAATGGAATGGTTAGGGTAATTATCAAGATATTGCAACACGTGCTATATTACTGCAACGAGTGTTAAATTTAATGCACCTGTGATATAAGCTGAGAAGTGTCCAGGTAGGCTTGCTGCTGGAGAGAGAGATAGAGAGAGAGAGAGAGAGACTCTGGGGAGCCACACCTATTAGTCAACGTTTTATACCACTATAGGAGGGGTAACTAGTAACTTGGGTGAGGTTTTGGTGGAGGCCTATGTTTTGGGGGGCACTTTTACTTGCAAAGTCAGAGGTATAAACAGCACAGTATACATCAGTGAACATTTGATGTGGTTTGGAGTGATGAAAGGTACATAAAGATGACATTTGTATAATGTATTCTCAGCCTAGTTTGATGCACTCTCTACCTAGCTGCTATCAAGCTAGCTCAAGTTTACAATGTACAAAACTCATCTTTGTGTATCTTTCATTACTCCAAATCACATCAAATGTTCACTGATGTGTACTGTGCTGCTCGTACCTCCGACTGTGCATGTAAAAGTGCCCCACAAAACCTAGGCCTCCACCAAAATCTCACCCAGAGTTACTAGTTGTCCCTTCTACAGTGGTATAAAACGTTGACTAATATGTGTGCCTCCCTAGAAGTTCTCTCTCTCCCTCTTCCCTCTCCCAAAATGGGATTTGCAATTTTTAGCACAAATCCCATTTTGGCATGTGCATTACGCTATCGCATGCAATGCTAAGTACCTCACATTTTAATTTACTCTACCCTAACTCCTCCCATTTGGGAAAAAAATTAAAATTTGCATACACATCTCGCAATGCGTTATTTATCGCGGGCATTAGGGTCCTAACACTCATGATAGGGCCCTAATGCGATTTGATAAATGACCCTTTATGTTTGTTGCCTTGATGGTGTCCTCTTGTAACAGATTCCATAGCTTGATTGTATTCTGAGAGAAAAAATACTTCCTACAATTTGTTATAAATCTGTCAGTTGCTGGTTTCATGGAGAGTCCCTTATTCCTAGTGTTGTTTGAAAGGGTAAATAACCTTTCCCTTTAACCCATTCCACCACAGTCATGATTTTAAAAATCTCAAACATATCGTCTCTCAGTTGTCTCTTCTCCAAGCTAATGAGCCCAAATTTGTTTAACCTTTTCCATAAGAGAGCTTTTCCATTCCCTTTATCATTTTTTTTGGCCTTCTTTGTACCTTTTCTATATCTGCTATGTCTTTTTTGAGATGGAAGAGACCAGAACTGTATACAGTACTCAATGTGCAGTTGCACCATGGATCTCTAGAAAGCAGTGGCGTAGCCACGGGTGGGCCTGGGTGGGCAGGTGCCCACCCAACTTAGACCCAGGCCCACCCAACTGGCACCGGAACTGCAAGGCTGTCGCGGGATCCCATCCCCGCGACAGCGAACAAGAGAACCCACGCCTCGCGCGCCATCACGGCACACATGGGGAAGCGCTGCTGCGGCCGTATGGCCAACCGGTCTTCCTGTTCGGGGGGGGGGGAGTGGAAGCGCCGCGCGCAGCTTCCGCTTCCTCCCCCCAATGCAGGAAGATCAGCTGCCTCTCCTGCTGCCACCCGTTCTCCTGCTATCTTCGGGCATCGGGCCCGCCGAACTTCCTGTTTGGGGGTGGGGGAGCGGAAGCGCCGCGCACAGCTTCCGCTTTCTCCCCCAGAGCAGGAAGATCAGCTGCCTCTCCCGCTGCCACCGGCCTCCTGCTATCTTCGGGTGTCGGGCCGATCTTCCTGCTTGGGAGGGGAGGGAGGAAGCAGACGTTGTGCGCTGCGCTTCCGCTCCCCCACCCCCGACAGGAAGTTCAGCCCGACGCCCGAAGATAGCAGGAGTCCGGTGGCAGCAGGAGAGGCAGCTGATCTTCCTGCTCTGGGGGAGAAAGCGGAAGCTGTGCACGTGCTTGAATGTGTATGTGTGGATGAGAATGGGAGTGTGTGTGGGTGAAAACTGGAGCCTGGGTGTGTATGTAGGTGAGAATGGAAGCTTGAATATGTGGGTGAATGGGAGCTCGAATGTGTGTATGTGTGGTTGAGAATGGGAGACTGGGTTTGTGGGTGGGTGAGAATGGGAGCTTGAATGTGTGTATATATGGGTGAGAATGAGAGCCTGGGTTTGTGTGGGTGGGTGAGAATGGAAGCTTGAATATGTGGATAAGAATGGGTGCTTGAATGTGTGTATGTGTGGGTGAGAATAGGACCTTAAATTTGTATATGTATGGATGAGAATGGGAGCTTGAATATGTGTGGGTGAGACTGGGAGCATGGGTTTGTGGGTGAGAATGGGAGTCTGGGTTTATGTGTGTGGGTGAGAATGGGTGCCTGGATGTGCGTCTGTGTGTGCATAAGAATATAAGCCTGGGGAGGGGTGAGAACTTGTATGTGTGTTTGCAGATAATGTGAGCTTGGGGGGGGGGGGGGAGAGCATATGAGAGTGAGAGCTTTAGTGTGTGAGAGGGAGTCTGTGAGAGAAAGCGTGTATGTGTGTGTGTGGAAGGGAAGAAGACAGTAATAGAAGAAAGACACTGAAAAGGAATTAGGAAATGAGCTATAAGGGAAAAAATGGGAAAAAGAGACCAGGACCAACTGATTAGAAAAATACAAAGATCAGACAACAAAGGTAAAAATATATATCTATATTTTGAGATGTTAGCAATTTAAATATAAGCAACACAACCGCTCTCTCAAAATTTATGGACAGGTAGGAGCCGTGCATAAAATCGTAATAATAAGAAGGCTAAAGTACCACAAATCACCGTGAATTATGTTTGTATCATTAAGTAAACCTCATACTTAGGCGTAGATGTGAATGCTATGCTGCATAATTTGGCATTATTTATCAGTAAAAAAACAACTAGTAGACCTGCATGCCTACAGCCCACCCATGTTAACCTTGTGCCCACCCAAAAAATCAATTCTGGCTACGCCACTGCTAGAAAGGCATTATGATATTCTCAGGTTTGTTCTCTACTCCTTTTTAAATAATTCCTAACACTTTATTTGCATTTTTGGCCACTACTTCACACTGAGATGAAGCTTTTAAGGTATTGTCCAATGTCCACAAGGACTCCAAGGTCTTTTTCCTAAGTGGTAACTCCTAGCACAAAATCCAGCACTGGGTACGAGTAGCTGGGATTATTTTTGCCTACATGCATTACTTTTCACTTTTCCACATTAAATTGTATCTGCCATTTAGAAGCCTAGTCTCCTAGTCTCACAAGATCCTTTTGCAGTTATTTATAATCAATTGCTGTTTTAATGACTCAAAGCAATTTTGTGTCTTCTACAAAATTGGTCACTGTTCCCTTTTCAAGATCAGTTATGACTATTCTAAATAGCACGACTTAGTACAGATTCTTGGACCACTCTACTAATTACCTTTTTCCATTTGGAAAACTGATCTCTGTTTCCTGTCCATTATCCAATTATCAGTCCACAACTGGACACTGCCTCCTATCCCATGACCTCCTCATTTCCTGAGAAGTATCTCATGAGAGACTTTGCCAAATGTCTTAGGAAAATCGAAGTACACTATAACTAGCTCACTTTTATCCTCATACTTATATGTAGGCCGAGGGAATAGTAAATAGCCGTGACCCCAGCCTACTCAAGGCCAAGACTTCAGCCTGACCCAGAGACCAGGTCCAGAGGCCTAGGCTGGGCCCAGATCCAGGCCTGATGCTACGATCCAGCCCAGAGGCCAGGTGCTGATGCTAGAGTCTTAACCTAGACCCAGGCCCGACACCGCAACCTGGCCCAGAGGCCAAGTCCTGATGCTGGGGCCTTGGCCTGGACCCAGGCCTGATGCGGTGACTCGACCCAGAGTCTGGGTCCCTTTGCTGAGGCCTAGGCCTAGGCCAGGGCCCAAGCCTGATGCCATGACCTGACTTGAAGGCCATATCCCAATGGGGGCCTTTGCCTGGATCCAGATCTGATGCAGTGACCCAATCTAGAGGCTGGGTCCCAATGCTAGGGCCTAGGCCTTGACCCAGTCCCTCTCCATGACCCGACCCGTAGGCTGGGTCCCAATGCTGGGACCTAGGCCCGGACCCAGGCCCAATGCTGTGGCCTTGGCCAGAAGGCCCGGTCCTGATGCCATGACTTGATTCAAAGGCTGGGTCCCAATGCCAGGGCCTAGGCTGGGGCCCAAGCCTGATGCCATGACCTGACCCGGAGTCCAGGTCCTGATGGGGGCCTTGGCCCAGACCCAGGCCCAACCAAAGCTGTGACCCTACCTGGAGGCTGGGTCCCAGTGCTGGGGTCTAAGCCAAGACCCAGGCCCAATGCCGGGGCATCAGCCAAGAGGCAGGGCCCTGATGCCTAGTCAGGCCCAGGCCTGGGAGCCTCTTTTTGTTCCTCTTCCTTCTTCAGGTCTTGCAAGTCAAATGATGCTATCCAAAGGGGGGAATGCACCGGAGTTAATTAATTCTGACACCTAGGCTGAGGCCCCAGTATCAGAACCCTGCCTCCTGGTCGGATCATGGTATAGGGCCTGGGTCTGGGCCGAGGCTCCAGCATTGGGACCCAGCCTTCAGGACGGGTCTTGGCATTGGCCCATGCCTCCACCAAGACCCCGGCATCATACTATGGTCTAGGCTACGGCCCCTGCTTTGGGCTTCGGCTTATGCCCAGGCAAGGAGCTGGCTTCTACCCTAGATTTAGGCTTGAATCATTAGTTTAAAATGAAAAGAACAAATAAGGTTCGTTTCATTCGGGGGGGCCCTGAGTCGGTTCGGGATTCCCCCAAATGAACCAAATTAGCCTTATTCATTACGTTTTGCAGTTTTGTTTTAAATGAATGCACATCCCTAGCAAGTAATGTGTTAAAGCTCGTCTGGCAGGGAATACCAAGTAAACAATCTTCCTGCCCCTTCATTACACGGGTGGGTGAGAACTAAGACAAGTTGCTTGTCAAGTTTTTGGCTTTGATGGCTGAGACTGGTCTGATCTCCACCCAAATTATGTTGCATATTCATAAGTGATTCCTGCTCTTTTATAGACCAGGATGTCATTGCATGGCAGAGAATGTCTCACCAGGTCATTAAGGATCAAATTGCAGGATGACTTTAGGGATGAGGCTTTGATGGTTCTGAGTCCCAGACAGCAAAACGTTTTAAGGGGGGTTGACTTGTACAGTGAACTCCACAGCACTGCAGTGCTTATTGATTGTTTACCAATTGAAATTCAGTAGGCAAGGATATGGTTATTCCATAGGTATTTTCAAATTTGTTTATATTCAGTGAGAATTGTTGTTACATGCAAGTGATCTATGACACGACCATCTGAAATAGTGGTGTGAGATAGAGTTCCTTATATGGTAAGTGGTAAAAGGGGGGGGGGGGGGTTGAGATGGGGGAAAGGGTGGGTAATAGGTTGGTGGAAGGGGAGAGGTGAGTTGCACTTGTCATGGTTGTTGTAGCAAACAACAACAACCAATCTTTTAGTTGATTTGGTAAAGTTCATATTTGTGTCATGCTCAAGTTAGATTAGACAAATATGCATTGCCCAGTATATTTGCATTTTATGATTTTTTGTTTTATATTTTGGCTAATTGATTTTGACTTTCTGACTCAGAATTAAACACTTACAATCAAAGTTCTAAAAGCTTGCTAACAAAGTTCCAGTAGCAATTGACAAAATTATTTTAACTAGACTTAATGTTGAACAAATAAGCCTGTTCCCCATTCTGTTCTTGAGCTTATTTTAACATGGTTTGACGTATCTCTTCTCTGTCCAACAGTGTTGCCCAGACTTTTTTTCCACTGATTTTGAGGTTTTTAAAATGTGCCTCTGTGATACTAAATGTTTCTTTGAATCCTTTTTAACAGGTAATCTTCAGCTACATGAAAACAGATGGAATTAATTTGGCTGAACTTTGTTGACCTGGGTTAAAGATTTGCAAAGGGAAATGGTACAAATATAGGACTTCTTTGGAAATGTGGAACAGATTTTTATAGATTTAATTTCTCATAAGGATTATATTAATTTTTGTAAACTATTCTATCCTTAATCTATTATCTATTTCATTGTAAATTAATAATTGACCTTATTTAGGGAAAGGTAACCTGTAAAGAGCATGGTATAATGTGATTGATAATGGTTATTATATGTATCTGGAGTTTTATCTATTTTTTGCTTGTTGTGTCACTCCATCATTACACTTACCATTCATAGAGGCCGATACAGTAAAGCGCGGCTGCAGTTACCCCATTTCTAACCCGCTGTGTACTCACAATTTTGCCGCATAAGTCTAACCCGCGATTCACTATCTGTTTTTACTGATCCTTACCGCTTCTTTAACTCGACGCTTATCCCTTTCCGCCCACGACATGTATATGTATGTAAACGATCCGATTAGCTATTCCCTCCCATACAGTAAAGTGCACCCCGACTATAGCCTATTTAGTCTGCTATCTTGCCGCGTCTTTAATCTACTAATTTACCGCCTATCCTGACCCTTGCATTAGTGTGGTTCACTGGTTGCTCAGCATATTCAATTTAAAGCTTTAACCTTGGTATTTAAGGCTCAGCATGATCCCATACATTCCATTGCACTGTCTATATTCACAAGAATGTAATTATCTGATTCTACCACCAAAAGCCGCCCAGTCCCAAACCAACCCAATCCACAGAAAAAAAAAATGCTTCTCGCACTTAGCCGCCCAGTCCCAAACCAACCCAATCCACAGAAAAAAAAATGCTTCTCGCACTTTTTAAAGATGGCGCCAGCCATCCAGTGCTCCCTCCATGTGACAGGGGCCAGCCAATGGCACAGATACTCTGTCACATTGTAAGGGCAAAGGGCCATCGGTGCCATTTTGATTAGTGGCAGCCGACGGCCCCGGAGCGGGAGATCACTCCTGGGACCCCCACTGGACCACCAGGTACCTGTAAAAAGTTTTTGTGGGGGTCGGGAGGGTGGGGGAAGCTAAGGGATTAGTTTTAAAGGGTCGGGTGGGTTTAGGGGTTATTTTTGTGTGCTGTTTTTCCCACCCTCCCCCAAAACGATAAGAGAACCCCCATGAACAATTTTGTGGGGTTTTCCTATCGGTTTCGGGGAGCCCCCGATTTCTGACGATTTTGAAAATATCGTACGATATTTTCAATCGTCAGAAGCCCGATTCACATCCCTAATCAGGACTGGATCACGAAAGATCAGGACTGGGTCATAGAACATCAGGAGCATGGACAAAGAGGACATCAGGATCAGCTAGAACAAGAGAGACATCAGGAACATCTGGCGGACTACAGGACAAGACGAAGGACATCCAGTGAAGAGATCAGGAACGACGAGGGATCCCAAAATAAAGACAATGGAATTCCAGGCAGGAGCAGAAGCGAGAAGTCCAGAAGAGAACTAGCTCCTTGCCAAAGCATGGAAGAACTGGAAGCAGGGCACTTAAATAGGGCTGAAGAGGAGGAGATGCCCAGAGAGGAGTTCAGGTGGGGCCCAGGGCATATCTGGCTGTGGGCCCTTTAAATATAGAAGGAAGGCATGCCCCTGTCCCCTAGGGGAAGTGGGCAGGACCATGGAGAGTGGCATCCATGCTGCAAAGAGTGCAGCAGCAGAACTGGACTGAAGAACAGGCCCCGATGATGGAGGCAGGCATCCGAGTCGCGAAGAAGATGCTGGGAATGGCTCCTTGCCACAGTCGAGGCCGGGGACTGCGGCCTCTGTGCTGCAGCGAAGATGACGTCAGCAGCACCTGCCGCTCTGGAACGCCAGCACGGCCCCACCGTGCCAAAGAAGGAAAATGGCCTCTTGCCATGTGGAGAGATCCGGGGACAGCTCCATGCTGCAGGAAGGACAGGTGGCGGCGGAGGCCTCTGGGCCGCGAGGTAAGCACCTGCTCGCGGCACAGCCCGCGAGCAGGAGTGCAACACTCCATTTCTGTAACATACTGTGCATCCATGGAAATTCCCCCAAACAATGGAGCTTGGGTGTTTCCCTTACAATTCATCCAACAAAAACATATTTTCAAATTCTGGTATCACCTCATAGTAATAGTAACACAAGCATCTTCCACTGCCAGACACATTGTGTACTAACAGAAAACCCTGCAAAAAAGACACTCAAAATCTATACAGCAAGCCTTAACATATCGTAACATAACAGTAATATCACCAAGGACAAACAACAATAACCCTACCTGTGAAAAAGCAGCACTGTAAATATTACACTTGGTCCCAGAATACCAATGCACCTCCTACCAAGGAAACAAAACAACCCCGATTGCTATAGATCCCTACACAGACACTACATGCTAGCAGAATCTCTCATCTTGGTCACATGCACAGAGCAGAGATAGACCCTCACCAAATACAGAATAAAGGATCACAAATTAGACAAACTGAAATGGCCAAGAAGCCAGATTCTAAGTGTAATAATGGAAAAAGAGAACCACCATTCCTCATAAAACAAATAAAATCAAGAAACATAAAGCATCGATTATAATAGTAAAACCATTCTAATAAAAGAATATTTTAAAACTACTGATAAATAGAATAATATCTAATAATTAAAATCAAATATATTTTTTAAAAATTTCCCAAGCACCAATAATATATTTCAAAAGAGCATACATAACAATTAACACCCAGTAATTAAAACTAATAAGAGTTCCCAGGTATGCTGTCCATACCTGGGAACTCTTGATTTCCAGTCACTCTGAAATTGTCGAGAATTAGGTTAGAGGAGCACACAAACTTTATCCTCTCTCTCACACATACTCACATGTTCATTCTTTCTCACACATACACTGTCACAGACACACACATACATGCTCTTATACCCACCATAACCTCCCTCTCTTTCACAGACATTGACACACTTTCAGGCTCTAAGACCCTCTCTCCCCCCACCACCCACACACAAGTTCTCACTCCCCTGGATTCTCTCATACACACACATGCTCTCACTCTCACTGGCTCCCTCACATATACACAAACACACAGACCCAGGCAAGCTCCCAGTCATTCACACACACACACACACACACACACACTCACACACACACACACATTGACCCCAGGCAGCTCCCATTCATTCTCACACCGCTCCCTCCCCAGCCCACAGGAATGCACCTATTCATTCTCACACACACACTCACAGACCCCCAGGCAGGCACCAATTCATTCTCACACACACATACAACACACACAGGCAGACCCCAGGAAAACACCCATTCATTCTCATACACAGATACAGCCTCAGGCAGGCACCCATGCATTCACACACATACACCTCCAGGCAGACTCCCATTCATACACTTGCACACACTGAAGGCAGACCCCTCTCTCTTTCTTTTGCCAGCAACCTCAGAGCCTCTCTCATTCCTCTGCTACTGCAGTCACTGCTGCCATGTGGATATTTGGGGAGGTGCTGATTGCTGCTACTGGCACTGAAGCCTGTTCTGCTGCCTCCTCTGTGCAGGCCCCATTGTATTAAATATTTGCGGGCTTCCACTTCCTCCATGCTGATCTCGTTCATTGCGAGATCGGCATAGAGAAAGTGCTACTCTTGCACATTCCCAAAGATAACATATGCCAATCACTAAAAAGTAATTTATTTTTTTTACCTTTGCTGTCTGATCTTAGTTTTCTAAACGGTTGGTCACAGGCTTTTTTTCCCACCTTCCCTTTCTTGTTTTTTTGCCAATTCCTTTCACAGGGTCTTTTTTTTCTATTTCTTTTCTCTCCATCTGTCTTCTTCCCTCAAACACACAATCAGGTTCTCATTCTCACATGCTGTCTAGCTGTCTATCTCACACATACACACACACACACACACACACACACACTCTCACACTCACATGCAGTCTCTCTCTCACACACACACACACACATTTACACAGACATACACTTACCGGCTCTCACACTCACATGCAGTCTCACACATCCACAGCTCACACTCTCACATGCTCTCTCTCTTACATACATACACACTGTCTCTCTCGTGCACATGCTGTCTCACTCTCACACAAACAGGCTCTCTCACTCCCACATGCTGTCTTGCTCAAGCATAGCCTCTCACTGTCACATGCTGTCCCTCTCACACAGAGGCTCTCAAATGCTGTCTCTCCAAACATTTAGGTCTTCACTCCAACACACAGTCTCTCAACTCACTCTCACACACACACACAATTTCTCAATTCATCTCATATACACACACACACTCTACAGGCCCTTAGCATCTCTCTCACCTCTGGGCCTCCTCTATGTGGGTTGCCGCAAGATAGGCTCTGTGGCGGCCCTGATCTTCTCTGGCCGCCCGCGACGTCGGATCCGCAGTGGCCCTGCTACCAGGCCTCCTCCTCTACTTGAGCCGCTGTGACGTGGAATCTGCGGCGGCCCTGCTACCGGGTTTCCTCCTCTTTTCAGGCCACAGTGACGTGAGATAAGCCGCAGCCCATTAACGCTGCTCTTATTCTGTACACTGCATCCCACCCATGGGGTCGCTATCAGTCTGTTTTTTAATAATTAACTCACAAAAAATATTTATAGGAAATTAAACAAATTTTATTCTCCTTTGCTGCATTACAAGGTTATAATAACATATTAAAAAATTAATTCTATAATTAAACATAGGATGGAGGTGGTGAGATAATGATTAAAAAACAGATTGATAGCGACCCCCACGGGTGGGACGCAGAGTATTAATATGAAACCATCACCCCTTCCTACACAAAATTTAATAGAATTATAATAATCCCTGATTTTTGGGATATGGTGATTGCCAAGCTTGGCAATAGTATTTGTGATATAGGCAATTTTCACTAGGTTGAATTTTACACTAAAGGTATATTGGAATCTAGTGGGTGATCTTTTTTAAAAAAAAACCTTCTTCTGTACGCGGCAGATGCTCCTCCTCCTTCCTGCCCATGCGGCTCCGGCAACGTTTTTCTTCCGGGGTTGCGCAGGCAGGAAGGAGGAGGAGCACCTGCAGGTTTGAACGTGACTTTTTTCTTCGGGCCATGGTGAGATAAGCTCCACCACGGCCCTGCCAATCTTCCTTCTGTAGTTCCCTGTTCACCCGCCGGTGAGATGAGGTCCACCGGTGGCGGCACGGGCCTCCCATGTCGGCTATCAATGCATGCCCCCCCCCCCCCATGGCCCTGCACCTGGGGGCATTGGCACCCCCTGACCTCCCCTTGGTATACCGCGCCCCCTAATGCTCAGCCCCCTAGGCCCAGGCCTAGTTTGCCTAATGCTTCCGCCGGCCCTGCAGGAAGTGAGCTCTTTCTGTGGAGGGAAATGAAATCCTTTGTGGCCCAGGTGATGGAGTGTTTCTCCTGATGTTTATGTATCTCATAGCTACAGTATTCTCCTCAGGAACAAACAGGCTGGACTCAGACTGGGTGTTCAAATAAAGTTTACTGATTATTTCCAAAACATCAATCAATGTATCACAAACTTTCCACAAATTAAACTGTACATCTGAACTCTATACATTATCTCTCTAACTCCTGGGAGGGAGCTTGCCACTGTCTCCTCATCTGTGCAAACAGCCTAATAAGATGGGGGAATCCTAGTGGGGAGCCCCAGGCCACAAAAAGATCCTACCGGATTCCAAAGTTCTGTCTTTTGCCCACAGCCAACTCAAATCCTGATCCCTTTGGGGTGGAGATCCTGTTGGGAGTCTCCAGATCTTGGTGTTTCAATCCCGTTCTCTCCTTCCTCTCCCAGAGTTCCCTGGGAGAAACGTCTGATGTTCCAGTCTTGAACAGAGCTCTCTATCGCCTTCCTCTAGTTGTGAAAAGAGGTGGGAAAAAACCTCCACACTAACTAAAAGAGGAAAAATCCAAATATTTCTGTCTAAAATATCTCACGATGGGTAGTGCTGTCACTGGTCTTGCTTCCTCTAGGTTGTTGAGGGGTATCTCACAGATCTCCAGCCCCTACTCTCTGGATTGAGGGGGGGGGGGGGTTGCCCCTCTTCAAAGGGTACAGGGTGTTCCCCAAAACAAAACAAAATAAAAAATCTGATCAAAATCTCCAAAAACCTCTCACTCTTCAAAAAAGAGGCAGACCATCTCAGATAGGGAGTGTACTAATGAGGAATTTCCTCTAAACACAAGAAAAATACCAAGTTAGGAGGCCGATACAGTAAAGCGCGGCCGCAGTTACCCCGTTTCTAACCCGCTGTGTACTCACAATTTGGCCGCATAAGTCTAACCTGCGATTCACTATCTGTTTTTACCGATCCTTACCGCTTCTTTAACTCGACGCATTTCCCTTTCCGCCCGCGGCATGTATATGTATGTAAACGATCCGATTAGCTATTCCCTCCCATACAGTAAAGTGCACCCCGACTATCACCTTTTTAACCTGCTATCTTGCAGGGTCTTTAACCTTCTAATTTACCACCTATTGGACCTACAGGCGTGCTTGTATTCACCTTCGCACACTGAGCTGACGATTTTAAAGTATTATCCACTATGATGCCTAGATCTTTTTCCTGAGTGGTAGCTCCTAATATGGAACCTAACATCGTGTAACCTCAGCAAGGGTTATTTTTCTCTATATGCAACACCTTGCATTTGTCCACATTAAATTTCATCTGCCATTTGGATGCCCAATCTTCCAGTCTTGCAAGGTCCACCTGTAATGTATCACAGTCTGCTTGTGATTTAACTACTCTGAATAATTTTGTATCATCCGCAAATTTGATAACCTCACTCGCCGTATTCCTTTCCAGATCATTTATATATATATTGAAAAACACCGTTCCAAGTAGAGATCCCTGAGGCACTCCACTGTTTATCCTTTTCCACTGAGAAAACTGACCATTTAATCCTACTCTGTTTCCTGTCTTTTAACCAGTTTGTAATCCACGAAAGGACATCGCCTCCTATCCCATGACATTTTAGTTTCGTAGAAGCCTCTCATGAGGGACTTTGTCAAACGCCTTCTGAAAATCCAAATACATTACATCTACCTGTTCACCTTTATCCACATGTTTATTAACCCCTTCAAAAAAATGAAGCAGATTTGTTAGGCAAGACTTCTCTTGGGTAAATCCATGCTGTCTGTGTTCCATTAAATCATATCTTTCTATATGCTCTACGAGTTTGATCTTGAGAATAGTTTCCACTATTTTTCTTGGCACTGAAGTCAGGCTCACTGGTCTATAGTTACTCGGATCACCCCTGGAGCCTTTTTTAAATATTGGGTTACATTGGCCACCCTCCAGTCTTCAGGTACAATGGATGATTTTAATGATAGGTTACAAATTTTAACTAATAGATCAGAAATTTCATTTTTTAGTTCCTTCAGTACCCTAGGATGCATTCCACCCGGTCCAGGTGATTTGCTACTCTTTGATAAGATTTCCATCTATTTCAATTTTTCTCAACTGATGGCATAGCAGGGAATGGTCTCCAGTATCGAAGGCTGCAGTTAGATCAACAATTAGTACCAGGATATAGGATTCATCATTGTCAAACCCCTATTGTATAGGGCTGGTTAAGGAAATGAGTAGTGTTTCTGCTGAGCGATTCTTTTTAGAATCTGAATTGGTTTGGGTATAGAATATTATTGTCTTCTAGGTAGCTTTCTAATTGGGATAACACTGCTTTTCTTAGTACTTAAGCGATAAATGGTAGGTTGGATATTGATTATGGTCAAATTTTAGATAATGTGCATGTCAGTCCAAATTCTGCCCCCAACTCTGCCTCCACAACACCTCCTCTCAGTCTGGTTTAACATATGTATGAAATTGACATGTGTGCATAAGTTTACCCATATATTAGGTGGACAATTTGGAAAACACCATTTCTGCACATAAAACTGTTTTACGTACAGAAGTTCCTTTAAAAATCACCCCCGATTAGGCTGGCTCCAGATTTACAGGGCAGGTTGATCCAGTCCTGGTTTTACTCCATTGCATATATTTATTTATTTATTTATTTTTAATTTTTATATACCGACATTCTTACATCCGATGTAAATCATACCGGTTTACATTAAACAGAATAGCAGGAAATAAATTTCCAGCAGGGACTTGTTCTCAATTACCTAGTTTATTCCATAAGAAAAAGCAAGACCTCAAGCCTGTGAATGCAAGGGAGTAAAACCAGAACTGGATCAACCTGTCCTGAAAATCTGGACCCAGTTGGCAACCCTATTCCAAAATGTCATTTAAGTTGAATGCAGTCTACTGAGTTTAGTGTACAAAATTCTAACTAGTCTCTGATCTAGTTCATATTATAACACTTATTAAAGGCCTCTTTCACTGTAAATCATTATTGTTCATCTATAGTTCCATACCAGCAGTAATCCATATAAAATACTTCTATTTGAAGAATCCAGAATAAGAAATCCAGCAGTTCTTTTAGATATTTTATAACTAATATACTGAACCACCTAAAAACCTTACCTCTCTTGCATATCCTGATGTAACATTTAACAGGTCAGAATGTGGGTAATTAAAATCTCCCATTACTGTGTTACCCAATTTGTTAGCTTCCCTAATTTCTGTTAGCGTTTCATCATCCGTCTGTTCATTTTGGCCACATGGACAGTAGTATACCCCAACCGCTATTCTCTTTCCCGTCACACATGGAATTTCCACCCCTAATGATTCTAATGTGCATTTAGTCTCCTGTTTGACTCTATGCCATCCCTAACATAAAGCACCACATCCCCACCAAGTTAATCTACTCTATCATTACGATATAATTTGTACCATGGTACAGCACTTTCCTCTTTCCCTGGTTATCCTCCTTCCACCAGGTCTCTGAGATGCCAATTATTTCTTCATTCAGCGCTATACATTCCAACTCTCCCATCTTACTTAGACTTCTGATATTAGCATACAGACATTTCAAGGTATGCTTTTTTATTTGAATATACAACTTTCCTAGCAGTTAACAGAAATAGTTTGGAATTTTTTAACTTAACCTGTTCTTTATTTATAAGTGCATGGCCTAATTTTGCTTTTATTGGAACCTCTCTATTGGGATGCTTTAATTCCCCTGTGTTTTTAGATCCTTTGAAGATATATTCCTCTGAATTATGCACAGCTGAGCAACTGTCAGCTTTCCCTATTGTTCTAGTTGAAAAGCTGCTCTATGTCCTTTTTAAAGGTTGGCACCAGCAGCCTGGTTCTGTCCTGGTTCTGGTGGAGCCCATTCTTTCAGAATAGGCTCTCCTTTCTTGAAAATGTTTTCCATTTCCTAATAAAAGTAAAGCCCATTTCCCTGCACCATTCTCTCATCAGTGATACTTAACTCCACCAGCCATCCAGCTATCTACATTCTTAATAATCAAATCACCAACTATGACAACCGACCTAACCCTTCCATCTTGGGTACAAGCCCTTGGAGACCCATCCTCAATATGAGAGGATAATACATCACCTGGAGAGCAGGTTCTAACTAAATGATCACCAAGGCGATATTCTCCTTCCACGTGACCTTGCTCCTCCGAAGCAGAACAGACTGGAGTTGGAACTTGGCTTCTACTTTCCTGAAGATCTCCTCTATATGTCTTTCTGTCTGCCTCAGCTCCTTCAGGTCTACGACTGTAGCCTTCAGAGATTGGATTAATTCTCTGAGAGCCAGGAGCTCTTTGCACCAGATGCACACATACACATACAACTTCTCAACAAATGATAGATACATGTGGCACTCGGTGAAAAAGACTGAAAGGCCCCCATCTCACTGCTGTACTGCTGTCTGCATCTTAATATTGTAGAGTTCTTATTTAATTTAGGCTGCTAAGGGAGTAGGGATGGTAAATTAGTCTTTTAAATGTATGTGGTGTATTTAATGCTAATTTGGCAGTGACATGCAAGGGGACAATAATTAATCTATTGATAAGGGTTATATCACTTGCTTGTTTTAGATAAATCCCTAATTGATTTTTGGCATTTTCCTTATTCTCTTATATGGGATAAAAGTTTAGAAATGAAAAAATGTGCTGAGGGGAGTGTGGGAGGAAAGAAAGACACACTGGGGTAGATTTTCAAAAAGCGCGCCTTAGCGTACTTTTGTTGGCGCATCAGGCGCAAACAAAAGTACGCTGGATTTTAGTAGATACGCGCGTAGCTGCGCATATCCGCTAAAATCCTGGATTGGCGCGCGCAAGGCTGCCGATTTCGTGTAGCCGGCGCGCGCCAAGCCGCGCAGCCTGCCGCCGTTCCCTCCAAGGCCGCTCCGAAATCAGAGGGAACTTGCTTTCGCCCTCCCCTCACCTTCCCCTCCCTTCCTCTATCTAACCCACCCCCCAGCCCTATCTAGACCCCCCCCTTACCTTTGTCGGGGGATTTACGCCTCCCGGAGGGAGAAGTAAATCCCTGCGCGCCAGCAGGCCTCTAGCGCGCCGAGACGGGACCTGGGGGCGGTTCCGGAGGGCGCGGCCATGCCCCCGGACTGCCCTGGCCCGAAACCACGCCCCCGGGCCCGCCCCCAAAACGCCACGTCCCGCCCCGAAAATGCCGCGCCGATCGGCCCCGCCCCCGACACGCCCCCTCGAAAAACCCCGGGACTTACGCGAGTCCCAGGGCTCTGCGCGCGCCGGTAGGCCTATGTAAAATAGGCGCACCGGCGCGCAAGGCCCTGCTCGTGTAAATCCGGGCAGATTTACGCGAGCAGGGCTCTTAAAATCCGCCCCACTGAAAAATAATCTAACTTTCCTTTCTTTTAATCAGACATACACACTTAAAATTACCTTTTATATTAAGCACACAAACTAAAGATTAATTTACCTATAGTTTCACCTCTCCCCCAAACTTTAAGTCCCAGAATTACCCAGCAAAGCAATATCACTGATCCTCGTCAGCCACCAGCAAAACCTTCTTTTACTCTCAATACTCTACTTCAAAATTCTGAAAGGCAAAGAAAAATGGATGTTCATTCTATTAATATGAAATGCAATAACGAATTCCTCCCACATCTACTAATATGTTGGAAGTTTCTTGGAGGCAGTTTTGGGGTAAATGTTTTAACAAAGTCTTTGTTTTCTGGCCATGTCTGTCAGTTCTGTGTATCTGATAAACTTCCACCAAATAATTTCACCATTAGGGTTTCACTTTATCATTTGAATGTCCCTTGTACATTCCTTCGACTATGAGAAAAGAAGTATCTTTTTTTTCTACCAAAATATGTTCCTTTACCTGGTAACTTCAATACTATATTACAGCAGCTAAATTATTTGCTCAAAAACCAACACTGACCTCTAGTGTGTCTTCGGAATTTCTTATGTTGCTATTTTCCCAACCTTTAGGGCATTATTAAAGCACAGTTTTCCACATAGCACTTGGAACTAATTTTCTTATTGACTTCAGAAAGTGATTCTTCTGTGATTTCCTTTTATCCTCATTGTGTATGATAAAGTAAATTGAATTTTCATTAATGACTGTAATTATAGAATATAAAACTGTCATTTCCATGAATAATCATCAAACAAGCTGGCTTTGTAAGAAGAATTTAAATTTGACTAAATATCTAATTTAACTCTGAACATGAACCGCCATTATGTCTTATGGTACCGGACAGGAGAATTTTAATTTCTGACAGACGTGATCAGTTGAGTAGTTTTTATCATACTGAATAGTGAATACCCAAAATGCATTTAATACAAGAACTATTGCAGCTTGAGGACAATTATATATGAAATCACTATTTCAAAACAGGGTTACCAGACTTGATGCAGGAAGAAATAACATAACTTTTGGCAACCACAACAAGACAAGGCATTAGAAAAGATATTTTAAAATACATTGGAGATGAAGAATTAACCAGGTGTTAAACTAAATGGTTATGTATGCCGAGCAATGATCCACATCTATTTTTCCGAAAGCACTCTGAGGTTCATAAGGCCGTTTTCTCAGTCGGGAAAGAAAGATTCAAATTCCAGCATGGATGTTACAGAAAAAGGCTAGCTGTATTGCCGATTTTATTCCTTGTCTTTAGGAGATTATTAATCCAGCCCTAGTTTTCTAACTCGCCACCTAAAGCAGTTGCAGGAGTGCATTAGTATTAAGTGCAAGAAAACCAATACTGGACTAAAATCTGGTAATGGCATGAATTCAGGTTGGCAACAAGGTCACTAATTTATATATCCTCTAATAATATCACTTGTCTTCCTGATCTTTTATTATATCCCTGGTGACAAATAAACTGCATTTTAAAAAAAATTCAGGATACAGCAAATGTTTGAAATTGACAAATAATGTTTTCCTTCTACTGAAGTCCTAATCTTGTTTTCTTTCAATTCATAAACATCATAAATTAGTAATAAAAAAAACATCTAACATCTTTAAAACTTGTATGAAAATGTAAGTAAAGAGAAATTCACAGTTTAAAGGCTCTAATACATGGGCCACGAACATATTTTAAACATGAAATAGAATAATGAAAAGGCTGCAGGATTCTCCTTTCCTTCACCTACTGAATGTGCTTTAATTTTAAATATAATTTTAACAAATTATCTAGCACTTTAGGTCACTTCACAACAAAATACAAAATAGTGGCACAAATTATAAGAATAGTCCTTTTCATTATTTGTATTTTAATTACCCATTAGGAAGAAAGTTATAATTCAGAATCCATGTAAGTTAAAATACCTTCTAATAAATTATCATGAAGAATGCCCCAATTCTGTGGTAAATCATATGTATAAAGAGACTGATATTCAGCCACATTTTGTTCAGGTAAGTTACCTGGATAAATGTAAATGGATAACTGAATATACCCAGACAAATCCAAAGTTATCTGAGTAAGCTTATGACCAAAGTTATCAGGATGGCCTTGTATATCCAAGTTATCTGGCTAAGGCCTAGATTCATCAAACTGCTATAAATATAGCAGAAATAGCTCCTGTGATGAGAAAAGGGGCATGGTTAGGGTAATTTTCCAGGTAGTGCATCACATAGCTAGTTTGCCACAATGTCAAGTCAATTTTAAATGGGCTACACGCATACATTTCGGGGTTTATGCGCGTCGCACGCATTTTACAACAGGCCCAGCCATGCGCGTAAACCCCAGTACACGCCAAAGTGCCGGGCTTCTCCAAAGGCGTGGACTGGGGGGTGGGGTCTGGGCAGGGAGGGGCAGGGCGGGGCAGATCAAGCGAGGCAGAGAGAATATGGTACAAATCTACTCTTCTTTCACCTTTCATCACTCCAAATCAAATTAAATCTTCACTAATAGTAACTATGCTGTTCGTATGTATGATTGTGCATGTAAAATTGCCTCTCAGAACCCATCCCACTTCACAAACCTCACCCCGAGTTACTAGTTCCCCCTCTTACAGTGGTATAAAAAGTTCAAAAAACAGTGGACCTCTCTCTCTCTCTCTCCCCCTCCCCCACCCTCCCGAAATAGGATTTGTGATAAATCCCGTTTCGGCCGTAACGCAGAGCTATTGCAGGCATAATGCCAAGAAAAAAGGTTTAGTTATTTCTGGCATTAAATCTCATGACAATGTGTGTTACATTATCGCACGCAATATTAATCAGCCCTCATTTCTATTTACTGCTCACACTTGAATACAATTTTTAAATTTGGATATGCATTTCACGCTGCAGTGTTTATTGCATGTATCATGGTGTTATTATGATAATGCTCTAATGCATTTTAGCTGCATAAATTCAGCCTGCCCAGAAAGGTCCTTCCAAGGCCCTATTCCCACCTTATCCAGATACATTTTGTCTGGATTCTTACCCACATAAAATGTTTTTGCTTAGATCTAAGTGCAGAAATTAAAACCTCACAAGATAACTTTCTAGAAAAATGTGTGCAGTGGTATATATGCATGTATATGTTTGTGAGCAGATCTATTGGGATGTGCAAGGGTAAATAATTTGTTTTGTTTTTTGGTTTGTTTTTGGAAGGCATTTTCCCCATGAATTTTGATTTGTTTAATGTCTGATTTGTTTCTTTTGTTTAAGAAAAACAAATCAAACATTAAATTAAAAAAAAAAAAGGAAATGAGGCATCCCAATTCCACAACCCATCCCCTCCAACCCAGAAAAATGCCGGAGCCAGGATCACCTCCAGCTCCACTTACCCAGTTCAGTGGGGATCTGCTGGTGAGGGGCCCAGGCCGAAGCCTCAGCCTTGAGTTGGGTGAGGCCACAGTAGGTCACTGCAACCTCAGCCTAGGCTCTATATAAGGCCAAAGCTTGGAGGCCTGGTCCCAATGCCTTGGCCTAGGCCTTACATTGGGACTGAACTCAGAGGCTGGGGCCCAATGCAGTGGCCTCAGTCTGGACCAGACCCAATGCAGGTGCCTGACTTGGAGGCTGGGCCCCAACACCTAAACCTCGGCCGAGGCCAGGGTCCAGGCACAGCCCTGAGACTTTAGCCCACCCTGGAGGCTGGGTCCTGACGCCAGACCCAGGCCTGATGCCAGCAATGCCATGCAGCAAAATGATGCTCTATGCTGAGGAGGATGTACCAAAGTTAATTTATTCTGGTGTGACTCCAGTGGATGGCGTCATTAGAAGAAAGAAGATAGAAGACATAAAAAGAGGACCTGCGAGGCCTTGCCTCTGGACCCGGGCCTGACCCTAGACCAAGGCCCAAGCATTGGAATGCAGCCTCCAAACCAGGCCCCGGCATCAGCCCAGATAATTAATAGGTGTAAAATTATGCAAGTAAATTGTCAAATCTATGTGTGTGTCTTTTTAATTAGCAATGCATGTAAATGTTGGCCCTGCCCTGGACTTTTATAAAATACAGAATACACAAGGCGAGATTACTTCCACGCACATATGCTAATTTTATGTGTGTAACATTTTGAAAATTCACCCCTCAATGTTTTCCAGGTCACTCGAAACCTACCTGGACTCAATCCTTTCAATATCAACCTCTAGTTTGCGTTAGTTTGCCTCTTTATAGATTACATAAGAGTTGCCAAGCAATATCTAAATGTAATTTTGAAATACTCTAGTGCAGCCTAACAAAGGGTAATGAATACTAAGCTGTGAATGGCAGAGTTATAGTTATATCAATCGGCTCTGCCTATATCAATAATCCATACGCTATGGTTTAGGTCATTGGTAGAGCCATGAGATGTAAAATGTAGTTGCAAAACTTAGTTGATATTTATCTTTAAAAGCATAATACAGAATACTATCAAACTGAAAGAGAAGGGAGTGCAGAAGTGTCCTGTGATTATACTTCTAGATGTTACTCAGCAAAATGGTAAATGATCCAAACAAAAACTCTGCTATCTTAGTAAACAATACTAGACAATGACAATATTGCAGAATTATGGTGGAAGCTGAATTACCAAGGATATGCCCAATACGGCTACATTTTAAAAGCTCGGTGCAGGCAAAAAATGGGAGATATCCACATTGCCGGGCCGTGCGCACGTCGAGCACATTTTAAAAATAGCCTGGCCACGTGCTTATCTCCTGGTAAGTGTGGAAGTGCCAGGCTTTGTCAATGCGGCGGCTGGAGGCGGGGGTCTGAGCAGGGTGGGGTGGGGCAGGGGCCGGCTCGAAGAAGCAGATAAATTCCAAAACAAAAAAAAATAGGTTAGTTAGTGGGGTTAGGGGTCGGAGAGGAGAGGAGAGGGGAGGGGAAAAGGGAGGAAGGGTAGGTAGGGGTATAGGAAAGTTCCTTCCCAGTCCGCTTCTTAATTGGAGTGGAGTGGGAGGAACTGGTCAAAGGCCCGATCGTGTCGCCTTGCATGCTTTAAAAAAACCCCACCTGTGCACAAGAGTCACGCCCCACCCACACATGTGCGCGCTGATATAAATTTGGGCATGCATGTGCGTGCAGGTATCGTATTTTATAAGATGCGCACGGTGATGCGCGCATGTTATAAAATCAGGGCATCCATGTTAAAATCTACCCCAAAATGAATATAGTGTATTTACTTTTATAACAGATACTGTTTCAGCAGATATTTTATTGAAGAGCGGCAAAATATTGCGAGGGGGGTGGTCCCATGATATTATGCTCCTCCCCAACAAAATCGACAAATTATTGTGGCGATATCACTGTGTTTTTGTTTATCACAGAAAAACTCTACAACAAACAATAATGCAGTATGGGTGGGGTGGAAAAAATCATGAGATGGAGACCCCATCACCCAGGGACAGCTTTGACTTAAAGGGCCAAAGGGCCTGATTTTATAAAACATTTACACACTGAATATTGCGTTTTACACATGTAAATGCACTTTACCGTTGTAACTGGGCTTTTGACAATTGGTACAATATATGCTATTGAATTTTCCATATGATATTCCCTTGTAAGTGCATTCTATGGGGCAGATTTTAACTCCCCAGTGTGTGGAAATCCCGGGAGATACGCATGTGATGCCAAGCGCATTTTCAAAACGGCCCATCCACACGCGTATCTCCTGGTATTTGCAGAAGTGCCGGGCATTTAAACAGGGGCAGGCCAGGCTGAGGTCTGTGTGGGGTGGGGGTAGAGCGGGAGCTGGCTGGGACAGCGCCATTTTGCTATGTCCTCATGAAGCGCGAGCTGGCAGCTGGCCGGCGCACAGAACTTACTCCTGCTCAGAGGAGCAGATAAGTTCTAAAACAAACAAAAAATAGGATAGTTAGGGTGGGTTTAGGGGTCGAGGTGGAGAGGGGAGAAAGGAGAAAGGTTAGTTAGGGGGATAGGGAACTGGGCAAAGGCCCGATCGCGTCGCCACAAGTTTTTAATAAAATACCCGCCTTGCGTGCGCGAGTTGGAACCCATGCGCACATATGCCCGCCGATATAAAATCAGAACATGCTCACGGTGACACGCGCATGTTAGAAAATCAGCACGTCCCTTTTAAAATTTACCATCATGTGTGTAAATAGTTTTTTAAAATTGCTATGGTACTATGTTACATATACATGCTAAATCCTTTTAAAATTGCCTCCAAAGAGAAAAAATGTCCCCGGGGGTAGGTTTGGATCCCCCCCTCCCCCCCCCCACTGCCTAGGGAGGCAAAAGCAACCCAAAAGGAAAAAAAAACATAAAAAATGCACAGTGATGCCCTTATCCCTTCCCATTGGTCCATAAATTGACTCCCTCCAGTGATATCCAAGCCCTCTATACCAATAAAAGCCCCATCCCAAGTATCTGCCTCCCAGACTCCACCCCACAAACTGAAAATTCTCTGGTGTCTAGTGGGCCCCATGCACTCTCCCCCACCCTTGAAGACAGCTCTGGTGGTCTGTGGGAGTAGCTGATATGAGTCCTGAAGGCCTTTAAGGATATCATGGAGGATCTCATTTCTTCAAGATCCACCCTAGTAAAGGTTTTCCCCATAATCAATATCCTTCAGAATAAGTTGGAGGGTTTCTGGCAGGAATAGGGACTGGCACCAGAACTGTTGCTGTTTGTAGACTTCTTTCAGTAGTAGGTGAAAGCAGTGGCGTAGCCAGAATTGATTTTTTGGGTGGGCACAAGGTTAACATGGGTGGGCGGTAGGCATGCAGGTCTACTAGTTGTTTTTTTACTGATAAATAATGCCAAATTATGCAGCATAGCATTCACATCTACGCCTAAGTATGAGGTTTACTTAATGATACAAACATAATTCACGGTGATTTGTGGTACTTTAGCCTTCTTATTATTACGATTTTATACACGGCTCCTACCTGTCCATAAATTTTGAGAGAGCGGTTGTGTTGCTTATATTTAAATTGCTAACATCTCAAAATATAGATATATATTTTTACCTTTGTTGTCTGATCTTTGTATTTTTCTAATCAGTTGGTCCTGGTCTCTTTTTCCCATTTTTTCCCTTATAGCTCATTTCCTAATTCCTTTTCAGTGTCTTTCTTCTATTACTGTCTTCTTCCCTTCCACACACACACATACACGCTTTCTCTCACAGACTCCCTCTCACACACTAAAGCTCTCACTCTCATATGCCCTCCCCCCCCCCCCCAAGCTCACATTATCTGCAGACACACATACAAGTTCTCACCCCTCCCCAGGCTTATATTCTTATGCACACACAGATGCACATCCAGGCACCCATTCTCACCCACACACATAAACCCAGACTCCCATTCTCACCCACAAACCCATGCTCCCAGTCTCACCCACACATATTCAAGCTCCCATTCTCATCCATACATATACACATTTAAGGTCCTATTCTCACCCACACATACACACATTCAAGCACCCATTCTTATCCACATATTCAAGCTTCCATTCTCACCCACCCACACAAACCCAGGCTCTCATTCTCACCCATATATACACACATTCAAGCTCCCATTCTCACCCACCCACAAACCCAGTCTCCCATTCTCAACCACACATACACACATTCGAGCTCCCATTCACCCACATATTCAAGCTTCCATTCTCACCCACATACACACCCAGGCTCCAGTTTTCACCCACACACACTCCCATTCTCATCCACACATACACATTCAAGCACGTGCACAGCTTCCGCTTTCTCCCCCAGAGCAGGAAGATCAGCTGCCTCTCCTGCTGCCACCGGACTCCTGCTATCTTCGGGCGTTGGGCCGAACTTCCTGTCGGGGGGGGGGGGAGCGGAAGCGCAGCGCACAACGTCCGCTTCCTCCCTCCCCCCCTAAGCAGGAAGATCTGCGGACCATACGGCCCGACGCCCGAAGATAGCAGGAGGCCAGTGGCAGCAGGAGAGGCAGCTGATCTTCCTGCTCTGGGGGAGAAAGCGGAAGCTGTGCGCGGCGCTTTTGCTCCCCCACCCCCAAACAGGAAGTTCGGCGGGCCCGACGCCCGAAGATAGCAGGAGAACGGGTGGCAGCAGGAGAGGCAGCTGATCTTCCTGCATTGGGGGGAGGAAGCGGAAGCTGCGCGCGGCGCTTCCACTCCCCCCCCCCCGAACAGGAAGACCGGTTGGCCATACGACCGCAGCAGCGCTTCCCCATGTGTGCCGTGATGGCGCGCGAGGCGTGGGTTCTCTTGTTCGCTGTTGCGGGGATGGGATCCCGCGACAGCCTTGCAGTTCCGGTGCCAGTTGGGTGGGCCTGGGTCTAAGTTGGGTGGGCACCTGCCCACCCAGGCCCACCCGTGGCTACACCACTGGGTGAAAGATTGATTCTCCTCACCAAGAAGCATATTTATATACTAGCCAGCATTTTCCCACAAGTGAAAGGGCTTATCACCTTCTGGTCCAACACCCTAATTTACTGAAAAGAGACATTGTTGGCTAGAGTAAGGGAATGAGAAAAGAGGCAGAGGCATGATGAGATTGCAGCAGAAGAAAGAGTGGGCACCCCACACATTAGCATCAACATTAGCCTCACTCTGTCAGCATCTACTTACTCCCCCACCTTATCCTCTACCTCCCTACTCCATGGCCAAGGCAGAGCAGTCTTTTGACACATCCACAGCAGTTAGCAGTAGTGATTATTATCCCAGAGCAAAGGAGATGCCAGCGCAAATATCAGTCACATGCTTTCTCACAGCATATTTAGTTGAGACATGTACATAAATTGTTACAGATAGCAACATGATATATTCAGTATTATGATCTTATCCGTTTGCAAAATCTTGATTACTGGAAAGAGAAAGTGGAAGTGGCAATCCAATAGCTGTAGTACAGCTCTAAGGCTAGTGCTGATGCCAGCACAGCTATATATAGCAAGAGAAAGTCCAGACAGTCCATGTTGAAACAGTGCACTCAAATTAGGACAGCTTAAGACCATGACAGTGAAGTTCATATAGCAGGACCAGGACCAGAGAGCACAGCATGGAGGCATCAGGAGCCTCAGGAGATGAGACAGAAGCATGGAGCTAGCAGCTGGATGTGATGAGACAGCAGCAGGAATATAACTGAAGTCCGCATCAAGGAGGCAGGACTATGGGCAGAGCATAGAGGAGGACTTAACAAGTAAGCAAAAGGACAACACAGGCAGACTGTAGACTAACCCCATCAGCAAGCTGACACAAGAACTCTGTAGTCAGGATGGGCCCCACAGTCTTCTTCTATCTAGCTGGCACAGGAACTCTGTACAGAGGACCGGCTATGCTTGTTTGGACACCTCATCTTTAATTGCTTTTTTTTCTTTTTACTACTGGGGTGCCTCATGGTCCATTTCCACTGTGGGCTTTTGGTTTGGGAGTGGCATCTGTTTGAAGGGCCTTCCCTTGGGCCATCCTGGTAGTCGGGGACTCCTTCATCCTGCTGGGAGGATGGGGATAGTGCAGGTGAAGGCTCAAGCAATCTGTCAAGGATTTGCGTACGTGCAGTTGACAGATTGTTCATGGAGGTCAAGATGGTGATTAGGTTCTGCGTCAGGGCTGTTGTCTGTGCATGCAGGGTCTGGGAATGGTGGATCTGAGCCCTCCTCAACCGCACCAACTCTGCCTGTATATGGTAGAGGTAGAGCCCATGCCTCCTTTCAATATAGTTGGGCATGTCTTGTATTGCCTGCTCTGGTCCTGCTGGTGGTGTGGTTGCTGGTGGTGGAAGCACCGTCTATTGCTCCAAAGCTGGCATGCTTGGGGTGGCAGGCTAATGTATCTGGGTATCTGCTGCATCCTGATAGTGACATGGCATGCTGGAGGCAGGTCGAGACTGGCTAGCTTGCTTCCATGTCAGTAATGCCCTCTCTATGAAGATGGCAAGTTTAATGCTTATATTGAGGGGTACCAGTATCTGGTGCAGTTCTGGCTGTGGCTGATACTTCTGCTGCTCCTCCTCTTTTTCACTCCACTGGGTCTGTACATCCAGTTGGAAGGTTGTAGTGAGAGCTGGGGCTGCGCTACTGATATCTGGGACTGCACAGCTGGTCCCTGGGGCTTCACGGCTGGGACCATCATGTTCCTGGATGACAGCTGTGGAAACAAAGAAGACATAAGAATGAATGCTAAGAAGTACACATGTACTGTTTGGCATAAGATGCACACTTTGCATCAATCAATGTGAATATGTTATTCCAAAATATGTGGACATCTTTAGCAACCTTGAGAATTACAGGTGACATGAACTTACTGGAACCAGTTTGCATGGTGTCCAGGGTCTCATCCAATCCCTTGAAGACATCTGGTCCTAGCTGTTCTATCAGGCACTGTTCCATGGGGGCAAGGGGCTCCTCCTCCCATCTGGAGCAGATATTTATTGTGGCTAACCACCTTGGTCTTCAGGTGAGCCTTGATACCATGGTAGTGGAAGGCCACCAGTTCTCCTGTCCTCTTTATTCCACTGTGGAAGATTTGGCCTGGGTCATGGTGCACCATATCTGGCCCTTGGCTACCCTAGAAGTTTTTGCTGTATGATTCCAAAACAGCATCCTATAGTTCTTGAGGTCCCTGACGATCTTTGTCTTTGACGGACAACTTAAATGCACGAAGATGAGGCTGCCTTGCTGCCTGACTGCTAGATGCTTCGGTTTCTACTTCTGCTTCTAGAGAGGTGTCACTTCCCCTTATTCTCACTCCCACTCCCCGCTCCCATTCGTTCTTCTCCCCTACTCCTGCACCTGTTCTGCCAACTCCACCCCTGCCCTCTCTGTCTAGCCCTACCCTGCCATCCTCCTCCTGCCACACTTGCCTGCCTATCCCCTTCCACCTCTCACCTCTCACCTCTCACCTCTTCCTATCCCTTCCCTCCTCCCTATCTCTACTCCTTTCCCTGTCCCTACTCCTCATTTTCCTCCTACCACTCCTGTCCTCCTCTTCCCACCTCCTCTCCTCCTCTCCTCCCTCCAATCCCTCTTCTCCTCGAGCCCCTTTTCCTCTCTCCCCATGCCTTCCATGCACCATCCTCTCCAGCTTCTCACTCCTCATAACCACCAATCCTCATTACAAACACTACTCCTCACCACCACCACTAATCACCATCAACTACCACTCCTCCTCCTCACCTCCATCACTCCTCCTCACCACTATCACCACCTATCACCATCACCATGCCTCCTCCATCATATAAAGACAGACACTTGACAAGCACACAAAAACTTCCACACATAGATAAATACAAGAGACAAAGGTAAAGGTAAACAAATGAGAACACTAAACAATAGGACAACTCACTCAGAAATCACTAAACTCCTACTCCAACTCCACTAAACTCTAAATCACCTCCTCTTCTCCCTCTCCCACGCCTGACACAGCCTCAAAGAGGCAGCAGCAGGAAATCGGCATATATAAACCAAGAAAGTAACGTGCCAGACATAAAATTATGTGTGACATTTAAAATGTCATGTGATGCATGAATGTGTTGCACAAAGCAATACTGCAGTTGCGCACAATGATAAAGTATTGCGAGTTGCGAAACTTTCCTACACGATGCGGAATATCAGAAATTTCCCTATCCATGCTCATTTTTTTTTTATTGCGGATGCTAACGTGCTATACTTCTGTTTTATTTATATAGTATTTTGATGATTCTAGGCCTTAGATTGTAAGACTTCTAGGGATAGGGAAATACCTACAATACCTGAATGGAATCTACTTTGAAGTGCTGAAAAGCAGAATATAAATCAAATAAATTCAGGATTCAAATTCCTCCTCTTCCTTGTCCACGCTCTCCCTCTCTGTCTCTTCCCTGTGCTCTACTCTACATCATCCACATCATCTGCTTTAATAACCCCACTTTTTCCCTTGCTAATCCCCAATGGATCCTGTTATTTGAGCTCTTGAAACAATGTGCACATTGAAAGTGTACACCTGGTTTAAGGCAGATGTTAATTTTGGCCTTAGTATGAGCTAAATAGTCCACGAAGAAAAGCATGCCATGTTACTTAGCACATGTCTATAAAGCCTCATTTGCATTTGACATTCCTTCATTTCTTTATGTGTACATGCTAATTTTACTTGTTCGTGCTAACATCTTTTCAGACCAATTTAGTTTTCACCAGTGCTTTTATTCTATAAAGAACAGCGCTGATACTCAGATGCAGGACCATTTTTAGGGGCAAGCACAGGGAAATCAGAGCAGCCACCTATTGCCTCTCAGACACACACAGTAGCCACACTCCCTGCAGATCTTTCCTCTTTCCCTTCCACTGGCAGGAGGCATAAGAGATCAGTGCTTTTACCTCCTAGTGCCTCTTCTGCCACTGCTATGATATGGGAAAAAGCACCAGTGGCGGAAGAAGGTTGAAAGAGAGAGAATGACACCAATAGGACTTTTCTCTGTCACTACTCCCTCCACCGCTGTTGCTTTTCTCTCATTTGCCTTTCCCTTTACTGGTGCTTTTCTCAAATATAGATTCAGAAGGCTTTATTATTATGACAAAATTTGGTATGTGTTTCCAAATTCATAAAGTGGTTAAAAGGGCAAAAAAGAAGAAAGTATGCATACTAGTGCTAATAACAGTAATTAAAATTACAGGATACAGAACGGTTAATAGTACTGACAATTATTATGTTCTAATGCTGTATTTTTTGTGTACCTGGTCAGGAACGCACAGGAATTATGCATCAACTCTATTGGCCAGTGCCCTGCAGAAAACAGCCTTCTGTTTCCCACTCCTTCCAGCTCCTCCCTCCCAGGCAGCAGCTTGCTCAGATCAAGTGGGGATGGGGTGAGGCTAGAGCAGACAGAACAAAGCAGAGAAGAATTACTCTGCTTCTTGATCCTGTCCAACCCCTCTTGTCATTTCTCCAAAGGCTGATGCAAAGGAGAAAAAGGTGCTAAGTATTAACAAGTACCAGCTGAAAAAAAAGCCCTGGTGTGCATGCTAGGGACTTTGTGCATACCATGCTAAATTTCATGCATGGTAAATGACCTTAACATGCACATTAAGCTTTAGTGCATATGCCCCATATGTCATAAAAGCAAAATATGCACTAGTCAAAACGTTCATTTTTATGTGTGCCTCAAAATTCAGTGTAGTATATATATATGTAAATTAATAAATTACCAGCATTAAAAGTGTGCTGGCCAAAATCTTGTTCTGCTTGTATTTGCTTGAGATAGTTTAGCATTATGTATTATTCAGTCCTACTTTCCTTTCAGAAAACCTCTGGGAATCTCTACAGTATCTGAAAAATTGTAATATCTGATCTCAGATTTATATAGGCTACATGTACAAAATTACACATTTTTTAAATCATTTTACTTAACCAAATACTTAACCCTCAGCAAACCATTTTTCATAGGTTTGCTGAGGGTAGGAGTTAAACAAATGCTATCCTACTTAATAAAATCCATTTACTATCACACTGCCAAGCTGCTCGAGTTGCTAATGAGTTGTGGGATGACACAAGTCACTGATTGGTAATGTGGATTGTTTGCAGTGGTGCTGGCCATAGACAGCCCCAGGAAACATTGGGGCAGTAGTGGTAGCAGCCGATCCTGTAGTCGGCAGTAGTAGATCTTCTTCACACTCACAACAGTGCTTCTTCTTTTCTTACCTATCACCTCTCTCTCTGTCATTCTACGAATGCACTGTGGCTCCAGAGTAGTGGATTTGTGAACTGACCTCAAGAGGTTGATTATACAGTGGTGAAGGGCCAGGACATTGGCAGAGGTGGATGTAGTAGAGTTGGAGTGAGAGAACTATGGAGGAGAGTAAGCAAGAAGCATCATCTAATCCACCAAAGCTGTCAAAGTGTATTTGAAATGCTAAATCCCATCATTGTTGAAGGGCATTTGATCTAGTTCTTAAATAAAGAACAATTTTCATGGATACATAAAACAGAGCAAAGCTTTCTAGCGATTTAAATTCTCTTTCATGAGAAGACACCAAATTTTCTGTCAACTGCACTTTTATTTTTTTTGCTAGCAAAGAATATTTTAGTATTAATAGCTAAGTTTGTATTACTCCATGGGGCAAGATTTCAAAATAAAAAAAAGCAAGATAGCAAATCTCTAGAGCAAATTTCTGTCACTGCTAGAAGCATGGGTAATGGATATGTTAAAACCTTAATTGCATTTTCTCTCAGCCTCTTTTTCAGTCACAATATTTCCTCTGACTGGTGCAGCAGCTTAGTTTGATCTTGGCTTCAGAGGACAATCTCTTTGTGAAGTTTGATTTCCAACAAGGCATAGCTTCAGCCACTTCTCATGTAAGAGAAATTCTATTGGCTGCAAAGGTATCAATATTTCATCAGGTCTTTGTTCAGCAATGGTTTTAGCAAATCTTAATGGTATACTTTACCAAGCAGCTTTTTCATACATCATTAAACAGCAGCTCTAGCGCTTGTGCCCTGTTTCTGATTTACCGTAGATAGTAATGTTTAAGATCACATTAAACACCACACATGCTCTCAGCTACAGTATCTGAGCAGCACTGCAGTAATGAACAGTCAATAGTCTTTCCAAATTAGTACTCTTTGGAGCTCTTGTTACTGAATCAAGTAAATATCTTTGGAGCTTCCTGGGATGGCAGTGCTAATGTCAGATAATGAATTTACTATCTAAATTAAAGGAATTTATTTTCCATATTGACTTCTAAGAACCTGTAGAAATTTAGAAATGGGGTTCAAGCAGTCAGTGAATGCAAGCAGGATTTTCTAAGCTTTTGGAAAGCAGGCTCAAAGATAACCTTCCTCTTCACACAGCAGCTTAAAAGTATTCAGTAGTATAAAGCTGTACAGTATGGTCCTCCAAACAGTCTGATTTGTGCAACATTACAGGACTTGTAACAATGAATGTGTTCTTTAATAATTAACTGGGATGAGAAGAGTATTTGTTGTGTTAAAATACAAGGAAAATAATCGCTGAAAAACAGTTTCAGCATGAGAGATGTGCAAAAGAAATGAATATGAACTGGACAGATTCCAACATGTTTCAAATTCATCTGCTTTTTTGGATTTTCCTCAGATTCATTAGGAACATTTATTGAACATTATATAGTAGTTTTTCCAGAGATTTGATGAAATGTAATGAAAATTTCATACCCTGTGTTTTGAAATTTCCTGGGTTTTTGGCCAATTTCTTTTCAGCTTGAAAGGTGAACCTGTTCAAGCAAATTAGCAAATTACACACATGGCAAATGTCTGGCAAGAACAGTGCACGCAATACAAAAAGAAGTGTGGTTATTTACCACAACACTTGCTATTTTAATAAAGTACTCAGACAGGTTTGTGAGAGAGAAAGAGAGAGAGACTCTTTACAAGGGTCTCATATAAGTAAACTATTTATACCATTGTAGGAGGGGCAACTAGTAACTCAGGGTGAGGTTTTGGTGGTGGCCTAGATTTTGGGGGGCAGATGTACATGCACAATTAGAGGTACAAACAGCACAGTACACATTAGTGAAGATTTGATATGATTTGGAGTGTTGAAAGGTTGACAAAGATGAGATTTGTACATTGTACCCTTGACCTAGCTTGATAGCAGCTAGGTAGAGAGTAATCAAACTAGGTTGAGAATATATTGTACAAATCTCATCTTTGTGTCCCTTCCTCACTCCAAATCACATCAAATCTTCACATAAGAACATAAGAACTTGCCATACTGGGTCAGACCAAGGGTCCATCAACCTCAGCATCCTGTTTCCAACAGTGGCCAATCCAGGCTACAAGTACCTGGCAAGTACCCAAACACTAAGTAAATCCCATGCCACTGATGCCAGTATTAGCGCATGGCTATTCCCTAAGTCAGCTTGATTAAAAGTAGTTAATGGACTGTTAACAGACCAGCTCCCCCAAGGGGAGGAGTTAGCAATCTGTTAGAGATCAGCTCCCCTGAGGGGAGGAGTTAGCAACCTGATGTCGATCAACTCTCCCAAGGGGCGGAGTTAGCAATCTGCTACTTCTCCTGTTAAGGAGTTAGCAATCTGTTAATGATCAGCTCCTCTAGAAGGGAGGAGTTAGCAATCTAATCAATGCTGTACCGCGAAGGGGAGGAGCTGGCAATTTATAATACTCCATAGGCAGAGTTATCACTCTGTAGTGGGTTGGCTCCCCACAGAGTGACAGTCTGTACATACAACTCTTGTAGTGTGGGGAAGAGCACCCAATATAAGTTGATGAATCCCTGGGCCGATGGCAGATGACAGCGCCTCCAGGGAGATATCCTGAGAGGGACCACCGGCTAGGCTGGAGTATGGAGACAGACACAGATAGTTCTTTATTTAGACAGGTAGTAGAACCACCAGAGGTGGCAGTAGTGAGCTGATGTACCCAGCAGGGCTGAAGTCCCTCAGATACTGGAACTGCAGTCTCTGGGTTTGCTGAGCTGTAGAGAGAGACTATAGGTAGTGAGTAGACAGGGTATGCTGGATACATAACCAGTAGATGATACACTCACAATTGTAGATATATCTGTAATGGCTCCTATACAACAGAGAGTCTTCAGTATATTCAGGATCAGGAGCCTTTAGGCGAGTACTGGTTCCTAACTGCAATCTGGAATAAGAACTCACAATATCTGTGTATGCGATGGCTTCTGAAATAGAAGAGAGTCTTTGGAGGGTTATAGAAGAGAGTCTTTGAAGGGTTTTAGGAACATGGGCCCTCGTGGAGCGAGTATCGGTTCCTATCTGCAATATGAAATAGTAATTCACAAGATGTAGGTAGGTGATAACTTCTGAGATAGAAGAGAGTCTTTGAAGGATTTTAGGAACATGGGCCTTCATGGAGCGAGTACCGGTTCCTATCTGCAATCTGCAATAATCACTCACGATCTCCGTACCTGCGATAATGTCTTAAACAGAAGAGAGTCTTCAGTACTAGGGGAACATGGGCCCTTGTGGAGCGAGTACTGGTTCCTATCTGCAATAGAACTCACAGTGTTCACGTCTGCGATCGCTTCCAGGCAATAGGGAGTCTTCTGAGCATTCAGGGATGTAGGCCCTTGAGGAGCGAGTACTGGATCCCGTCTTAGAATCTGAAATCAAGAAGAGAGAGCGGGGCCTCCGAGGAGCGGGTACCCCTTGGTAAGTTTGTGGAGGCAGAGCAGCAAAGAAACAATTCCCCTTGCTAACTCGATTTGTAGTTGCAAACAAAGACCTTTTAAGGTGGAAGCGGATGACGTGAAAATGGGGAGATGCCCCTGAGGTTCGTGCACTTGCCGGTACAAACTCTGGAGCACGCACGCTCCCTTACATCATTAGGATCATGGCGGATCCATGGCTCCAGGCCAGCCCGTGGACTCCGGGAAGAAGCGGCGAGGAGAAGCCGTGGCAGCATCTGTCTGTCAGACCCGAAGGGAGTCGCCACAGAGGTAGAGAGGGTGGAGCAAGGGCAAAAACAGGCACGAACGCAACATGGACTTCTCCAAGAACTTATCCAAACCTTTTTAAAACCCAGTTACACTAACTGCACTAACCACATCCACTGGCAACAAATTCCAGAGATTAATTGTGCATTAAGTGAAAAAGAATTTTCTCTGATTAGTTTTAAATGTGCTACTTGCTAACTTCATGGAGTGTCCCCTATTCCTTCTATTATTCGAAAGAGTAAATAACCAATTTACATCTACCCATTCCAGATCTCTCATGATTTAAAATACCTTTATCATATCCCCCCTCAGCCGTCTCTTCTCCAAGCTGAACAGCCCTAACTTCTTTAGACTTTCCTCATAGAGGAGCTGTTCAATCCCCTTTATCATTTTGGTTGCCCTTTTTGTACCTTCTCCAGTGCAACTATATATTTTTTGAGATGCGGTGACTAGAACTGTACACAATACCCAAGATTCAGTCTCACCATGGCATTATGACATTTTCTGTTTTATTCATCATTTTCTTCCTAATAATTCCTAACATTCTGTTTCCTTTTTTGACTGCCACAACACACTGAGCTGACGATGTCAAAGTATTATCCACTATGATGACTAGATCTTTTTCTTGGATGGTAGCTCTTAATATGGAACCTAACATCTTGTAACTTCTACATGTTTTTTTTTCTCTATATGCAACACTTTTCACTTGTCCACATTAAATTTCATCTGCCATTTGGATGCCCAAACTTTCACTCCTGCAATTTATCGACTCTGAATAATTTAGTGTCATCTGCAAATTTGATAACCTCTCTCATCGTATTTCTTTCCAGATCATTTATAAATATATTCAAAAGCATTGGTCCAAGAACAGAACCGTAAGGAACTCCACTGTCTACCCTTTTCCACTGAGAAAATTGACCATTTAATCCTACTCTCTGTTTCCTACCTAGTTTGTAATCCATGAAAGCACATCACCTCCTATCCCATGACTTTTAAGTTCTTTAAGTTCTTCTTCACTCAATGCACAATTAAACTCTGGAATTTGTTGCCAGTGGATGTGGTTAGTGCAGTTAGTATAGCTGTGTTTAAAAAAGGATTGGATAAGTTCTTGGACGAGAAGTCCATTACCTGATATTAATTAAGTTGACTTATATAATAACCACCGCTATTATTAGCAATGGTAACATGGAATAAACTTAGTTTTTGGGTACTTGCCAGGTTCTTATGGCCTGGATTGGCCACTGTTGGAAACAGGATGCTGGGCTTGATGGACCCTTGGTCTGACCCAGTATGGCATATTCTTATGTTCTTATGTTCTTATTAAGTCTCTTATGAGGGACTTTGTCAATGCCTTCTGAAAATCCAAATACACTACATCCACTTGTTCACCTTTATCTACATATTTATTAACCCTTTCAAAAATTGAAGCAGATTTGTGAAGCAAGACTTCCCTTCGGTAAATCCATGTTGACTGTGTTCTGTTAAACCATGTCTTTCTATATGCTCTGTGATTTTAATCTTTACAATAATTTCCACTATTTTTCCCAGCACTGAAGTCAGGCTATAGTTTCCAGGATTTCCTGAGAGCCCTTTTTAAATATTGGGGTTACATTGGTCACCCTTCAGGTACAATAGACGATTTTAATGATAGGTTACAAATTTTAACTAATAAATCTGAAATTTCATTTTTGAGCTCCTTCAGAAACCTGGGATGCATACCATCTGGTCCAGGTGATTTGCTATTCTTTAGTTTGTCAATCTGGCCTACTATACCTTCCAGGTTCACAGTGATTTGGTTCAGTTCATCTGACTCATCACCCTTGAAAACTATCTCTAAAACTGGTATCTCCCCAGCATCCTAATTAATAAACACAGAAGCAAAGAATTAATTTAGTCTTTCTGCAATGGCCTTATCTTCCCTAAGAGCCCTTTTAACCTCTCAGTCATCTAATGGTCCAACTGACTCCCTCACAGGTTTCTTGCTTCAGATATATTTTAAAAAGTTTTTATCTTGAGTTTTTGCCTCTATGGCCAACTTCATTTCAAATTCTCTCTTAGCCTGCCTTATCAATGTTTTACACTTAACTTGACAATACTTATGCTTTTTCCTATTTTCTTCAGATTTTCTTCACATTTTTTAACAATATTTTTTGGATAAAATAGCCTCTTTCACCATGCCGGTAATCGTTTTGCCTTCCTTCTACCTTTCTTAATGTGTGAAATACATCTGGACTGGACTTCTAAGATTGCATTTTTAAACAATATCCACGCCTGTTGTGTACTTTTACCTTTCCAGCTTAACTTTTCTGTTTTTTTCTATTTTCCTCATTTTATCAAATTTTCCCTTTTGAAAATGTAGTGTTAGAGCTATAGATTTACAAATTGTCCTCCTTCCAGTCATTAGTTCAAATTTGATCGTTTTATGATCACTATTGCCAAGTGGCCCCATCAGCATTACCTCTCTCACAAAATCCTTTGTTCCACTAAGAATTAAATCTAAAATAGCTGCCTCTCTCGATGGTTCCTGAACCAATTGTTCCATGAAGCAGTTGTTTATTCCATCAAGGATTTTTATGTCTCTAGCATGTCCTGAAGTTACATTTAGCTAGTCAATATTGAGGTAATTGAAAGCTTCCATTATTACTCCACTGCCAAATTGGTTAGCTTCCCTGATTTCTCTTAGTATTTCATCTGTCTGACTATTTTGGCCAGGTGAATGGTAGTATACTCCTATCACTATACTCTTACCCAACACACATGGGATTTCTACCCATATAGATTCTACTGAGCATTTAGTTTCTTATATGATATTTATCCTGTTGGACTCTATACCCTCCCGGACATAAAATGCCAAACCCTCATCAAGTTGATCCTCCCTATCATTGTGATATAATTTGTACCCTGATATACTTTTTCAGTTTGGAGAAGAGACAGCTGAGGGGGGACATGATAGAGGTGTTTAAAATCATGAGAGGTCTAGAACAGGTAGATGTGAATCGGTTATTTAGTCTTTCAGATAATAGAAAGACTAGGGGGCACTCTATGAAGTTAGCATGTGGCACATTTAAAACTAATCATAGAAAGATCTTCTTCACTCAATGCACAATTAAACTCTGGAATTTGTTGCCAGAGGATGTGGTTAGTGTAGTTAGTATAGCTGTGTTTAAAAAAGGATTGGATAAGTTCTTGGAGGAGAAATCCATTACCTCCTATTATTTAAGTTGACTTAGAAAATAGCCACTGCTATTACTAGCAACGGTAACATGAAATAGACTTAGTTTTTGGGTGCTTGCCAGGTTCTTATGGCCTGGATTGGCCACTGTTGGAAACAGGATGCTGGGCTTGATGGACCCTTGGTCTAACCCAGTATGGCACGTTCTTATGTTCTTACATCACTGTCCCATTGTTTATCCTTCTTCCACCAGGTCTATGAGATGCCAATTATGTCTATCTCATCATTTACTGCTGAATGCTCTAACTCTCCCATCTTACTTCTTAGACTTGTGGCATTGGCATACAGACATGTCAAAGTGTGTTTTTTGTTTGAATTAACAACCTGCTTTTCAGTTGATAGGGATAATTTGGAAATCTTTAGCTCAGGTGATTTTTTACATATAGGCACATGGACTATGTTTGATTTTATTGGAACCTCTCTGTTGAGATGCCCTAACTCTCCAGTTTCATTAGTATCCTTCAAAGATACATTCCTCCGAACCATGCACTGCTGAGTGACTATCGGCTTTCCCCATTATTCTAGTTTTAAAGCTGCTCTATCTCCTTTTTAAAAGTTAGTGCCAGCAGCCTGGTTCCACTCTGGTTAAGGTGGAACCAGTCCTTTTGGAAAAGTGTCCCCCTTCCCAAAACGTTCCCCAGTTCCTTTCAAAACTGAATTGCCCTTCCCTGCAACATGGTCTCATCTATGCATTGAGACTCTGGAGCTCTGTCTGCCTCTGGAGACCTCCACGTGGAACAGGGAGCATTTCAGAGAATGTTACCCTAGAGGTTCTGGATTTCAGCTTTCTACCTAAAATCCTAAATGTGGCTTCCAGAACCTCTCTCCCACATTTTCCCATGTCATTGGTGGCCAGATGTACTACAACCATCTCATCCTTAGCACTGTCTATAATCCTATCTAGGTGATGCATGAAGTCTGCCACCTTTGCACCAGGCAAGCAAGTTACCAGGCAGTTCTCATGTCACCCAGCTATCTACATTTCTAATAATCGAATCAACAACTATGATGGCCTCCCTAACCTTTCTCTCCTGGGAGACTTGTCGTCAGTAAGAGAGGAGAATGCATCATCTGGAGAGCAGGTCCTTGCTATAGGATCACTTCCTGCTACACAGGGTGATGTTCTCCAATCGGGAGACCTTTCTGATCCAAGGCAGACTGGATTTAGAACTTGGTTACTATGTCCCTGAAGGTCACATCAATGTACCTATCTGTCTGCCTCAGCTCCTCCAGGTCTGCCACTCTAGCTTCCAGAGATTGGACACATACAATCTCTCACTGGCTGGTAAAAAAAATCATGTATGTGACATAATACAAAAGACTGTGCTGTGCTGTTCATACCTCTGATTGTGCATGTAAAACTGCCCCCAAAACCTAGGCAACCACCAAAACCTCAGCCCAAGTTACTAGTTGTTCCTCCTACAGTGGTATAAAAAGTTAACTAATATGTGTGCCTCTCCAGAGGTGCCTTCTCTCTCTCTCTCTCTCTCTCCTGAGCAAAAAAGGATTTGCAATTTTTAAAACAAATCCCATTTTGGGCATATCGCACAGCATAATGCAAGGAAAAAAGGTGTAGTTATATCTGGCATTAAAACCCACGATAGCGTATGTTATGCTATTGAATGCAATGCTAAGCATGCCTCATTTTAATTTTCTCCACCCAAATTCTTTCTATTTGCGAAAAGTTTTAAAATTTGTATACACATCTTGTGATACGTTATTTATCACAGGCATTATGGCGTTATCGAGGGTGTTAGGACCCTAACACTAGAGATGAGCTTAATTTTTCTGTGTTGCATTGAATTTCGGTTCGGGCACTTCTTTGAAAAATTTCGTTTTTTCCGCGGATTGTTTTTCGGTGGCACAGATCGGAGGAAATGAGTCAGAAAACAAATTGAAAAAAAAATGAATCAGAAAAATACCACCCCAACCCTTTAATTTTACTTTATTACAACCCCCCCACTATCCCAATCCCTCCCCAAGACTTACTAAAAGCCCTGGTGGTCCAGCGGGGTCCCGCGAGCAATGTCTCCCCGTCGGGCTGTCGGGCCTACCAGGAATCAAAATGGTGCCAGTGCCCTTTGCCCTTATGATGTGACAGGGGCTACTGGTGCCATTTGTTGGCCCCTGTCACATGGTAGGAGCAATGGACGGCCGTGCTCCTACCATGTGACAGGGGCTGACAAATGGCACTGGTGAGTCCCCCCATGACTTGCCAAAAGTCCCTGGTGGTCCAGCGGGGGTCCCGAGCGATCTCCTGCACTCGGGCCGTCAGCTGCCAGTATTCAAAATGGCGCCGATAGCCTTTGCCCTTACTATGTCACAGGGGCTACCGGTGCCATTGGTCGGTCCCTGTCTCATGGTAGGAGCACAAGATGGTGCCGGCCATCCATTGCTCCCTATATTTATACAAATTAAGCCCTGGCCGAGACTGGAGAGAATAATACTGTTATGTTCGTGGACCCTTGGGCCGGCTGAGACTGCGGATGGTATTCTGTGGGAACCCACAGGGAGCGTCACAGCCGGGAGGCGGCGCTGAAGAGACTCTGGAGAAGACTTCACCACTGGAAGTCCGAGGTCCCCCCAGGAGGAGCCCATAGGAACCCGCACCTCTTGGACTTAGGCGGGACCCTATGCGACCAAGGATCCGGGTAGCGGCCAAAGAGATGGATGAAGAGGACAGCTGGGGCCCAGGAGGCTGGAAGAATCTTCACCCTCAGAAGCCCGCGGCTCCCCCGGGAGGAGCCCATGAGAGCCCGAGCCGCTGGGACTTAGGAGAATCCTCTGGGCCAGCAAGTACCAGATACCTGAGGTGGTGGAAGAGGCTGAAGTCAGAATCCAAGAACAAAGCCGAGCCAGAAGACAGAGGTCCAAAGCCAGAGCCAGGGATGGAAGCTGGAATCAGAGTCGTGGGATGGAGCCGGGTCGGAAGCCAGAAGTCAGAAGTCAAAACCAAAACCAGGGGCGGAAGCTGAAGACAAAGTCAGGAGACGAAGCCGGGTCAGAAGCCAGAAAACGAAGAGATGATCCAAGATCCAAACGCAGCAACTAGTAACTCAGGGGACTGAGTGAACCTCGTTGCAAGGCACTGAAGATGTCCAGAAGCAGGGTTTAAATACCCTGATAGCATCTGACTTCATCTGAGGCAGGGCTTGAGTTTCCCATGCTGACCCCTTTAAGAGGGACTCCTCCTCGCGCGTGCATCTTTAGGGGGCGGGGCCAGCCGCGGTGGATTGTTGGCATCTCTCCCGGGGAGGGAGAGACGCGTTGGAGGCCATGCAGGCCCGAGGAGGCTTCGAAATGGCCCGGGCCTTCCCCGAGGTAGGTGGAGGGACCGGGGCTCGGCCCAGGACCATAACAAATACATCATTAATGGGAATCACATCTATTAAATCACACAATCCTGTATTAATTTATACATAAATCAATATACAAATTGTATTTCAAATTTAATACAAAAGATATTTCACAAAATATATTGATAATTTTATTTATTAAATTCAAAAAGGAAATGTCACATCAAAAAAACTTTATATTGAATCACCGATTCCCAAAATATATCAAAATGTTTTTGTTGTTATTTAATTTTGTTTAAGCCGCATCATCAAGCCTGACAGCGTGTTCTCTGTGAATTCAAAGTGAGAGCCGCCCGGACCTCTAATCATTTGCGGCAGAAGTTGTAACTATGTTTAGTCTTTTTTTCTTTCAATTTTCTTTCGTTCAGTTTTACAATCTTTTTATATTTTTTGTTTATATTTAAGCTTCAATTCAATGGCACTGCTGATGTCAAAACTGTTATGATTTTAAATCAAGCTTATTTATTGCATTTTATCCCTTTGTAAACATACTTTTTACACAAAAACATTCTTTGTATAGTACATATTCAACGGCATACAGCACATGACACTTTCACAATGAGTGGACACATCAATATATGAAACTATTGCACATATCATAAACATATCAATACTAAAAAACCATCCCCCCATAATCACACACACATCAACACACCCATACCACATTCATTCCATATAAAACCTTTTCCCATAAAGTCTAAATGTACATCTCAATGCTCGCAATATCCACTGATTCTCTATTATTATGTTTATTCCCTCTTCTTCATTGGGCACCATTTTCCCCTCTTCTTCATTCAACACTATTCACCGAGACTGGGGAGAGCCAGTAACTAGGGATGTGCAGAGGGAAGCCATACGTTGCATTCGGGATTCGTATTCGTCGGGGGGCAGATATGTTGCATTCGGCAAGGGGGGCCCCCAATACATACATGCGTTAATTCTTATTTGTTTCCTGGCTAAAATTGAATTAAGTACAATCCCCCACCCTCCTGACCCCCCCAAGATTTACCAAAACTCCCTGGTGGGCCAGCGGGGGGTCTGGGAGCCATCTCCTCACTCACACCCTCGGCTGCCGGTATTCATAATGGCGCCAATAGCCTTTGACCTTCTATGTCACAGGAGCTACCGATGCCATTGGTCAGTCCCTGTCACTTGGTAGGAGCAATGGATGGCCGGCGCCATCTTGTGCTCCTACCGTGTTTCCCCGAATATAAGACAGCGTCTTACTTTCTTTTTACCCCCAAAAGTCCCACTATGTCTTACTTTCAGGGTATGTCTTATATTGGAAAAAAAACCTGAGTGTTCAAAAAAAAATTATTTTTAAATACCTGTCGGAGGGCCGCGTGGGTCCAGGCAGCTGGTGGCGGGAGCCGGGTGGTCGCGTGTTAAATCTAGGCCGCGGGCGGGTGGGCGCTTGTTCCAGGCGGCGGCGGCGGCAGGGGGGGGGGGGGGTGGGTGGACGCGCGTTAGTTCGAGACGGCCGGCGGGCGGCGGGTGGTCGCGTGTTAAATCTAGGCCGGGTCGCACAGGTGCGCATTCATTCACTGCCGGTGGGGGCTGCCTCGGCAGCCCCCACCGGCAGTGAATGAATGCGCGCACAGGCCCACAGCGCCTGTGCGACCCCTGCGATTCGGCGCTGGGGGCTGCCGGTGGGGGCTGCCGGTGGGGGCTGCCGGTGGGGGCTGCGGCAGTGAATGAATTCATTCATCCAGGCGGAGGAGCCGGCTGCTTTCGCCGCTGCCGGCTGCTTTCGGCTGCCGCTGCCGGCTGCTTTCGGCGCTCAAGGCAGTCACATGCTGTGACGTCACGGCATGTGACTGCCTTGAGCGCCAAAAGCAGCCGGCAGCGGCAGCCAAAAGCAGCCGGCAGCGGCGAAAGCAGCCGTCTCCTCCGCCTGGATGAATGAATTCATTCACTGCCGCAGCCCCCACCGGCAGCCCCCAGCGCCGAATCGCAGGGGTCGCACAGGCGCTGTGGGCCTGTGCGCGCATTCATTCACTGCCGGTGGGGGCTGCCGAGGCAGCCCCCACCGGCAGTGAATGAATGCGCGCCTGTGCGACCCGGCCTAGATTTAACACGCGACCACCCGCCGCCCACCGGCCGTCTCGAACTAACGCGCGTCCACCCGCCCCCCCCCCCCCCCCCGCTGCCACCGCCGCCTGGAACAAGCGCCCACCCGCCCGCGTCCTAGATTTAACACGCGACCACCCGGCTCCTGCCGCCAGCCGCCTGGACCCACGCGGCCCTCCGACAGGTATTTAAAATTTTTTTTTTTTTTAAATGACCGGTACGTCTTACTTTCGGGGGATGTGTTACATTAGCCGACCCCCCTAAAATTCCCACTACGTCTTACTATCAGGGGTGTCTTACTATCGGGGAAACACGGTACCATGTGACAGGGGCTGACCAATGGCACTCTTACTAGGGACAAGGAAATTCGAACACATCACCCCCTTCGCTGATAGCACTGCCCTGGCTTCCTGTACAATCAAGAATTTATTATAAAGTATTATCTCTAATTTTTAGTATCATCAACAATATTAACCCATGTTTATATGGAGTGACACTTCAACTTTCACACCACAGAGAATCCTAAGATCACAGTGTATAATTTGCAATGTTACTTATTATGTTCTTCTGTTGTTTTCCATCAGGTACTGTTCCTTTTCTCCTCTTCCTGTTTTTCCCTCTCTTCTCTCGCCCCTTCTCTTTTCCTATCTGCTCCCTCTCCCCCACCCTGGTTTTTTGTAATTTCCTCCTTCAGTTATATTGTAAACCGGCATGAGGTACCCACGAATGTTGATATATAAAAGCTAATAAATAAATAAATAAAATAAAAAAACAAAGGACTTCTAATGGTGCCTTCTACTCGGAAAATACACCTAACAAAAATAAGAGACCAAATGTTTTCCATAGTGGGCCCCAAATTGTGGAACTCCCTGCCAGAGTCATTACAGCAGATTGCAGAATGAAAGAGTTTCATGCAAGAACTGAAAAATGTGGCTCTTTAGAAAAGAATACGATTTAACGTAAAATACCAATATGCAGGTAATTTCAACATCAGTACCAGAGATATCGTTAGTGAAAAGAGCAATAAGTAATGAACGATATAAAGTGTAATATTAGTAGAATTATAATCTGTATTTACTTTTGTCGAATTAAAAATATATAAACATGAACTAGATTTGATCTACACTATTGTGATGCCTTAGAATTTGTATAAATATGACCAAAACCTTTACTTATAAATATGAACTAGAACATATACTTATTGTGGTGCTAACCTAGAATGTGAATGGTAACACACAGTATGTGAATTTAGACCATGAATACGAATAACAATATTATAAACCATTGTGATCTTCATTTGGAATGATGGTATCTAAAATGCCCAAATAAATAAATAAATAAATAGTTCAATCTTCTTTCACCCCCCAATTTACTTCTTAATAGAGATGTGAATCGGAACCGGAATCGGTTTGGTTCCGGTTCCGATTCAAATCTTATAATTTTTATCATCTGGCCCGATTCGTTTTTTGTTTATCGGCTGCGCCCGATCTGATAAACAAAAAACCCACCCTGACCCTTTAAAACTGACCACTTAGCCTCCCCCACCCTCCCGACCCCCCCCAAAATGTTTTGAAATTACCTGGTGGTCCAGTGGGGGCGCGGGGAGCGATCTCCCGCTCTCAGGCCGTCAGCTGCGCTAATAAAAATGGCGCCGATGGCCCTTTGCCCTTACCATGTGACAGGGTATCCGTGCCATTGGCCAGCCCCTGTCACATGGTAGGAGCACTGGATGGCCGACGCCATCTGGCGCCATCTTTAAAGAGTTTTCTTGATATACCATCTGTTAAAAACACTGTCTTATAACAACAAGAGAATCTGCCTTCTCCATGGCAGCACCTGTGTTTTGGAATTATTTACCAGCTGAACTGAAACTAAGTGATTGTATTAAAAAGTTTAGATCTTCTCTAAAGAGTTTTCTCTATAAGCAGGCACACTGAAACATCTAGCCAGGATTAATTCTTTTTTGATTATATGAGTCCTTTACCTTCTGAGATCAAAGAGTTTTGTAAGTTAATTGAAGTCTGAAATGATTGCCAAATTTGATATGTTTAAAGGCAAATTGTTGTTTGTATTTTGATCGTATTATTTTTTTGTTTCTATGCAGAAATTATGTGCCGGATTTTAATACCTACTCGCGGGCATAGATTTGTGCACGCAACCCGGTGCGCACAAATCTACGCCCGATTTTATAACTTGCGAGCATTCCCCCCCCACACCTTCCCCTCCCTTCCCCTATCTAACCCAACCCCCCAGCCCTATCTAAATCCCCCCTACCTTTATTTATAAGTTGCGCCTGCCTCCGGGCAGGCATAGGTTGCGTGCGCCGGCCCACGGCCAGCCCGTGATCCTGTGCACAGCGGCAAATGGCCACTGTGCCTGGAGGCTCCGACCCTGCCCTACCCCCGAACTGTCTATGCCCCGCCCCACCCCACTCCACCCCTTTTTTCGAGCCCCGGTACATGCGCATGTCCCGGGGCTTTACGCGCACCACCGGGCCTTTTGAAAATAGGCCAGGTGCGCGTAACCCCCCGTACGTGTGTAAATCCACCTGGCTTTATGTGCATAGGCTTTGAAAATCTGCCCCTATATGTGTTTTATTTTGAACATCATCTAGGCCGCTAGTGCTAGGTGATAAATAAATTTAAATAAATGAAATGAAATGGCGGGGGGGGGGGGGGGTACCTCTATGCAAGGCCTTCAAGACTGGAAAAATAATCTTAAAATGAATCCTGCACAAATTAAATTTGGCTGCATTATTCTGTAACACTATTGTCAGATATTTATTTTGGTTTTATATTTGTGGGTCTCTAAGGGGGCAGTTTTCAAGAGGCTGCTTAGTAGAATTAAGCAAATTTGCGCGGCGATGAGATCGGGACTCCCCCAGTTCCCTTCCAGTCTGCTCCAATTTAGAAGCGAACTGGGAGGGAACTTTCCTACCTCCTACCCTAACCTCCCTTCCCCTTCCACTCTCCTCCCCATCCTCTAAAATCTTTTTTTTTTTTCTACCTTTTATTTCACAAGTTACTTCAGGGCCTGACCTGATGGTCAGTGAGCCATGCTCCGGGACACCGAGAAATAGTGCTGTACTGGCCCGCCCCCGGCTCGCCCCTCCCCACCCAGAACACGTCCCCGGGCCCGCCCCTTGCAGGAAGGCCGGAACCTATGTGCGTAACAGCCTTTATGCGCCTGGCTGGGCCTTTTTGAAAATAGGCTCGGCCCGCTCAAGGCCCGGCCATGCGCGCAAAGGCTGGATTTTATGCATGGGGGGGGGGGAGTTTAAAATCCAGTCGACACTGTTTTCCTCCCATGAACTAAGCACAAGCTTAAGAATACCTTCATTTTTTACCAAACTGTGGCAGAGTGCACCAGAGAAACTCTCAGAGCACCTTAAAGGCGTGGTCCCAGGGAACTGGCCCTGGTCCACCTTAAAGTAAAGCATTCTGGGTGTAAGGCCGGCTCCTCTGAGAAGGAATATAGCATAGACTCAGAGGAGAGCAAAGGGAAGCCCTGGGAAGATGAGGAGAAGGTAGATCTGGCTAAATACTGCTTTGTTGATATTGTTTTATGAAGTAGTGCAAAGTAAGCAGTTTCAGATTTATGTAAAATGCTGTGAAGAATAAAGATTTATGTAGAGTCCTGCATGCAAACTGCTGTAAATTGCTCGTGCTGTACCACACCAACTGAAAGCATGCACACTATGGAAGCCCACACGTACTTTTAATCGGACAAAGGGGGGCAATTTTCAGACAAGTAAATTGGTAAATTTCTGTTTTCCGGAGTAAATGGATTTGAAAATTGCTCTCTGCCTATCAGTTTCTTTTTGGAAATCTCTATATAGGGTGATGACTGATAATGTCATCATTTTTTTCACTAAGAAGCAAAGTTTTGTGGACATTAATTAGTAGGAAAATAATCAAAATATATTTTATATGCTGATTATTAATGAGAAAGTATTTAAATACTTGTTTCATATTTAGTTTATGGCTTTATTTTTAGATTTCATGAGAACTTTAATATAGTGTAACTGGGTTTAAAAAGGTTTGGATAAGTTCCTAGAGGAAAAATCCATAAACTGCTATTAATAAGCAATATTAGCTCATGATTTATTTAATGTTTGGGTACTTGCCAGATTGTTATGGCCTGGATTAGCCACTGTTGGAAACAGGATACTGGGCTTGATGGACCCTTGGTCTGACCCAGTATGGCATATCTTATGTACTTATGTACTTATTACATGAAGTTATACAGAACATAGATATACCATATATAATCGTGTATAGGTAGATATCATGTTTAAGTCAAGGGTATTTTTTTGGGCCCCAAAAATCAAGACTTATCTGTCACTCGTGGATTAGTTGAGGGTAAAATCTAGGGGGCTTATGAAATGGTGAAATCATATGAAGAAACAAACTGATAACTTAAGAAGATCACTTTTATTTATTTTTTAAATTCAAAATAAAGTGTCTCATAAGAACCATCATTTAACAACTTAAGAAAATGTCCCTGCTGTATGAATCCTTGCCTCCTTCCCCCATGACTATTCCTGCTGTTTGAATCCTTCTCTTTTATTCAAATACTTCTGATTCTTCATTGTCAGAATGTACAAATAAATTGAGGAACTGTTCTTTGGTGTTGTCATCAGCGTAAATGTTGTCTTCACTGTCTCCATCTGTTGAACCATCATCCGATGCTAATTTGTCTTTGTCTTCATAGATGACATCATCTTCTGATCCATCCATAACATTGCTAATGCCGCATTTCAGGAATGACATCTTGACTATTTCTGGTGCAATTGATTCCCAGGCATACTTTACCCATTTTGCTACCAAATCAATGTCTGGTTTCATCAGGTACCCTTCTTTTGTTAACTTTACTTGACCAGAACACATCCATTGTTGCCACATATGCTGCAATTGGTCCTTGAAAGGCTTGATGAGACAGATATCTAATGGCTGGAGCATTGATGTGAGACCTCCTGGAAATTTTAGGTTCTTCGGCATCATTTTCCTCTTGAATATTACCATCAGACTCAGTTTTGTACCATCTGCCAGGCAAGACAGGACCACTGTGAAATGGGTTTTTTCATGACCAGTAGTTTTTACAAGTATGGTCTTCTCATCAACACCAGCTATAGTGTGATTGCCAGGCATATCAAATGTCATAGGCGTTTCATCCATACTACCAATGTTATTCATATCAAAATGATTCTTCATTCGCTCTGAATAATGAATTTGTGGAATGAACAGATCTTTTCATCAAGCTCTTTAGGCAGTTTCTATGAAATCTTTGTGCGCCTTTGAAGGCACAATCCATATCGCTTCATGAACCGCGAACACTAATCAGATGATGCTGTGAATTTTTTCAGACCTTCGGTCGCTGAATATTTTTCTTCTTTTGCCATTTGAAGGACACAAATCCTAATGCTCGAGTGAGTCACAATGTAGTCATTCTGTTGGAATTCCATTACCCAGTCATTCAAATTCACTTCCATTCCTTCAAAAGGTGCAATTTTGAAACATAATGTTTTCTTTGACTTTAGCATTTCTTGCAGCTTTTCTTCAATTTCAATCTCTGATGAGTTTTTCACTAATGTCAAATTCTCTTGCAGCGACACAATTATTGGCCTCCTTTGCATGTTCTATAATCTTCAGTTTCAGCGATGTGGTATAAGATGCTCTCTTTTCCTTCTCAGTGTTCATTTTCCTGAGGATAAGATATCATTATTATAATGGCTGTCCCTGCTGTCTGAATCCTCCCCTCCCTCCCCCATGGCTGCCTCTCCTGTTTGAATCCTTCCCTCCCTCCTTCATGGCTGACCCTGCTGTCTGAATTCTTCCCTCCCCCCATGTCTGCCCCTCCTGTTTGAATCCTTCCCTCCCTCCCCTATGGCTGCCCCTCCTATTTGAATCCTTCCCTCCGTCCCTCATGGCTGACCCTGCTGTTTGAATCTTTCCCTCCCTCCCCCATGGCTGCTCTCCTGTTTGAATCCTTCCCTCCCTCCCTCCCTCATGGCTGACCCTACTGTCTGAATCCTTCCCTTTCTCCCCCATAGCTGCCCCTTATGTTTGAATCCTTCCCCCCTCCTGATTCCTTAATTCACCTGCTGCTATCTGGCAATGGCGGAACTTGCTCAAGAACATCATTCCTCCTGCCCCATGGTCTACCAGTGTAGCAGTAGGACAGCTTCTCCTCCACAATTCCTCCAGATCCCTCGCTGCTGGTATGATGATGACAATGAACTTGCGGTCATTCAAGCACATCCTCCCTTCTCCCACATGGGGTCCCAGTGGTGCGCTTTGAATGATGTGGTTTTAAGTGCACCAATCAGACCCTGGCTTGGAAGGGGGGAGGACGTGCCTGTGTAACTGCAAGTGCCATTGTCCAGTCACTATGTAGATTGACCCGTGGATAAGACGACTGCGATTTTAAGGTCTGTTTTTGAGGGTAAAATATTTCGACATACACAAGTATATACAGTATTTTGTATACAACTTTCAAAAACATTAGACTGAGTAATCATAAACAAGAAAGCATTACTTCAGGTTTTCAGTATAAATTAAGCATCAAATTCTCTATTTAGGTCTAAGCAGTGTGTCATTAAGATCTTTTATACTGAAGATTTTCTGGTATAACCTACCATGACAAACAGGAAATAATTTGTTGTAGTAAATTTTTAAACTTTGTACAAAATATATTGAGGACAGGCTTCAAATTAAGAGTATCCTAATGGTTAGAATACTCATTCTGAAGGTCTAAGACATGAGCTCCAGACTCCCTTATGCAGTTGATTATGTAATTTTAGGCATGACATTTGTTTCCTTGCTCTTCTAGGACTCAATTGAAAAAATGCACTTATTGTTTTCAGTTAAATTATATTATTAAATCAATTAAGGCTTATCCAGATTTATTGCTTGCAGTTTTGTCAGTGAAATGGAAATAAATCCCTGGTGATTAAATTTTAGATTTGTATTGTAAGAAATATATACACCTTCCATTCTCATTTGAATCTAGTCTGATCTTTTTAAAGTGTATTCAACTTTATTGGGATAATGAGAATTTCTTTCAACCTGCTTCAAATCTGACTCCTCTTTTAGTTAAATCTGGATTTAATTAAATTGTTTTGAATTTATATAACAGTTTACATCTTTGAATATGAGTGTTAATCTGCAAATATTCCCATTCTATATGATCAAATATCTATATTGAAGTTGATCCACAAACAATTCAAATTTGTCTAATTTGTGATCATTTCTGATCCTTCTCTGATTGTTAGCATTCCTCTAGCCAGGAAGGGATTCAAATTTAATTCAAAACAGTTCATTTACCCCTGCTGTTGATACTATTTTCTTGAAGTCTGTGTCAGGGAAAAAGTCATGTGACAGGAAATATCTACCCAAAACTGTAGAATTAGTTATTTCATTCTTTGGCATCATTGAGGAAACAATTATACAGATCCACATTTAGGAAAGTCTTACTAACTTTTTAGAACTATATTCATGTTTAAAATAGAGCAATATTGGAACTGTACAATCAAAATGGAAAATAATTTTAAGAGCAAAACCTTAGGGACATTCTCAGCTAACCGAAAGACAAAATGTGTCCACAGTACATAGACAGCTTGTTTTCATGTGGTTCCCTGCAAAGATGGCAAGGCCAAATAACTTAGGGATAGAAAGAATGCATGACATCTAGAAACTAAATTATACACAGGGATCTAATTAAGAGTAAAAATACAGCATGTGGTTTGGAAAAATGTATGAATGACATGTAATAATATAAACACGTGAGAATTTAGTACAAGCAAGGAAAAGCATTAATAAACAGGCCACCTAGTCTATTTGTTTACCTGACATCATATGACTTTGCTGGACCACCAGGGAGTTTGGGTATGTCTTGGGGGGGATCAGGAGGGTGGGGGGGTTGTTTAAATTGGCGGCTGAATAATTCGGCGAAAATTCGTTGTATCTGTGGGAATCGCGATATGTTTCGCTTCCCCACGAATACAACGAATATTGGCACATCCGTTGCGGATTGCCAATATTTAGGGACCGAATGCACGCCCCTACTAGCCAGTGAGATATGCTGAATGTCACAGAGTCAGCGAGTTTTACAGTGGTAGATGACAGTCAACATTTCCAGGACAAGAACAATAAAATCAAAATACACTAAAACAGGCACAGCGTGAGCTAATTTAGCATTTTTAGCAACAAAATACTAGTCTTATCTGTGAATTTTATAACAGAAAATTATTAATCCTAAGGGAATGATTGCTGACCAAGGGATAATTATATTTTCCAAAGACCATCATAACCTGAATATGACATATAATAAAAAAACAGAGGGGTTCATATTTGACAGCATTTAGTGGATAACTTTTGAGTAATCTGGCTAAATGTCGTCTTTTGAATATTTTAGCCATATAGGCTAACGTTTAGCCAGAAAACTGATTATCTGGCCAAAATGTATCTGGATAATGTGATGTCATTCTGGGACATTCTGGGTTGAAGTCAGGGTAGCCAGACAAATTATCTGGCTATTTCCAGTATTCAGAGTTAGCCAAATAACTTTTCCATCTATCTTTGGTTGTGCTATGGACTAGTCCTAAAGTTAACCAGATAACGTTATCTGACTAAGTTTAAGATAGTAATGTATATTCAATAGGGTGGCAATGCAGCGGAATATCCTGCTAACAGCAGGAAAAGTTTATCCAGTAACTTTGCAAGCCAGCCAGTTCCTGAATATTACTCCCAGAGTTTCCAGTCAATAAATATTTTATATTGAATTTTTGACAAGGGTGAAAATCAAATATGTAATCGAAAAGAATGTATTTGCTGGCTAGGCTACACTGCTTCTCAGTGGGACTCTGAAATTCTTTCCTGGCCCTCTTGTTCTCAAAAGGCTTGATTTTCAAAAGTATTTACATGGATAGAAACTGGTACAATATATGCCATTGATTTGTCAGAAGGTTTTAAGCACATTAAAAGATACATTTTAAAAGTCTGGCACACACCAAAAGCAGGTGATAATGCAAATATGCTGGGCCAGTTCATGCTGGGCAGATTTTAAAAGGCGCCTGCATATGAGTCTATCTCCTGCTATGCGCACAAATGAAAAGTTCTGAAAAAGGGGCGGGGCATAGGTGTGATCAGGGTGGGGCATGGGCGTTCCTGGATTTCAAATTCAAATTTGTTCATAAATACTTACATGCACAGGAGCGCACTGGGGTCCCCTGCTGTGCAACTTTACTTCTGCTATGGAGGATGTGAAGGTAATAAAATAAAGATAAATAGATAGATTGTCATGGTTTTAAAGGTAGGGGCTATCTGGGGAAATGGGAGGCTATTAAACTAGGAGGGTTTGGAAGACCTATCTCTTTCCTGGACTAACTGGGAATGAACTGGGAAAACTGGAAATGGTGTCAGCCCATTTATCTATTAAAATCCACCCATTTGTGTGGTAGAAGCTGCATTTGCACACATAGGAGCGTGCCCACTTAAAATTGTGTGTTCTGTGTGCTGCAGCAATTAAAAAAGCAAGCAGAATGTTAGGAATTATTAGAAGGCGAATGGTGAATAAAATGTAAAATTCATAATGCCTCTGTATCACTCCATGGTGAGACCACACCTTAAGTACTGTGTACAATTCTGGTCACCACATCTAAAAAAAGACATAGTTGCGATGGAGAAGGTACAGGGAAGGGTGACCAAAATGATAAAGGGGATGGAACAGCTCCCCTATGAGGAAAGGCTAAAGAGGTTAGGACTTTTCAGCTTGGAGAAGATACAGCTGAGGGAGGATATGATAGAGGTGTTTAAAATCACGAGAGGTCTAGAACAGGTAAATGTGAATCAGTTATTTACTCTTTTGGATAATAGAACGACTAGGAGGCACTCCATGAAGTTAGCATGTGGCACATTTAAAACTAATTGGAGAAAATTCTTTTTCACTCAAAGCACAATTGAACTCTGGAATTTGTTTGCCAGTGGATGTGGATAGTGCAGGTAGTGTAGCTGGGTTTAAAAAAGGTTTGGATAAGTTCTTGCAGGAGAAGTTCATTACCTGCTGTTAATCTAGTTGACTTAGAAAATAGCCACTGCTATTCCTATTACTAGCGTCAGTAGCATGGGATATACTTAGTTTTTGGGTACTTGCCAGGTACCTGTAGCCTGGATTGGCCACTGTTGGAAACCAGAATGCTGGGCTTGATTGACCCTTGGTCTGACCAGTATGGCAATTTCTTATATTCTTATGTTATAAAATGGCCACATCCCTGGATGTGGACTGATAAACCAGAGTGCTGGTGCATCCCATTAGGTGAAGTAGGTGATCACCTAGAGTGACAACAATTAGGGGGTGGTGAAGAGCAGCTATATGGGGCCACAAGCGGAGCCTATCCCACTTGTGGCCGAGAGAAACACAGAATCGGCTGGTTGTGAGCAGTGCCCATCCTGCTCGAAGGCAAGAAAAGTAAACACTTGGCAGGCCACAAGCAGTGTCTCAGTGAATGAAGTTGGGACTGGGGGGGGGGGAGGGAGGGAGGGAGGGGGTTGAATGCAAGGTAGGAGGTTTGCCTAGTGCACCTAACACCCTTGCACCAGCCTTGATGAACCGTGCACATGTTCACAAGTTTCTGTCTAAGGGGGTCATTTATCAAAGTGCTTTAGGGCATTTTCGAATGAGAAAAATGCCTTAACGCATGCAAAAACGCATGGTGCGATGGAAAATCGGAGGCAGGATTTCTGGCAAAGCCATATTGCATAGTTTTTTGGGGTTTTTTGTTATTTATACTTTATTAAGTTTCTTAAATGACAATATCATGAAAAAGAAATAAGAAATATGTAACACAACCATAACTGAAATACAAAATAATCAGTATAACCACAACAATCATTTGTGTACATTTCACATAATAGGGGGATAAGGCAATTATTATATATAAATACTAGTTTATATATCATTTACTAATAATTGCCAATCTTAAATAAGATTGAAAATTATTAGCTCATCATATAATAGGAGGAAGACACGACTTACTTTTTATTGACCTGAATCTCAAAACTAAAGCTGTGATTTATCTAACAAAAAAGTCTCCAAATGAGCCGGATCCACAAATCGAAATGTCTTCCCTTGGTAGTTTACTTGACATACACAAGGGAATTTAAGAAAAAAGGTTGCACCTATTCCCACTACTCGATTTTTTAATGAGAGAAAATACTTTCTCCTTGCTTGCATGGGCCGGGCAACATCAGGAAAAATTTGGATCGTATGCCCACAGAAAGATACATCTTTTATTTTAAAGAAATTCCTAAAAATATTATCCCTGTCCTGTTCAACAGAAAATGAAACAAAAAGAGTTGCTCTTTTATGAGTTACATCAATAGATTCCTCCAAGAAGGTGGATACACCTAAACTTGGAGGGCTTTCTATCTCTATATTTCGCTCATTTCTTTTAGATCTTACAGAAAAATAGAAAATCTTAGAAACTTTTGGAAGATCCTCCTCTCTATATTGTAAGATTTCTTTCAGGAATTTTTTAAACATCTCGAATGGAGATAACAAACGTGTCTGTGGTAAGTTTACCAATCTCAGGTTTTTTGATCGCAACAAATTTTCCAACCTTTCATTTTCTTTATGCAAAATTAAACTATCCTGCATAAACACATTCTGAGAGTTTTGTATTAATTGAATCTTAGAATTTAAGACAGTTATTTCTTTTTCACAATTAACAATTTTTGTCTCATGCTGAGCAATTGAGTTAGTATTACCATTAATCACAGTAGATAAGGACTTATTCATTAACGGGCAGATTTTCAAAGCCCTGCTCACGTAAATCCACCCGGATTTACGCGAGCAGGGCCTTGCACGCCGGCGCGCCTATTTTCCATAGGCCGCCGGCATGCGCAGAACCCCGGGATGCGCGTAGGTCCCGGGGTTTTCGGAAGGGGGCATGTCGGGGGCGTGTCGGGGGCGGGGCCGAACGACGCGGCGTTTTGGGGGCGGGGCGCGGCGTTTCGGGGGTGGCCCCGGGGGGGGGAGGTGGTTTTTGGCCAAGGCGTTCTGGGGGCATGGCCGCGCCCTCCAGAACCGCCCTCGGGTCCGGTCTCGGCGCGCCAGCAGCCCGCTGGCGTGCGTGGATTTACGTCTCCCTCCGGGAGGTGTAAATCCATGGATAAAGGTAGGGGGGGGGGGTTTAGATAGGGCCGGGGGGGGGGGGTTAGGTAGAGGAAGGGATGGGAAGGTGAGGGGAGGGCGAAAGAGCGTTCCCTCCGAGGCCGCTCCGATTTCGGAGCGGCCTCGGAGGGAACGGAGGCAGGCTGCACGGCTCGGCACTCGCTGGCTGCCTAAAATCGGCAGCCTTGCGCGCGCCGATCCAGGATTTTAGAAGATACACGCGGCTATGCGCGTATCTTCTAAAATCCAGCGTACTTTTGTTTGCGCCTGCTGCGCAAACAAAAGTACGCGATAGCGCAGTTTTTCAAAATCTACCCCTAAGGAAATATTATCTATTTTTGATATCATCTGCCGTAAATCACCTAAAGACACATTGTCCGGGGGTACCGGATTAATGCCTATACCTAAATCAACTGGTGGAATATCTAACACATTTTTACATGTAAAACATCTTTATACCCATTGGTATCTACCTGCCTTTGCAGGTTTACCTCCAAGGGTGCTATTCCTACCAGTTCTTGTGCCACTTCGGTCGATGGAGACCTAGATGGCTGAGGTGGAGATATAAGTCCTTCGCCAGGTCTAAGGGAGGCCAAAGACACTCCTCCCACACTCTACTCCTTTGGCGATATTTTATGTCTAACAACATGCTGGTCCATTGGGCCTTTATGTTGTTGCTACACTGGGGATGATGTAATCAAGTTTGCCTTTCTTTTCTTCCCCATCCAAGATTAGAACACGCAAAAGTTCTCCCAGACGCCAAGACTAAGCCGGACCAAGCTGCTCGCCCCTTCAATGTGAGCGGCTTAGACGTTGCGCCGGTGGCGACGGTGCGCCGCACTACAGCAGTTGTTATAGTCTGTAGCCACACCCCTCATGTCACCAATCGCGTCGTAGCTGTTCTCACCGGCAAGTTGTTATACAGGGGCTCCTGCAGCACGATAATCCTCGGGGATGGGCTGGCAGCCCTCTCCTTTCTCTTCTCTAGCTCCCTGATGATAGGACGCACTACAGCAGTTGTTATAGTCTGTAGCCATGCCCCTCACGTCGCCAATCGCGTCGCAGCTGTTCTCACCGGCAAGTTGTTATACAGGGGCTCCTGCAGCATGGTAATCCTCAGGGATGGGCTGGCAGCCCTCTCCTTCCTCCTCTCTAGCTCCCCGATGATAGGACGCGCTACAGCAGTTGTTATAGTCTGTAGCCACGCCCCTCACTTCGCCAATCGCGTCGCAGCTGTTCTCACCGGCAAGTTGTGATACAGGGGCTCCTGCAGCATGGTAATCCTCGGGGATGGGCTGGCAGCCCTGTCCTTCCTCCTCTCTAGCTCCCCCCATATTGCACAGTTTTAACTACACCTTTTTCATTAAGCTGTGTGATATGGCTTTATGAGGAGAGAGAGAGAGAGAGACTAGCTATAATGCCCTTATAGTAAGTAGGTATTTATACCTCTATATGAGGCCCACGTAGTGTTATAAAATAGGCTGAACGCATGTACACAATTTTATATGTACGTGTGTATATGCATGCAAATGCCACCTCTACCACATAAGTGGGGAAATTTTATAAGGGATGTCTGCCGACTACTACTAGTTTTCCCAGCTCGTTCCCAATTCACCCAGGTAAGGGCTAGGACTTCCAAACACCCCCAAGTTTATTTGCCTCTCTATCCCCATTACCCCAACCCTTAAAACCCTGCTGACTAGACTAGATTTTATTTTTGTTACTTACATGCCATCCATAGCAATAGTAAAGTTATGCAGCAGGGGACCCTGGTGCCGCTCCTGCACATAAATAATTATGCACAGATTTCAGCTTAAAGACCTGGAATGTCCATGTCTTGCCCTTACCTCTCCCAGACAATGTCCATACCCTGCCCCCTTTTTTGGATGTTTTCCTTTGTGAGTGTATTGGGAGATACGTACATACACGGGTGGCTTTTAAAATCCGCTCGATGCACACCGGCCCGACACAGTCATGTATCTTCTGGTTTTGGTGCGAGATCGGCTTTTAAAATTCACCTTTTTTGTTTGCTTAACACTGATAATTGCTCCAGTAGTATGTTCCATTTACATGCGTAACTCCAATGAAAATGCATCTATAATCAGAGGAAGACGTAAAGGTGGATTTGAAAAGCCGGTCACATGCAAAATTGGGAGATGTGCACGCATCCAGCACAAATGCATGTCCACCCGATTTTATAAGCTGCCCTCAATTGTGCACTGATGTGCGAATCTCTCACATTGGGAAAAATGGGGTGGAATGTGGGTGAGGCCAAGAGATATGTGCACAAGTAGCTACCCTCGTGCGTTCGCAGCTAGATATATTTCAGCACAAATCTACTTCTGCTATGGGGGAGGCATAAGTCTGGGTTAACTGGGGGGAGTGCAGGCTAAAGAACCAGGGAGGTTTGGTGGATCTCGCTGTAGACAAACTGGTGAAGGGTCATATGCTGAATGCCCGTCTGTAATAAAATTCTCTCACTTGTGCATCCCAAAGCCGGCATGCGCAGCTATACATGCACAAGCTTAACATTAGGAGCACCCTTGCATGCGCCAGGGCTATTTTATAACCTGCATGTGTATATGCGTGCAGGATACAAATTGCTGTGTATCTGTCCGCCCACCATTATATGTATATGCGCACCTGCGCGGCCATTTGAATGTTACTGACCCTGGATTTTGCTACTCCTAGGCATTTCTGGTGGCTTTTAGTCCCCTCCCATCCCCTCCTCTTCCTCCTATGAGGGTCTGTTACAAGGTAGCAGAGGGTTATTCTCTGCTGAAGAGCTGGATGGCAGTAAATCTTAGCCAGCTTACTGCCCCTAAATATTTGCTGCCCTAGGCATAGGCATAAAGGGTTCATATTAACAGTTCCAGGGCTGCTCATAACATTCTCCTAGCTGAAAGAGGAAATTAGTAAGGCAAAGCTGAAATTTCCTATTAGGTGAAGAGGCAAGAAGGGACTAAAGGTAAAAAAAATATATCTTTTCTGCGAGTTGTTTTCATTTTCTGGCAGATCTGCTCTTCAGTCAGTAGATATAATGGAAAACAGAAGACTTGAAAATGGTTTGTCTGATGGAGGTTTCAGACAATTTTGTGCCTCAAAAGGTGTAGATGTTACACTAATATAATGTGGCAGCATTAAAGAACAAAGTTAAGATATGTCCACACGAGCACAAATCTTTTGGTCAGAAATGAAACCGTCTGCAACATGTGTAAACAACTATTGGAAGAGACAAGGCACAAAGCAGAAGGGACCGTGATCAGGGAATTATAGAGAGCTAAACTGTTTTCACTCAGTGACAAAGATGACTTGTAGCCTGATCTTCTAACTGTTTCCTTGTTACAAAAACTGGAACCTTTATTAATCTCCCATTGATATGGATTAAGATGGAGAAGCATTAATCAGTGACAAAGTGTAGAATAAATGGTTTTACAGAGACAAAATAACTGTAAAGTTTCAAAAGACTAACGGTCCACTTCAAAACTTTTGGCCTAGTTTGGTTTTAGCTATGATCCTGTGTTTGGGCAGGCTGTGGGGTTAGTTTCACCGGGAAGCTGCAGAGTTGGACTGCCTACATCCTAATTCAACAAGATTTTCACAGGCAGCCCTCACTAGGGACAGAGACCTATAATCTCCTTTAAGGCTTTTAGGAAAAAATGTAAATGCATAGAGAGTTATCATTACAGCATGATCTAGAATATCTTTTCAGATGTTCTAATTTGAATCTGTATTTTGATTTGCAAATTTTGGTGGACAGAAATGAGCTAGAACATTTCATATTGGTCAATAAACCCTCCTCTTGAACTATGATTTGTCATAATTATCTATAATCATGAATAAAATGTAGCCTTAAGTATCTGAAGAAGAGAACTGACCTGATGACTGAGTGACAATGGTGTGCTCTACTTTGATGGTAACTTTTAAACTGGCACATGGACGCACATATGCGCACATTTGTTAGCCCACGCTCAGGGACATGTATATGGCGACACGTTATAAAATAGCTTTGCCGCGTGTTCACATGCACTCAATTTTAAGCGGATGTGCGTATTTGCATGCAAATCCTGCTTCTATGCATAAGTGTGGAAATTTTCCAAGTTCCTTCCCAGTTTGCCCAGTTAAGGGATACATCTTCCAAACCACGCTAGTTTAATAGCTTCCTTTCCGCCCTGTTGGCCACGACCCTTAAAACCCTGCTGATCTGTCTGTTTTGTTTTATTACTTACATGTCATCCGTAGCAGATATAAAGTTGCCTGGCAGGGAATCCCGCTACACGCCAGTGCATGTAAGTATGTACATGTAAATTTCATGGTAAAATCCTGGAACCCTGGCCCATCCCTTTTTGGAAACTTTTTCTTTGTATATGCAGCAGCATGCATGTGCATATCTTGGCAGCTCATACAATCCACTCAGCATGCACGAGCCCGACTTGTGCACCTATCTCCCTGTTTTCCTGTATGCCGAGCTTTTAAAATTCACTGAGAGATTGGGGTTTGATTCTCAGAGTCTGAATTCTGCTCCTTGGGCTGATTGTTGCTGTGGGTGCTGTGGAAGCAGCACTGCAAATCCCAAGGGGTTGGAAGCCTTTTTCTATGGTGACATTAAGTGGGTCATTTCCAATCTCTGCACAGGGCTTGCAGACCTGATGGTTCTTTGTGCCTGTGGACCTGCAAGTGAATTTTTAAAGGGAAACTTCTCGCAGACTTTCTCTTTGAAAATTCAGGGGACCTTAGGCAATGCAGTTATTTATGTATCCTTGTACAATGCAGGTGCAAAGTATATGAGGTGAGGTACTCACAGGAATTTCAAAATGAAATCTCCTGCTTGTTCTTTATGGTGCCCACTCAAACCATGCCCCTTTTTGTCATGGGGAAAAGTATGTGCATTGTCATACACATTACATAGTTTTAGCCACATTCATGAGGAGCAATTTTCAAAACACATTTTTGAAAATTGTGCAAAAACTTTTAAAAAATGACTCCAAAATGATGAAATTTAGGGAACCATGATCTAGGAATTGTCACTGCAAAGGATGAGCTAGATAGAAGAAGGGTTGAAGTTAAGAAAATAAAAAGGGAGAAAAATCTCTGAGTCATACAGGCTGATGCAATACCAGTGGCGTAGCCAGAATTGATTTTTTTGGGTGGGCACAAGGTTAACATGGGTGGGCTGTAGGCATGCAGGCCTACTAGTTGTTTTTTTTACTGATAAATAATGCCATATACTGCACCCTAGAATGGCTTTCTAAGTAATTTGCAACAGCCATTATGCATCATGTATGAAACTTTAAAATAATTTACTTCAATTAATTCTAGCACTTACTAGCATTAAAAATTCCTTATTAATCAGAATTTATTTTATATTTATTGCAGTTTATAAATGCACAAGTATAGAAAACAATCAGATCCAATCATGTAATAAAACAAAAATTAATGTATTCTTTCATGAACCATCTTTGCAGAAAACCAGAAATCTTCATAAATACAATATAATTAATCATCAGAACAGGTGCAGCACAGAGCTAGGGCAATTCACATTACAACTAACATGAAAAAAAAATTCAGATTTTGGTGTCACCTCAGCAAAAAATAACCCTCCACTGCTATTTTGTGAAGTAACACAAACTCTTGCAAAGAAAGAGGCATCTAGAACCTTGCCATTCAGTCACAGCACTGACTCTCAGGATTCAAATAACGGCAACCTTATGAAAAAGCAGCAATGCAAATACTACACCAGGCCCTAGAACATTAATACATCACCTACGGGAATAACAGAACAAGCTGGACTACTACTACTACAGAGAAACTATATGCTAGAAATACTGCATTTCTGTCACACACAGGCAAAACTGAGACTGACCCTTACCTAATATAGAAATAAGAGACTATAAATTAGAAACAGAAACATGCAGAAAAAAACAAAATAGAAAGCCTGAGAAACTAAAATTTCTGAACAGTAGAATACTTAAGAAAGAGCAAAATACAAAAATATAAGAAATACACATTCCCAAAGATGACATATTTAAATTGCTCGTAATAATAAGGCTAAAGTACAACAGATTATCAACAAAACAAATCACAGTGAATTTCATTTTTTTGTATCATTAAGTAGACCTCATACATAGGCATAGATGTGAATGCTATTCAGCATAACGTTTTACACCAGTAGTATAATCATGGGTCAGAAATGAATTTTATATGCTTAGTGAGTCCAAAGTGAAAAGAATTTAAAGTTGATGTAGCATGACATTTCTCATTGTATTCATTGTTGCAGAATTTCTTAATGCATCATGGTAATGACAACATTCAATTTCTTAAGATAATGTAGAAATGTGACAAATTAATTCCATGTTGGTGAAAATGCTACGAAAATCATCTCACATACATTCGGCTCCTTGATGAAGGCAGATGCCAAAACACGGTCCATGTCGGGCTAGTACACCTCGAGCCTTGTAACATCTTTAACTCTCAGGCGTTTCTTCACATGCAAAAAAAGCTAAGTAGCTACATTATCTTAAGAAATTGAATGTTGTCAATACTATGATGAGTTAAGAAATTATGTAACAATGAATACAATGGAAAATGTCATGCTTCATCAACTTTGAATTCTTTTCACTTTGGACTCACTAAGCATATAAAATTCTTTTCTGACCCATGATTATACTACTGGTGTAAAACGTTATGCAAAATAGCATTCACATCTACGCCTAAGTATGAGGTCTACTTAATGAAACAAACATAATTCACGGTGATTTGTGGTACTTTAGCCTTCTTATTATTACGATTTTATACATGGCTACTACCTGTCCATAAATTTTGAGAGAGCGGTTGTGTTGCTTATATTTAAATTGCTAACATCTCAAAATTTTTTTTTTTTTACCTTTGTTGTCTGATCTTTATATTTTTCTAATCAGTTGGTCCTGGTCTCTTTTTCTCATTTTTTCCCTTGTCACTCATTTCCTAATTCCTTTTCAGTGTCTTTCTTCTATTACTGTCTTCTTCCCTTCCACACACATACACACACACACACACACACATGCTTTCTTTCACAGATTCCCCCTCACACACTCACGCTCTCACTCTCATATGCTCTCCCCCCCACACACACAAACTCACATTCTCTGCAGACACACATACAAGCTCTCACTTTCTCATCCCTCCCCAGGCTTATATTCTTATGCATACACAGACGCACATCCAGACACTCATTCTCACCCACACATAAACCCAGACTCCCATTCTCACCCACAAACCCATGCTCCCAGTCTCACCCACACACCCATGCTCCCAGTCTCTTCCACACATACACATATTCAAGCTCCCATTCTCACCCATACATACACACATTTGAGGTCCCATTCTCACCCATACATACACACATTTAAGGTCCCATTCTCACCCACACATACACATATTCAAGCACCCATTCTTACCCACATATTCAAGCTTCCATTCTCACCCACCCACACAAACCCAGGCTCCCATTCTCACCCACACATACACACATTCAAGCTCCCATTCACCCACATATTCAAGCTTCCATTCTCACACACACACCCAGACTCCCATTCTCATCCACACATACACATTCAAGCATGTGCACAGCTTTTGCTTCCTCCCCCCAAAGCAGGAAGATCAGTTGGCCTCTCTTGCTGCCACCAGCCTCCTGCTATCTTCAGGGGTCGGGCCGTATGGCCCGCCGATATTCCTGCTTGGGGGGGAGGGGGAGGGGGAAGAAGCAGAAGTTGTGCCCTGGACATGACATGAGCCGAGGCCGGTAAGTCACATTATTTGTAAATGTAAAGTCCACTCTTTTTTTTGCATTTGATATTTACAATGAATATTGCAGTGTACATCTTATGCAAAACAGTACATGTGCACTTCTTAGCATTCATACGTATGTCTTCTTTGTTTCTACAGATATCACCCATAAAACCCCAAGATCCCTGCCCTGCAGCCCCAGGTACCAGCCAAGAAGCCCCAGTTCTCAGTTGCCCTTTTCTCATGGATGCTGAGACACAGTGGACAGAGTAGGAGCAGTAGCAGCATCATCTTCTTCACAACTTTGGTCGCCCATAGCCCTTGATGCCAGCCTCAAGCTCTCAAGCCTAATGGAGGGATCTGCCCTGCTATAGGAAGAGCATGTCCAGTCACCAGCTGTCTCAAGCGCCCCACATGTCCAGCTGCAGTTCAACCAAAACACCAGCCAACTCAGCTCATCAGCCCAGGAATGCTAGCATTACAGTGGTAGATACCACCTCTGCAACCTGCAAACCTACAACCAGCATCACCAACACTGAGGTGCAGCTACACCATATTCAGGCAGAGCTGGTCTGCTTGAAGAGGGCTCAGATCAACTACACCAACACCATGCATCAGCAAACAGCTTAACCAACATAGGGCTTAATCAATAATTTGACAACAGAAATGCTGCAGGTCATTTAGCACCTGCCACAGTCTGCACCCATGTCATCCCCATCCTCAGAGGAGTCCACTCCGCACAACAATCCCCAGGTCTCAGGCTGATACAGGGGTAGGCCTCAGAAAGGAAAACCACCCTAACCACCAAAAGGCCTTGTGGAGGAAAAGGCACATGAGGCACACAGGTGGAAAGCCTCAAACAATGCACTCAAAGATTACTTTTACATTCAAGCTAGGCCTGTCCTCTTTACAGAATTCCTGTGCCGACTAGATGGAAGAAGACTGCTGGGCGCATCCTGTCTACAGAGTTCATGCCAGCCTGCTGATGTGGATGGACTACTTTCTTCCTGTGTTGTCCTGATGCTTCCTTCTTAAGCCCTCCTCTATGCTCTGCCTATAGTCCTGCCTCCTAGCTCTAGTCTCCAGTCATGGTCCTGGTGTCTTGTCTCATCTCATCCTGCTGCTGCCTTCATGTTGCTGTCTCATCTCATTCAGCTGCTAGTGTCTCATCTCATCTCATCCTGATGCTGCCTCCATGCTGTTTCTAATCTCCTGGGGCAGTTGCCTCCATGCTGAGCTCTCCAGTCCTGGTCCTGCTGCCTGCTATGTAAACTTTGCTGCCATGGCCCTTTGCAGTCCCTTTTTTGTGCACTCTTTCAACATGGACTTTTGGGGGCCTTCTCTTGAACTTTGCTGCCATGGCCCTTTGCTATCCCTTATGAGTGCACTCTTTCAATATGGACTGTTGGGGCCTTTTCTTGCCTTCACATTATTGTGTTGGCATCAGCTTCAACATTATGGTTATACTGTATGATTTGGGTTCCACTTCCTAGATTCTTTGCTGTAATCATCATTTTGCTAAAGGATCAGATCATTTTTCTGTATATGTAGTGTTGTCTTTTGTAACAATGTATGTACATGTATCCACAAAATGTGCTGGTTATTTCAGTTACAATGTCATATGCTGTTTGAGATGGTGTTCTTGCAGAATTTGATTACCATAGATGTTGAATTGCTTTGAATGTTGTGACTACAAATGTTGTAGTAGTTACATATTTTGAAACTATAATTTCTAATTGTGTCTTTTTATTGTGTGGCATGTGTCTTAAGGTTTCACTAGGTTAAGGTTTCACTAGGTTAGAGGTTTGGGACCCACATGACCTTGCATACAAGAATGCCATTGGCCATTCCAACTAGCCAAATTTCTCATATGCAAGAGCATGTGGCCTAGACCTTAAAAAGGAAAGCTAATTGTATGCTCTCAAGGAAGAGTAGCAAAAGCTAAACAAGAAACTCTTTACTGTGGAGCTTCACAAATGGCCATGTTGTCTTCTCCAGCGAGCATACTGTTTGCTAACTATTGGGTACATGGGAATGTATGTCAGATGGGCACTATCTAGTAGGGATGTGAATCGTTTTTTGACGATTTAAAACAATCGTCAGATATATTTTAAATCGTCAAAAATCATTAAGAGTCGCGATACAATAGAAATTCCACCGATTTATCGTGAAAAATCGTAAATCGGGGTAGGGCGGTGAAAACCGGCACACCAAAACAACCCCTAAACCCACCCCGACCCTATAAAATGAATCCCTTACCTTCCCCCACCATCCCGAAACCCCCCAAAACTTTTTACGAGTACCTGGTGGTCCAGTGGGGGCACGGGGACCGATCTCCCGCTCTCGGTCCATCAGCGCCATTTTGGCTGCCACTCAAAAATGGCGCCAATGGTCCGATAAAAAAACCCCCCACCCGACCCTTTAAAAATGACCCCTTAGCTTCCCCCACCCTCCCGATCCCCCCAAAACATAACTGGTGGTCTAGTGGTGGTCCCGGGAGCGATCTCCAGTTATCAGGCCATCGGCTGCCACTCATAAAGATGGTGCCGATGGCCCTTTGCCCTTACCATATAACAGGGTTTCCGTGCTATTGGCCTGCCCCTGTCACATGGTAGGAGCACTGGCTGGCCGGCACCATCTTTAAAGATGGCCGCCGCCGTATTTAAAGATGGCTGCCGCCATCGTAAAGATGGCTGCCACCATCTTTAAAGATGGCGCCGGCCATCCAGTGCTCCTACTATGTGACAGGAGCCGGCCAATGGCACGGATACCCTGTCATATGGTAAGGGCAAAGGGCCATCGGCGCCATCTTTATGAGTGGCAGCCGACGGCCTGAGAATGGGAGATCGCTCCCGGGACCACCACTAGACCACCAGGTATGTTTTGGGGGGCTCGGGAGGGTGGGGGAAGCTAAGGGTTCGTTTTTAAAGGGTCGGGTGGGTTTTTTTTTTTATCGAGCCATCGGCGCCATTTTTGAGTGGCAGCCAAAATAGCGCCGATGGCCCGAGAGCAGGAGATCGGTCCCCGCGCCCCCACTGGACCACCAGGTAATCGTAAAAAGTTTTGGGGGGGTTCTGGAGGGTGGGGGAAGGTAAGGGGTTAATTTTAAAGGGTCGGGCCTCACTACAAAAAGAATAACGATGTGAATCGGAACCAATTCCGATTCACATCACCCACTTCACCCACGATCAGATTTTTCCCCCCTCTAGCCGAACCCGATCGTTAAGACGATCGGGCACACGATTCACATCTCTACTATCTAGCTAGTATTTACCTCCATAGTCAAGTGGACTAGATGTAGAAAAGTATCACTCCGTCTTGGTTAGAGGTAATATAACTTTGTCTTCACTCTGTTGGGGACCAATAGATTGTACAGCCATACTCAAGTCTTAGCGAGCTATAACAAACCATTGTCCTATTTTGTCTCTGGGTATATCACTTAATGCTGACAACATATAACTCTTTAGTCAGAAGTCTGCTTGAAAAGTATATTCAAAACTTGGTCTTCTTCTATAATGAGCTGCTGATGCCAAGCCCAGAGAGTAGATAGTATACATGTAACTCTTGTCTGGTCTTAGGTGGAATAACACAAATGACCGCACAAGAGATAATGTTAGGGCTCTTACATTTGTCTTCACTCTAATTAAATGGCAGGAATTACATTAGCTTTTATAAGTATGACAGTTTGTCATACAGGTTATCTACTTGCAGGCTGCTAGAACACAGTGTCATCCTGTAAATCTCATATAGCCTGCTGTGTGCCAACAAATGAGTCCCATGATTTCAACACTTGCTTCCACGACATTATAACTAATGTATACCAATAAGGGATAGTAACAACACCTAGATCAGTCTTTTCTAATAGTTATCTACAGATCAACAACCAAAGTGCAGGGATGCTAGGGAGTAGGAAGAAGTCCACCTGGTACAAGTAACAGCAGGCCTCAACACTTTCTGCTCTTAGGTAATGGGGACGCTCTATTCTCCATACCTCTGGGACTCCTCAGTTGGCACACAGCAGGTTATAAGAGCTTTACATAGAAGCTACTTTCCAAGATGACATTGTGTTCTAGCAGGCTGCAAGTACATTGAGGTCAATAATCATTAGGCTGGGGTATGGATAAATGATGTGGCTACAGTTTACAACAGAAATGTCCCCTATATACAGCAGGATACATGTGCCATCTAATCTATTCACCCTAAACTTACACAGCTAAATATTAGGGATGTGAATCGGGCTTCGGACGATTGAAAATATCATCGATATATTCAAAATCGTCAGAAATCGGGGGCTCCCCCATAACGATAGGAAAACCCCACGATATTGATCGTGGGGGTTCCCTTATCATTTTGGGGGAGGGTGGGAAAAACGGCACACAAAAATAACCCCTAAACCCACCCCTGACCCTTTAAAAGTAACCCCTTAGCTTCCCCCACCCCTCGACCCCCCCAGAAACCTTTTACAGGTACCTGGTGGTTCAGTGGGGGTCCCGGGAGCGATCTCCCGCTCTGGGCCGTCCTCCTGCTCCCGGGCCATTGGCTGCCACTAATCAAAATGGCGCCAATGGCCCTTTGCCCTTACCATGTGCCATTGGCCAGATCCTGTCACATGGTAGGAGCACTGGATGGCCGGCACCATCTTGTGCTCCTACCATGTGACAGGGGCTGACCAATGACACCGGTAGCCCCTGTGACATAGTAAGGGAAAGACTATCGGCGCCATTTTGAATACTGGCAGTCGACGGTCCGAGTGCAGGAGGTCGCTCCCGGACCCCCGCTGGACTTTTGGCAAGTCTTTTGGGGGTCAGGAGGGTCCCCCAAGACTTGCCAAAAGCTCTGGTGGTCCAGCGGGGGTCCGGGAGTGATCTCCTGCACGTGGGCCATCGGCTACCAGTAATCAAAATGGCGCTGATGGCCTTTGCCCTTACCATATGACAGGGTATCCGTGCCATTGGCCGATGGCCCGCGTGCAGGAGATCACTCCTGGACCCCCGCTGGAACACCAGGTCTTTTGGCAAGTCTTGGGGGACCCTCCTGACCCCCAAAGTCCAGCGGGGGTCCGGGAGCGACCTTCTGCACTCGGACCGAAAAGACTAGATGATGACTAACAGGCAAAGTAGCATTGTATGACACTTTGCCAAAGCTGGCTGCCAGTCCTTGTGGTCTCCCCAGCTTGGGCAGGGGAACACAGGGATCGTGAGATAAATCTGGAACAAGGTCAATTGGGATGCCATAATGTAGAGCAAAATTATGAGATACAGAGCAGGCAAGCTCCCTTAATTTTGTCCAAACAGTGAAACCTTCTTTTTAGAACTCTGAAGGTGCATTCTGTGACACAGCAGATAGAACATAAGGCTTTATTGTACCTTGTTTCTGCTGGTGTGTTGGGAATAATGACAGGTGTGAGAAGTCAGGTTCTGTAACAATATCCTGAATCTCCTGAAGCAAAGAGAGAATATCTGCATCTCTTGCACCATTGTAACTTTTTTATAATTGTTGCCATCCCACAGCAAGTTATAAGATACTAGAAGCTAAGCTATAGCTTGACATGAGCCATCGAAAGGTTTTTCTGAAACCTAAGTCCATGCTGCCTTTTTCTGTAACACTAAATGTATACTATAGCACTTTGTTCTGCTGTTTCATAGCTTTATGGATGGAAAAATACATGTGGGGTTCAGACACAATGTGTGCATGTCACTCAAAACCAAATAATCTCTACCTGGTTCTAGCACTCCTCTAACACTGAAGCTGTATATCATAGATGCCACAAATGTCATTGCAGAAAGACTGGGTATGAGTGTTCATATCCCTGGCTGTTCTGCAGAATGTCCTCCAGAGATACACTTTTGTCAGACATGACACAGTGACTAGGATTGGCCCAAAATGCACATCCTACAGCTTCCATTGAACCAGTGTACCCCTGTGATGGTCAAGACAAACTGTGGCTGACATCCTGGCTGTCAGAGTACAAGTGCTTCACATAGGATACTGATATGGGCACTGTTAACTGAGAGCCAACACAGCACTAGCAGGGTACATTTGACCATATGGAAAGTGCATTGTATAGACATGCAACATTGAAACCTAGGCCCTGGCACTATGGCATGCTGATCTAAATGTGCAAACTACTTGTCATCTAACTGATGCAGTCACATCCCTCACAGCTCCCCCCACCACAATCACTGCCATTAGCTACAAACACATAGCTGGAGAGAGATGATAGAAAGAAGCATAGCTCTTATCTATTAGCAAACCATTTCCATGGAGGCCATCTTCAAATTGTTCAAACAGGCCAGATTGCCTAAGTATAAAGGAATTGTTTGCAGCTCCTGGATACCTGGTGACCACATCAAGGATGCACAGTTGAGTGTCACAGGCCTCTTGCACATTGATGGAGTAGAATAGCTTTATGTTATTGTAGATCACCTACCTGTGAGACAGGGTAGGATCATGGCTACGTGAGTGCAGTCAATAGCTCTCAGAATATTTGAAAAGCTCGCAATGGCATAAAACCCTCTCTTCAAGTTCAGTGAGTCCTGTCTTTTATGAGGGAATCTTATCTACCAATTAATGTAGTTACCTACAGCTCTTAGGACTTGGCCCAGGCAGTGTGAAAAAGATATTTGAAACATTCCCCCGATGACCCTAACTGTTATTTGGAATGTACCAAAAAATGCAGGATGTTCAATAGTTTGGTGAAGCCTGGAATAGTGTGGGAACTTTCTGTGACAGAATCCAGTTACCCTCTGAGTTCTTGATATAATTCCATGATAGTCTGAGAGCTCAGGTGATACCTCATAACCACATGTTCCTCCGTCATCCCCAGCAATGTGTTAAGGGAATGAAAGATTCTATCCCTGTACTGCCTACGTGCCCTCCTACATGGCAAGCCCTGATGTGGGTCACCCCACTCCACCAACAGGGCTTGCAGCTCTGTCTCCAGTGCAGGTACTTCCCTAGGAAGTGTTTGAACCTCCTTTGCCTATTGTTGTTGTAGTATTTGTAGTAGTTGCTGCTGTTGAGCAGCCTGAAGCAGCCAGTATTATAATAATACTAGTACAATTCCCTCTAATATTCTGGCATTTAGGAAGACAGGGCAGGTAACAAGGTATTTTTATTTTCTCACCAGGGTTGTGTAAGTGTGTCAGAGAGAAGGCCTATTTTTATCATGTGTGATAATTATCATTACCCTCTGATAACGGCCACTATGGTGCAATCAAAACTTTTTTTCCATCCTACCGCAAATTAAAGAGGTGATGTATTTCCCACGTTAATTCTGGTGTTACCATGCAATATTATACCATGAAATATGGAAGAAGTTCTTGCATAATTTTCTTGATTTTGTATACCCATTATTATATTTAAATACTAACTCATATTGTGATAATTATTGCACGTCTATTGCACACTAGACCCCATTTAGTGTGTGATGTTGCCCTAGTGCAGTTTGATGAATGACCTAGTTAATTAGGGGTGTTCCAGTGGTATAACTGGGTGGAGTTGAGTTAGCTGAATAATAGGGTCATTTATCAAATCACGTTAGGCCTTATCGCAGGCGTTAGGGCCCTAACACCCATGATAATACCATAAGGCCCACCATAAATAAAGCATCATGAGATGCATATACAAATTTTATAATTTTCCTAAATGGGAGGAGTTTGGGCGGAGTTAGGTGGAGTAAATTAAAATGAGGGGTGCTTAGCTTTATGTGCGATAGTGTAACGCACGTTATCTCATGTTTTAACTCCGGAAATAACTACACCTTTTTTCCTGATGTTATGATGTGCAATATGCCCAAAACGGGATTTACCCTAAAAATTGCAAATCCCATTTTGGGTGGGAGGAGAAGAGAGGGGGGGAGAGGGAAAGAGAGGAAGAGCACCTCTGGGGAGGCACATATATTAATACTCAAACTAGGTCAAGAATGCAATATACAAATCTCATCTTTGTGTACCTTTCCTCACTTCAAATCACATCAAACCATCACTGATGTGTACTGTGCTGTTCGTACCTCTGACTATGCATGTAAAACTGCCCCCTAAAATCTAGGCCACCACCAAAATCACACTATGAGTTACTAGTTGCCCCTCCTACAGTGGTATAAACAGTTTAGTTATAAAAGATTCTGTCTCCCCCCCCCCCCATGGGCTCTCCATCAGGGAATTATCAAGCTAGGGTGAGAGAACATTGTGGAAATCTCAACTTTGCGTGACTTTCCTCACTCCAAATCATGTCAAATTTTCACTGATGTGTACTGTGCTGTTTGTACATCTCACTGTGCATGTAAAACTGGCCCTAAAACCTCTCCTCGAGTTACTAGCGGGCCCTCCTATAGTAGTATGAAGAGCTGAATACTATGTGTGCCACCCTAGAGTCTCTCTCTCTCCCTAGCCCAAACTGTGGAAAAGCATGTATGGCTACTTCTTACCTTGCAATGTGGAACTGCAGTAACATACTGTGGTATCTCAAAAACTACCCTAACCATGTCCTTTTTTTTTATTGCAGGTGCTATTCATATGAAATTTATAGCAAAATTAGAAATCTAGGTCTAATTTATCTAGCCATCTCCAATATTTAGAGTTAGCCAGATGACTTTGTTTATCAGGCTAACTTTGCTAGCCGAACTGTATCTGAATATGGATCTCTATAATTCTATGGTGACCCAAACATAGAGATCCTTTTTCACTAAAATGGATTCAGTCTGCTTGTAATAGCTCCAAAGAACTTTTTTCTATTTTATCTATATTAGCAAAATGATCACAAAACAGTAACAACATGGCATAGGTTTCCTCTTTTCTGTGATACTTTCACTGATTATTTCAAAATAGTCACAAATATTTATTTGCAGTTTTCTAAACATACTGATCTCACAACAAGTGTAGATGTTATCCCTCAGACACCCTGACTACAGTTCTCAATATCTGAAGAAGAGATTATTCAGATTATTGGGTATATTAATTCATCATCTTATTCTCTAATAGCCAGAGGGGCAACCAGTACTCTACTGAAGAACTGTTTTTGATATCCATAATATATCGGGCTTGGTAGTGTGTCCATCAGTGCTCGCGCATATTCCCCAGCCCACCGATCGATGGTGCAGGTGGCTCCCTGGCCGCCTTGGAGGCTCAAACACGCCGTATAGCGGCCATGTCACAACACCAGCTACAAGAGGTACTCCTTGGGAAATTCAGCGCTACTGCAGAATGCAGATTTTGCGCAGAATTCTTCCGTCCCGCAGATTTCCTCCCTCACCTCACAGATTTCCTCCCTCGCCGGAAAACTATTGAAAACTGGAAGGACAGCAGCCATCGCGGGACAGGCAAAAAATAGCAGAGAAGACCCTGGCATGCAGCGAACGGAGCGCTTCCTGCGGCATATGCTCCGTTCGCAGTGAAGATGAAGGCCTGGCATGCCGTTCGCAGCGAAACGGGAAGGCCCCCGTGTGCTGTGATCGGCGTGCCCGGGCCTTCATCTTTGCCACGAACAGTGTGTGCCGCGGGACGCACTCCGTTCGCGGCTTGCCGGGGTCTCCGCTGCTATTTTCTGCTCAAGGCAAAAATGGAAGGCCCCCTTGTGCTGCGAATGGCGCGCTGGGCCTTCATTTTCGCCACGAATGGCACGGGTCCCACGGCATGCAGGTGAGAGAGAATGTGTGTCGGGGAGGGGAGGGTGAGAGAGAGCAGGAGGGTGTGAGAGAGAGCATGTGGGGGTGATGCCGGTGAGAGAGAATGTGTGTGTGAGAGAGGGGGGGACAGAGAGCATGGTTGGTAAGAGGGGGGTGGGGAGGGTGTGAGAGAGCATGGGGGGTAAGAGAGGGTGGGTGGGGGGATGCTTGAGTGTGGGTTTCAGAGAGAGGGAGCCTATATGAGGGGAGGGGGATGCCAGTGAGAGAGAATGTGTGTGTGTGAGAGGTGAGAGGGTGTGGGGGAGTGCGAGAGACAGCTTGGTAAATAAACTTTGCCAGCCCTGGCTTTAGCAAATGTGCCTCCATGTCCCTTACCCTGGATGAAAACAATTTAGTTTTTCCATTTCAGCTAACGCTTCCATGCAAGAGCATATGTGCCAATAAAAAGGCTCGCCGCCCGGGCGTAGAACGGGTACAGTAGCTAGTTGAATTATATTGGGATATTGTCACTTTGGAGCACAATGAACACTTAATGCTAATATAAAAAAAAACCTCAACACGTTTAGACTTGTGATTATACTGAAAACTTTATTAACCTTTGTCAAATTTTTGGGCAGTTGCTAAGTATCATTATTGGGTATGTCATCTGTGGTGGACTTATAAAGTTTTTTTGAATGATTTTGGATTGATCTTTGTTTAATACTTTACTATAGGCCCCACATTGATTAATATTTTTAATGCATCTTTAACAAAGTGCCATTTTCCAGATTGTCTGAAATATGCATGCTTGTCCTATGTTGAAAAAGGCATATATAGATGTTGCAATTCTGGCTAATGTTCAATCTTCCTTGTCCCTTACAAAAATTATTAAAACTGTTATTTTTAAACATTTGCATGATTTCATTGATACCTATTCCATCCTAGATGATTACTAGTTTGGGTTTCATCCATCATATAACACAGTTAGTTTCCAGTCTTGACATCTTTTGACAAGGTTTTGACAGTGGAATCAAATTTATCTTAGTTCTGCTAGATATCTCTGTGACCTTTGACACCTTAAACTGTGATATTTTGTTATCCCATTTATGTAATTTTGGAATTTCTATGCTAATGCTAAATGGTTACTTCCTACTTGACTGCTTGAATGTGGCAGGTAAGTACTGGATCTTCAGTGTCTACCTGATATTTAAACTCATTAGGAGTCCCAAGGCTGCTACCCTGTTCAGTTTTTACCTAAATCCAATCTGTAGTTTATTAATAAATCTAGATATGTTTTACAGGACTTTCGCAGATTATATCCAGTTCTTTATGTCAGTGACCACCATTATATCTAGTGCTTTTTGCCATGACCTATCTTGTTTAATATCAATAAAAAATTGAATAAATGAAAATAAACTTCCTCTAAACTTTAAAGAGTCTGGAATGATCATTTTTAGCAGATTTGAGTCTCCTGAATTCCAATAATCATTTGATTTTGGGGATGTCTCTGTTTCTATCTCCTCCCATGTAAAAAAATACCTGGATCAGAATCGATCCCTTCAATCGCATGTAAAAGCTCTAGATAAAAACTCTTATTTTAAGTTATCCTTATTTCGAAATATCAAAACTTTCTTTAACTCTATTAATTTCCAGACTGTTTTACAAACTCTTGTTTTAACAGGTCTTGATTATTGTAGCTCTGTTCTTATTGGGCTATCGAGAACATTGTTAAGATCTTTGCGGGTGGCCCAAAATTCCATGGCCCATGTTCTAATGGATGTATGGCGTAATGAGTACATCACGCCGGTTGTACATACACTTCACTGGCTGCCTGTACTACAAGGAATCAATTACAAAATGTTAACATATTTATGTTCTCAAGACTTAAGCTAGGATGCTCCCACATGCATTACTAAATTTCTAAAGATTTATAGGTCTTTTTATAGTCTTAAAACAGGAAGTCAAAATTTACTGGACATTTCTCCTCTGAGACTGTTTCACCTCAGATACTTTATTGGAACTTTTTGATTGCTACTCCATTATGTGAAATTCTCTTCCAGATGAGTTGCAGGGGAACCCTGCCTCAGCACGTTTAAGAAGAAGTTAAACATTTTCTAGTTCAAATAGGCATTTGATGCAACCTGTAGCTAGAATTTGCTCTGTTGCTTCTGTCTCAGTATTGAATTTGAATGGCTGGCCAGGCTCTCCGTATGTAGGCAGACTGGGTTGGGGAATCTCTTGTTAGCCTGTATTCTTCTTCTTCTCTTTTTTGTCAAATAGACAAGTCTATTGTACCTCATCTAGGACATTTGGATGTAGCAAATAATAAATCCTTTTAAATAGGTCTAGAAGATACCTTTTGAGTACTTCAGAGTTCCTTACTTTTGTCATATAGTCAACTTTTGATTTCTTTGAGTGCCTCAGATTTATGAAGTAGTAGAAAGGTGTTCTGATGGACATTTACTGACATCAATAGTAAGATCATTATTGGTAGGTAAAAGCAAGAACTGAGAAAAAAAAGTGTAAAGCCCTAGATTTGTTACCACTAATAAAATAACCCACTTTTCCAGAACTCACAGCTCAACACACATTTTAATCATCCAGTGTTTGGAAATCTGTCTTTGTCAATTGCCAGTGCTACCACCAGAAATAGAATTTGTAATTTTCCTTGAAATTGTTTCTGGCCCAATAGCATGGTTTAGTTGAAGCGCACTAAAATTGGTTCTGCCAATTTCAATTGCAGTTTAGTGTCACCTCCAAAGTGAACAAACTAGATTGTCTTCACTTTACGTTGATGTACCTGATAAAGACTCAAGACAAGATCATCACAACCAGTACTGCAAGTGAACTGTGCTTGACGAACCTTACCAATTGTAATATGCCATAAACATTTCTTAGAATCAAAATCATTTTAAGGTGCTTAAGTGAATGCACATCTAGTCCTCTGTACACATATTTGTACAAAGTGTTGCCTGTAATTTTAAAGATGCCTGCCTTAGGGAGGTTTCGTTTTTCCATTGAAGTCCCCTTGATTTACTGTACGCAATATGTTACAGCTTCCTTATTTGCTCCTTTGGGACAGTTACTGACAGTAAATCTCTATTAAAATATTCTTCCATATGGTTGCATGAAAATTTTATTGCACTGAGCCTGAGGCTGAAGGTCACAGCTGAGTAGCTGCAGTTAAGTATTGCAGTCTATAGACTCTGAGGTACATCTGTTCTGGGAGCTGGAGTAAAATTAGAATTTTACTCTCAATAGCAGTATTCAAAAACTAGTTACATTTGTTTGCTAGTGCAGTCCCTTATTAAGGTATTTCACATCTGTTTGCCTTATATGCTACATGTCCCAGGATGTTGTGACTAGATGTTTTAAGTTTCAGTCTAAAAATGACAATTACTAGGCTCGGAAATCTCCGTCATTATGTAGATTTCATTAAACACACATGAAAATGTAATGTTATCTCACATCATTGGATTCTTTATTTTCACGTGCAATTTCTGCAGTATACTTCATTGAAACATTTTCTGAGGCATGCATTGTACAAACTTTATTAGTGATAGAAAAGTTTTAGTTTCATTTGATTAAGTCATTCATAAGAGAAGAAATGGTTGCACTTACATAGGGAGGTGCTGTATGTTTTAGGAAAACTGGAACTTACATGACTGCAGAAATAAAACTGAAGCATTCTGCTGCATCTGGACACTACATTTTAGGGGGTAAATTTTCAGTAATACACCTAATTTCAAACAAGTAAATTTTAAAAACTCGCCGCGCATAAAAGACGGGGGTTACTCATGTGGCGAGGCCTTGCACATGCCGTGCACATTGACAAAGGGCCCGGTCATGTGTGTAACCCTCGTTGTGCCAGGCTGAAAAAAAGGGGTGGGCTGAGGGCGTGGTCTGGGTGGGGCAGGGGGTGGGCCGACAGTGCCATTCAATGCTGTCCTGGGGAAGCGCGTGCCAGCAGCTGGCTGCACGTGGAAATTACTTCTGCTCCAGGGAAGCAGTAAGTAGTAAAATAAAAAATTAGGGGTTGATTAGGTTAGGTTTAGAGATGGAGAAAAGGGAGGAAGGGTAGGGTTAGGGATAGGAAAGTTACCTCCCAGTCCGCTCCTTAACTGGAGTGGAATGGGAGGGAAATGAGGGAGGCCCGATTGCGTCGCTGCGCATAGCTTATAAAATCTCCTCCCCCGCGCACGCGAGTCACGGGCCGCACATGTGCATATGGCCATCAGATTTTATAACATGCACAACCTTGTTAGCATAGTGAACTATACCAAAATAGTGAGCTATACAAAGGGATGATAACTTTCAAAGAAATGTTCATTGTAGCATATAGAATATATGATACTTGCTAGGAGGGATATCTCTATGGATATGGCCACGAGCAGATCTATGCAAATATTTTATAACACATGCAAATGATATTGCATGTTTTATAAAATACCATATCTCTACTCACAACCTAGTGAATGACAGCAGATAAAGACCAACACAGTCTATCTACTCTGCCCAGCAAATTGTTTTTTTTTTTTTTTGTGTAGTTGCAACTGCCACTCTGTGAGGCTACCGACAAGTGTTCTGTTAAAGGTAGTGGCAAATGATGCTTTGTGTAGGCTACCACCAAGCCTTCTGTTAAGAGTAGTATTAATTGGCACTCCGTGCAGGTTATCCCCAAGGTGTAAGAGAAAAGTTACCCCATTTCTTCATTTCTATCCTCTAGCAAACAGGGGTCCTTTGTGTCTCTCACTTTTTTGTATTCTATTACCATTCTCGTCTTCACCCCTCTTCCAGGAAGGCATTCCATGCATCTACTACCCTTTCTGTGAAGAAATATTTCCTGAAATTGTTCCTGAGTTTTCCCCCCTTGGAGTTTAGTTTGTAACCCCCCTAGTTTTACAGTTTCCTTTTCATAGAAAGAGATTTGGTTTTTGTGCATCATTAATTCCTTTCAGGTATTTGACAGTCTGAACCATATCTCCCCTGTCTCTTCTCTCTTTCAGGGTATACATATTAAACATCTTCAATCTCATATCATACTGCTTGTTGTGCAGACCCTACATCATTTTGATTATCTTTCTCTGGACCACTTCTATTCTGTCCTTATCTTTTTTGAGATGAAGTCTCCAGAACTGAACACAATATTCCAGGTGATGTCTTTCTAATGATCTGTACAGGGGCATTATCATTGCCTTTTTCCTACTGGTTAACTCTCTTTCAATGTAGCCCATCATCGCTCTGGCCTTAGCTACCTCATTGTCACATTGTTATGCCACCTTCAGATCTTCAGACACTATCACCTCAAGGTCTCTCTTCCAGTTCGAGCTCATAGTCTTTGGCTCCCCCAACACATACAACTCCTTTGGATTGCACTTCATGGCATTCAATCCCAACTGTAAAACTTCAACTACTTCTTGAGTTTTTCTAGGTAACTTCTCATTCTCTTTAATCATTCAGATATTTCCACTCTGTTGCAGTTCTTAGTGTTACTGCAAAAAGACAAATTTTACCATCTAATCTCTCTGCAATATTGCTCACAAAGATATTGAACAGAACCAGCCCCAAAACAGCTCTTTGAGGAGCTCTACTTATCAATATAAGTGGACCTCAGTGTCATAATGTTAAACAATGGCTCTGAGACCAGCCATTTTAAATATCTAATAGCTAATCAGCTGAACTTAATTAGCAAAAAAAAGGAGATCCAGATGACCAATCAATAAACAGAGTGGTGTAGAGTTGAATATTATGTGCTATATACAAAACTAAATGCATTCCTAGGATACACATTTTATAACATTTGAGCTGCATATGGAGATGCTGATGTGAAGCTCCTTTAGTAGATCATTGAATTTCTTCATATCATCTTACTACGGAATTGATTTTTGCTCTGTTGGAGAACCCTCCTAGAAATATTCATAGCAGGAGTGATTTTGATTCACAATTATTGCTAAGGGATAGATTTTCAGACCGCGCGAATAGGCGTACTTTTGCTGGCGCATCAGGCGCAAGCAAAAGTACGCGGGATTTTAGTAGATACGCGCGGAGCCGCGCGTATCCGCTAAAATCCGGGATCGGCGCGCGCAAGGCTATGGATTCTGTATAGCCGGCCCTCCCCTCACCTTCCCCTCCCTTCCCCTACCTAACCCACCCGCCCGGCCCTGCGTATTTCAGCAGTATTTCAAATACAAAGAAGTATCATTTTATGGTCAAAAAGTTTGTATCTTTCCCAATGTTTCTAGGAAGACACAGGCAAAAAGGAAGTCCTTTTTGCAATTGAAACAAGTGGTCACAATGGGCCAATTTTAAAAATCTGGCATGGGCAAATCCCGGGATATATGCTCATGGCCATGCCACACATGCGCTGAATGCATTTTCCAAGTAGGCCGGCACGCGCATATCTTCCGGTACATGTGGAAGTGCTGGGCTTTTAAAAAGGGGAGGGCCAGGGTCTGGGCATGGTGGGGGCACCATTAGATGTTGTCCTGGTGAAGCGCGTGCTGGCAGCTGGCCGGCACATGCAACTTACTTCTGCTCGGAGGAGCAGGTAAGTTGTAAAACAAAAATATTTAGAGTAAGTAGGTGGGGTTTAGGGGTAGGGTAGGAGAGGAGAGGAGAGGAGAGGAGAAGGGAAAAGGGAGGAAGGATAGGTAGGGGGTTAGGGAACTGGGGAAAGGGCAGATCGTAGTGCTGTACATTTATAATAAAATGCCCCCCCTTGCGCGTCAACATAAAATCGGGTGCACATGTGCACGCGGTTAGCTGATTTTATAACATGCATGTATTACTGTGTGCATGTTATAAAATCGGTGCATCCATGTGTGTGCACCGGGAAGCACACGCACATGGACACCGACATGCTGTTTTGTAAATTTACCCAGTTACGGGCAACTTTTTTCCTAAAATTTCCCTGCAAATGTTTGATAAAATATCAGGGAAATAAGTCTACATTTTTGGATCCAGCACATTTGCAAACCTTTATTACTGATATGCCTCAGTGATGTAATTAACAGGGAGGTTGTTATTTGTTTATTTAGTCTGCCTTTTCTTATGATAGGTTTGCTTCCCATGTAATGTGAACTGGATTAGATTACTTGGAAGGATTATATATGAAGAGTTTCTTTTGTTTGTTTCTTATATTGCTCAATTTTTGTGTCATGTAATTTTTGATGTAAAATTTAATAAAATATAAATTATTAAAAAAAATAAAAAGTAATATTAGGAGCATATTGAAAAATTCTCATTGAGAGATTATGTTGTACTATCATTGGCAAATTAATATAACAGTGTTAAGCCTACACTGATTTAAGGCTGTTCACTGTTGTTCAGTGATTTACTATGGTTTATGATAGCAATGAAGCCAGTGTAAGATATTATCACTAGCTCTTTTTACATTTGTTGTACAAATAATGAGCTAGGTGCAAGTGAGCTCTTTCTTTGCCTGTGTAGTATACAAAAAATATGTCTTCTAAAAAAAATAATTTTATATCTCAGAGGATCTTCAAACATTGCTCCACAGCTCATGATTTACAAAGAACATACTGGTATGGAAATGGACAGGCTTGAAGACACGGGTGGCCAATTCTGGTCAAGCAGGCCAGGTTTTCAGGATATCTACAATGAATATACATGAGATAGATTTGAATGCACTGCCTCTATTGTATGCAAATATATCTCATTCATATTCATTGTGGATATCCTGAAAACCTGGCCTGTTGTGGCTCTTGAGGACCAGAGTTGGCCACCCCTGCTCTTAGGATCATTGCAGTGGTTAGTCTGGGCTCTGAACACTGCAGTCATTCAGAGACTTCGTACTAAACAGCAATGTTTGTAAGGGACTTAGCTCTGGATAGTCACAAAGGTTGGGAGGCTCTTTCTAGAGGGTTCCCTTGAGGGGCAAGTGACTAGCCAGTAGACCATTCCAGTCTTTCTTCCTCCCTTTCCCCAAATATACAAATAAAGTTTTCACAGTGCACTAACAGGGCAGGGAGGAGAGGGAAATAAATGACTGAGAGAAAAAGAGGTGACCAAGGAAGCATACCTACACACATTTGAGCACTTCAGAAATAATTCCTCCTTTCTTAACACAAGGAAAATGTATTTCCAAATAGTATATTGTCAGAGGATAAGGGTCTTTATTGTAATTGATATTGCAGGAGGTCGCTCCCAGACCCACGCAGGACTTTTGGCAAGTCTTGTGGGGGTCAGGAGGGTCCCCCAAGACTTGCCAAAAGCCCCTGGTGGTCCAGCGGGGGTCCGGGAGCGATCTCCTGCACTCAGGCCATCGGCTGCCAGTAATCAAAATGGCGCCGACAGCCTTTGCCCTTACTATGTCACAGGGGCTACCGGTACCATTGGTCAGCCACTGTCACATGATAGAAGCACAAGTTGGCGCCGGCCATCCAGTGCTCCTACCATGTGACAGGGTCCGGCCAATGGCACGGATACCCTGTCACATGGTAGGGCAAAGGGCCATCGGCGCCATTTTGATTAGTGGCAGTCGACAGCCCGGGAGCAGGAGGATGGCCCGGAGCAGGAGATCGCTCACGGGACCCCCACTGGACCACCAGGTACCTGTAAAATGTTTTGGGGGTGTCGGGAGGGTGGGGGAGGCTAAGGGGTTAGTTTATAGGGTCGGGGTGGGTTTAGGGGTTATTTTTGTGGACCGTTTTTCCCGCCCTCCCCCAAAATGATAAGGGAACACCCATGATCAATATCGTGGGGTTTTCCTATCGTTTTGGGGGAGCCCCCGATTTCTGACGATTTTGAAAATATCGATGATATTTTCAATCGTCTGAAGCCCGATTCACATCCCTATTCTACATAGCCTCTTCCTTTCTGCAGGCTCTACAGTCCAGAATGATAGGGAAAGAATTGCTGGAACACTGACTGGATAGGAAAAATAAACAGAACCTTTGGAAAAGCACTTATGAATTGTAAACTTACAAATTTTGCTCCAATATAAAAATGACAGGTATGCCATTCTCATTTACCATTTTGAAATCAGGATTAGTCAAATATTTATCTTCTGGTTGTACTTTCATTAAATAAAAACTGATAAATCTAGGCATGTTTTTAAACTTATTGATTAACATGATGTTGTGATTCTGCTTGTCATGCAGCCTCCCAACCACTAGAGGTCTTCTGGGAGCTGCTTCTACCCTCTTTCCATTTCTAGTCTTGGTGATCTCATGACTGAGCAGATCTCTGCCTATTTAGCCCTGCCTCAGTCTATACTCTGGGCCTTGTCATTGAGTCTGAATCTGCTCGGCTCCTTGCTTGGCTTCTCATGCCTTTTGGCTTCCCAAAGCCTTCTTTCCTAGTATTCCTTATGGTATTCCTTGTGGCTCTCTGCAGCCTTCTGCCTTGTGGCTTTCCAAAGCCTTCCTGCCTTGAATTCCTTGTGGCTTTCTACAGCCTTTTGCCTTGTGGCTTTCCAAGGCCTTCCTGCCTTGTATTCCTTGTGGTTCTCTGTAACCATCTGCCTTGTGGCTTCCTTAGCCTCCTGTCTCAAGCCTTGCTCAGTGGGTTAAGCCTTGCTCCCTGGCTTCCCTAAGCCACCTGTCTCAAGCCTAGCTCACGGCTTCCCTAAGTCACCTATCTCAAGCCTTGCTCCCTGGCTTCCCTAAGCTGCCTGTCTCAAGCCTTGTTCCCTGGCTCCCAGGCCTCCTGTCTCTAGCCTTGTTCCCTGGCTCCCAGGCCTCCTGTTTCAAGCTTGCTTGTATCATTAACTCATGTCTTGTTCCAGTGTTCCATCCCAGACCTTGGTTCCTGCCTGAGCTTCAGACCCACCAGACATCCTTCTCCAGTCCTGCTGCCTGCAGCCCAAGTCTCCTCTGGCTCCTGTCTCCAGTCCTATCCAGCATCAGCCTACAGCCCTGCAACCTGCCTCTTCATTCCTGCCTGACCTCTGCCTCCACTCAGGATTCCAGTCCAGCTTTAACATTAGGTATCTCCCTTGTTCAAGTCCTGCTAGCCACCAGAAACCAAGGGCTCAACCTGCAGGGAAGGTGGCTGGTATATGCAGAAGATCCCCTAGTCTAGCCTGTCCCTGGAGTCCTGGACTGTTCTGCTGTGGTTCCCCAAAATGAAGAGGTCTCGGTGTTTTTAACAATTTTAATAAGGAAATAAAGTACTATTTCTGCTTATGTATGACTTTGATACCAAACTAGAATTATGCTAATAAAAATTATAATTTTGGGGCCTTGATCTATGAATTACTGTGTAGTAATCAGTGATTTCATAGTAATATAGTGATCAATATTCAGATTTATGCACTTAAAATGAGATTTTAACCATTTAACTCTTACCTGCTAAAAATATCCCCCTGCTGTCAGCTAAAATTTATTTGTACAAAAACACTATAAGCACAGATTTAACTCTCAGGGTGTACCCAGGAAGGTTTTGGTTTTTTTTTTTTTAACTGGCTAGCATGAAATTCAGTGCTATCTGGCTAAATTTGACCAGACAAATATAGGTACTGGAATAGCAGATAAATCTGTCTGACTGCTTGCTAAAAAAAAAAAAAACAAAGCTAGACCGTTGTCTTGTAAAATAAATAAGTTATTATTATTAATCCAATACTAAAATAGAATTTGTCTAAAAATACTTTAAAATCAATGTCCTGCTTAAGGCCCTTTGGTACTATTGTATTAAATCTATAAATAAATTCTGTGGTTACGCTTGACTGCGTTCCGTTTTAGTTTTGTTTCGACTGCTTGCTCAGCCACCCTCAAGCCTAATAGCAATAAAAAAATACCTACCTGGAAACCAACATGACAGCTTGAGGAGAGAAGTAATAAGTGGGGCTCCATGTTTGCCTCTTTTCATCTTTTTTAAACTATATTTACTATAGACATGCATTCGTTTTAAAAGAATTAGACAATTTCAACAAAATATGATAATAAAAATTATAATGACATTTAACGAAATTGTCTAATTTGTCATGATTTGGGAGCACTCAAAAACTAAATACATTTTTACGAAATTTTGGAAAAATTCATATTTCGTGTTCCATGAAAAAAAAACCAAACCCCAGAACCGCGGAAAAAAACGAAATTACCCGCAGGGGACCCGAGCCGAACCACGAACCAAAAAAAAAAATTACGAAAAACATCTCTATTTTCATCCCCCTCAATGTGGGAAAAGCAGAAAAAAGTCAACTGGAGAAGGCTCTTTGACCTCCCTAAAACTACCCAGTTTTGTCAAACAGATTCCAGAGCTTCTACCTGCATTATCTCCCTGTCTATTGGATGAGTCTCTACAAAACTTCGGCACAGGAATATCTGGTCAGTTGGATGCTGCTGTTTCTCAGTCCCAACAGATATAATATACCTCTGGCTCTGTTGCATGATACAGCATTTAATTATTGGCCTAGCTGATGACCGCCCTGGGAGGAGGTGAAGAGCAATAACTGAAGATGCATCAACACTGCATCTTCCAAGGGCAGGGAGACCTCACAAGAGCTGTGAGGTCTCCCTGCCCTTGGAAGCAGTGGACAGTGATTCTTGGGCTGGCATGATCTTCAATCTGTTTTAGGAATGGAGACACCTGTATCTATTTCTGGGGCAAGACCTACTAACTCCACCAAGGTTACTGCTGTCATATTTGGTTTAATTTCTAGGTCCCCACCCCTTTGTGAAGTAAACCACCATTACATTAGATAGTACATGGACTGCTTTGCCTTCATTGGAGCAATCTGTTTCCTTGCTTGCTTTATTTATATCATATCTTCTTGAATGATGATTTAGGAGACTAACATGTTGACACAAGTTGAGAGGATAAGGAAATTAGAGCAAAAAAACTCTCAGTTTTCATTAGTTCAATTGAGCTTAATATAGGCCAAATATTACATATTACATGTTGAAAAATATTGAAAATTGTGTAGGATACTTAAGTCTGTTAGTTCTGAATTTTCCTAAGGATCCCTTAATATCTTCATTGGAACTTTTCAAAAGAAATACTGGAAATACTAAAGAAAGCTCTTGCTCCAAGCAATACAATCTTTTCATTCTTTTATGGAAGAATTCTGAGGTAGAAGGTGCGGAAGGTGGTGAAGTAGACTATTTGGCTGACAGCCTAGATTACAATGGTTTCTAGAAAAGTCAATGGATGAAGAACACAATAGGGCCTGTTTATTAGATTATCAAGATGTCTTTTCAAAGAAGAAGGCCCTGCCCTTATGATTGTGGCATTGAACTAGTCAATTGAAGCATGCCCCCATGCAGACCGGTCTACCCGCGTCTCTTCTCGAGACTCAGGCCATGTCCGATTATATTCAGGAAAATCTGGAACATAGATTTTCCATCTCCATCTTCTTCTCTGGCAGGCACTGGTTTCTTTTTTGTTGCAAAGAAAGATGGCTCCCTTAGGCCGTGCATCAAATACTGTGGCCTGAACGCCATCACAAAGAATGACTGGTACCCAGTACGTCTAATAACAGAACTCTTTGATCATCTGCAAGGTGCTAAGATATTCACAAATCTGGATCTCAGGGGAGTGTATAATCATATAGGTATCAAGGTTGGTGACGAGTGGAAAATTGTATTTAACATGCATGATGGATATTACAAATAATTAATCATACCCTTTGGGCTTTGCAACACCCTCACAGTTTTCCAGAAAATGATAAATGAGATCTTTCACATCCTTCTCTACTCCTGTGTGGTTGTATATTTAGATGACATCTTAATCTTTTCTTAGACACTGGTCCATCTAGTCTGCCCAGCAAGTTTTGTTTTTTTTTAGAGTAGTAGCAACTGTAGCTTCATGCACATAACCTCTAAACATTCTGTTAAGGGTAGTAGCCAATTAAGCCTTAAAAGGTGAATTTTAATAGCCCGGCACATGCCAAATCCAGGAAATACATGCAGTAGTTGGGCACGCTGAATGGATTTTAAAAGCCACCCACATACACGCGTACTTGCTGCTACATGCACAAATGAAAAATTCCAAAAAAGGGGTGAGGAGTGGGCAAGGTCTGGATTGGGCATGGGTGTTACTGGATTTCACATTGAAATCTGCTCATAAATATTTATGCATACAGGTGCTTGCCGGGGTCCCCTGCCACATAATTTTACTTCTGCTATGGATGATGTGCAAGTAATAAAATAAAGACAAATAGATTGGTGGGGTTTTAAGGGTTGGGGCTAACATGGGAGAAGGGAAGCTATTAAACTAGAAGGAATTCCAAACCCTATCTCTTACTTGGACAAAATGGGAATGAATTAGTAAAACTGGTAATGGTATCAATGCACGTATCTTTTAAAATCCCCCCACTTATGTGGTAAAAGAGACATTTGCAAGCATAAGCGATTAGGCTATTGTATAACATGCATGCATGTACGCGTATATGTTATAAAATGGCTGCATCCCTGGGTGTGGGCCGGGGAATGTACACACATGTGCGCCTGCGCTGGTTTTAAAAGATACCATCCCTGTGAGCACCAAAATGCACTTAATTGGTACGTCTTAAAATAATCATAAACCCGTGGGGTTGGCTAATCTTAAGGTAAAAATGTTGTGCTATCTTGCCTCAGGATGAAGGATGTAGGAGATAGTTGCTGAAGTAGACATTGAGCAACTACTTCACAAAGAACATAAGAACATAAGAAAATACCCTACTGGGTCAGACCAAGGGTCTATCAAGCCCAGCATCCTGTTTCCAACAGTGGCCAATCCAGGCCATAAGAACATGACATGTACCCAAAAACAAAGTCTATTCCATGTTACCATTGCTAATGGCAGTGGCTATTCTCTAAGGGGCGGATTTTAAAAGGCCTGCGCGTGTAAATCCTTCCAGATTTACGCGCGCAGGGCCCTCGCGCGCCGGCACGCCTATTTTGCATAGGCCGCCGGCGCGCGTAAAGCCCCGGGACGCGCGCAAGTCCCGGGGCTTTGGAAAAGGGGTGGGGAGAGGGTGGGGAGGGGGCGTGTCGGGGGCATTCCCGAAACGACACGGCGTGTCGGGGGTGGGCCCGGGGGCATGGCGCCAGCCCGGGGGCGTGGTCGAGGCCTCCGGACCATCCCCCGGGACCGGAACACGGAGCGGGGCTGCTGGCCGGCGCGCGCAAAGTTACGCCTGCTTTCAGCAGGATAGTAGAAAGACTAGGGGGCACTCCATGAAGTTAGCATGGGGCACATTTAAAACTAATCGGCGCCATTTTCCAAAATGGCGCCGGCTGAAGACGACAAGATTCAGGAGCAGGAGCCCGTTCCGGACCGCTGCCGTTCCGGACCGCCGCTGGACCCGCAGGTTATTTAAGTTATTTGGGGGGGGGTTCGGGAGGGTGGGGGATTTAGTTTAAAGGGTCGGGGGTGGGTTTTAGGGGGTTTTAGTGTGCCGGCTCACGATTCTAACGATTTATAACGATAAATCGTTAGAATCTGTATTGTATTGTGTTCCATAACGGTTTAAGACGATATTAAAATTATCGGACGATAATTTTAATCGTCCTAAAACGATTCACATCCCTATAAAATACCCCTTCTTGTGTATGTGTGCATGTAATGTTAAAAGGCTACTCAAATAAATGTCCCAAATGTATTTCCACTAGGACTTTAGTGGCTTTTATGCACATGAGCAGTCGGATTTTAAACCATGTTCGCATGAGGGAAAATACAGTTTTTCCAAATGAGTCCACCAGTTTGTCCAGCTGGTCTTCAAGACCCCTCTGGTTTCTTCATCCTGTGAGCTACCCATTTGACTCCGAACCCTCACGATGTGCTGAAATTCCTAAAACTCAAGATCTCCAGACTTGTCCCTCATCAAGACCAGCAGTAAAGTTACGTGGATAGCATACCGACGTGTGCCATGGTCAGGTTTTTTTAAATTCAGAGTTATCGGTGAATTTTAAAAGGCCTGCTCGCACAAATACTGAGAGATATATGTGAGTGGCCAGGCTGTGCGCGCGCCGAGCGCATTTTAGAAATGGCCCGGCCATGAACGTATCCCCCCGATATGCGCGAAAGTGCCAGGCCATCCAAAAGGGGTAGGCTGGGTGGGGAGGAGTGGTGCAGAGGTGGGGTGGGGTCCAGCCAGGACAGCGCCATTAGACGCTGTCCTGGGGAAGAGTGCACTGGCAGCCGGTCGGCGCGCAGAACTTACTTCATCTATTCACATGAAGTAAGTTCCAAGATAAGTTCCAAAAAACTTACTTCATCTATTCACATGAAGTAAGTTCCAAGTAAGTTCCAAAAAAAAAAAAAAAAAAGGTAGGGAAAGGGGTTTTAGGGGTTAGGGAGGACAGGGCAAAAGGGAGGCTGAGTAGGAAGGGGTGTAGGGAAGTTCCCTCCCAGTCCGCTCTAGGAACTGTGTCGCTGTGTGTATTTTTTAAAAATCCCCCCCCCCATGTGTGTGACTGGTCACCCACGCATACATGCATGCATGCCTCGAAACAAAATTGGGCGTACATGTGCTCATGAGCATTGAATTTTATAAAATGCGTGCCTCTACCTTTATGTGCATAAGTCTTGGCCCCACGCAGGAACTCCCATGCGCTGCCCATTTTCTGCCCCCTTATTCTTGATGCCTGCACGGTTATGTACACGCATGCTTCACAACTTCTTACAATTTCCGTTGCTCGCACGCAGACCATTTACATGCAGCTGTTTTCGCATGAGCAATGCTTTTAAAATCTACCTCTTAAGACTTCATTGACTTTGGAGAAAATGTATCAAAAGGCATTAGGGCCTTATCTCGGGCCTTAGGGCCCTAACGCCCGCGGTAACGCCTTAATGCATGCGATAAATACTGTATCGCGAAATGCATATGCAAATTTGAAAATTGTATTTAAGTGGGAGGAATTTGGGTGGAGTAAATGGAAATGAGGGCTGGTTAATGATGCATGCAATAAGGAACACACACGATCACGAGATTTAACACCTACCTACACCATTTTCCTGAGCTTTATGCCTGCAATAGCTGCGTGCTATGGCCGAAACGGGATTTATCGCAAATCCCATTTCAAGAGGGAGAGGGAGAAGGGAGGGAAGGGGAGTGGAAAAGAGAGAGAGTGAGAGAGAGAGAGAGCCTCTGTGGAGGCCCACTGATTTTTTAACTTTTTATACCACTGTAAGAGAGGGCATTAACTAAGTGTGAGGTTTGTGGGGTGAGTTGGGTTTTGGGGGATAGTTTAACAAGCACAGTTATACATACAAACAGCACAGTTACCGTCAGTGAAGATTTAATGTGATTTGGAGGAATGAAAGGTAAAAGAAAAGAAGATTTGTACCATGTTCTCTCTACCTGGCTTGATTGCAGCTGGGTAGATACTGCATCTTCACTGACGGTAACTGTGCTGTTCGTATATATGACTGTGCCTGTAAAATTGCCCCCCAGAACCCACCTCACCCCACAAACCTCACCCTGAGTTGCTAGTGGCCCCTCTTATGGTGGGATAAAAAGTTAACTGGTGAGCCTCTGCAGAGTCTCTCTCTCTCTCTCTCTCTCCAGCAGCCCAAAATGCAATAAAAGCCTGTCAGGGGAGTTCTCCGCTTGTGATGTGGTACCAGGCCCCTTTTTTTTTAATCACAGGTGCTATTTTGGCTATATTTATCACAAAATGATGAATCTAGGCCTTTGTATGCAGAAATATATAGATGCGCAGTAATATCTTAACAAATGTGAGATGCTGGTGTGTAGACATGTAATGAATTACTTTGCACCTTATTCCAAGTTCTTATAAGCTAATAAAATCATATTAGGAGATTAAATATAGAAATATAAAGAAGGCAGACATAATGATAAACTGTAATAGAGTTAAACAGCTGGCAGACTCCTGGGTGAATTTGCCACCTGATGACTTGTACTAATTTCTAGGCTATGCCTCCAGCTTGCCAGTCATCTGTCAAACACTGGTACACATACTGAACATTACTTCCTATTTATTAATAGATTCAACAAAAACTAATTTTGCTGTTATTATGAAAACATGCTTGATTTTATAGATAAATCATAATTTGATGCAACACATAATTTCTACTGCAGACAATTTACTTATTTATTTACAACTTTTGTAATTGTAGAGTTAGAACTGGTTTATTTTTTGGGGATTATGCTTTGTAGTATTCTAGACTGAGAGCAGGTTTCAATTTAATAATGAATCGCTATGATAAAAAAAAAAAGCATTATCTGTAATAGGCAAGCTTCTGGTGTGATTTAAAAGAAATGTAAAATCTGAATGTTCTGGGAATATTGGAGCATCATATTGCAAAATAATCCAGTATGGGTGAAATACTGGAAATTCAATCCACAAATCATAGCCTTCAATGCATGTTTTTCTTCTTCAGGTTCACACATAAATCCCAGGGAACTTAACTGTTTGGTCATTCCTGAGGTATTTCAATTTCTTAGTAGTTCAGACCATATTCAACCAATCTTCCCTCAGCAACTTTCAGTGAGGAAAGTCAGACTGAGTAATTCTCTTTGTGCTGGGAGGATGTAGGGCCAGAGTTATAGCAAGATATGGCAGACAAAGGCAAAATTTAAAATGATCTGGAAAGGGGTATGATGAGTGAGGTGACATGAAATTATACAGAGTAGTTAAATCTCAAGCAGATTGTGATAAATTGCAGGAGGAACTTGTGAGGCTGGAAAATTGGGCATCCAAATGGCAGATGAAATTTAATGTGGACAAGTGCAAGGTGATGCATATAGGGAAAAATAACTCTTGCTGTAGATACACAATGGGGCAATGCAATAAATATGCACTGAAAGCCGGCGCTGAACACTCATTGCCCGCTTTCCTAATGTGCCCCCAGGCACCCCTTCTGGGGGCATCATGCAATATTTAAATTAGGGGTCATGTTATCAAGAAGGCTGTGAGCATTGGCCATCCACCGGTTAGGAAAACGGACGCCAAATTGATCTGATTAACTTAACCAGATAAGTATGAATATCGCTACTTATCCAGCCAAGTTAGCAGGATAAGTAGTACTGCCAAGATGCGACTATTGCCCACCCATAACTTATCCAGCTATCTATTTAGCCAGATAAGTGGTGACTGCTGATATAGCTGAATAGTTAGCAACTGCCACTTAATCAGATAAGTCTGACTTATCTGGCTAAGTAGCAGTTTAATATCGGGCTTAACATGTGTATAGCAGCTGAAGGCCAGTCTCGAACAAGCCAGTTTCACAGAAGGCAAGGGTATGGGAGATAGCAGAATATAAGATGAAATAAATAACTAACTAAATAAATAAATAAGAAGGGCCATTTGAGAAGTTCAGAGCTCATCAGTGGGGCTGTAGGAGGCAAGAAGAAGGGAGAGTCTGCTTGTTCACACCCATATTTATTTTTATTTATAAGAATTTATTATCCACACTCAAACAAACTGTTTGAGGTGGAGTACAATGAAAACCATACAACCTTCTAATAAGAAATATAAAAACTTACAAGACAATATACAACAAATCAGCATAAAAAAAAGACAGCCTGCATTGCTTTGTTCATGGTATACATCAAACCCTTATTTAACACTGTACCCAGTAATAACACCACTTTAATTAACTGCCTCTGTTCAAAATTGCTTGTGCAAATAGAAACGTTTTTAAAGCCTTTGTGAAAGATTTTGAACATGTTATGGAGAATAACTGCTTAGGCAGAGAGTTCCATTATATTATTGGTCACACCAAATTGGCACATCAAATGTGCCAATTTGAAAGAAGGCAGCTCTAAGAGAGTTTTCTTCTCTAATCTTAAACTGCATGATGGTTTAGAAATGTGAAGCACTGCATTAATCCATGGAACAGATTCACTGCATAAGAGCTTGTGAATTAGAGAGGCCAGTTTAAATTGAATAAGGATGCTAACATAGGGGTGATATGTTCATGCAAACATGAATGGTGTTGGTTAGAAGACCTGCATATAATGAGTTGCAGTAATCTAGACCAGTAAGCACAGGTATACCTGTAGGACTGTGCAAAAATCCTGCGATTCCAGTAGTGGCTTGAGCTTTCTGTGCATCCATAATTTATCAAACAAGATTTTTACTAAGAATGTAATCTGTGTTCATATTAAAAGGTTAATATCAAGGATAACACCCAAATTCTGTACTTTGTGTATGATGGGAATGCTATGAGCAGCAAATTGGTATACAGAAGGAATACATTTTAAAGAAGATTTAGTAAGACTGATCATTTCTGTTTTTTTTCAGCATTTAGAAACAGTTGGTTGTAAAACAGCCAATGTTTAGATTACAATGTCTAGATTACAATGTTTCACAAAAAAAGAATCACTAAATAAATAAATAAATAAATAAAAAACCTTAGATTGTAAGCCCTCTGGGGATAGAGAAATACCTACAGTACCTGAATGTAAACTGATGTGATATCTCAGATCGAATGTCGGTATATAAAAAATAATAAATAAAATAAATAGTTGATACATAAGGTCACCAAATTAAACATTTTTGAGCAAGAAGAATGACATGGAATGAAAATGTGAATATTGTTGGCATAAACTTTATAGTTTACACCTAGAAATGAAAATATCTTGCATAATGGAGCAAGACAGATGTGAAGGGGGTTGCGGACAGTACAGAGCCCTGGGGTACCCCAGTGATGACAGCATTCTAATCCAGCACAAAGCTCCCAATCCAGAATTGTTGGATGAGGTTAGACAAGTACAATATAACACATTGCAGGATTGTTCCAGCGATACCAATTGACAGGGGTGGCTCAAGGCAATCTGCTGCCTGAGACGAGGGATGAAATGACACCCATGACCCCTCCCCCCCCCCCCCCCCCCACACACACACACACACACACAGATGCAATGCAGATACAGTCACCAAAAGGGCCAGGGGAAAGGTCACCCTTGGGAGACTGGCCGTTTTTGGTGATTTGTAATGCTGTGGAAAGGCGGGGGGGGGGGGGGGTCAGAGGTCAGGGTTCCTAGAGAAGTGGCAGATACAGTATCAGTGAGGAAACTGGCAACTCTGCCACACTCCTGGGAATCCTTTCACCTGCCTCCCTGGGGATGTGGGAGACTGGTGAATGGTGGGAGTCTGTGTGTGCGCACACTCTCCTAGGGCCAGTTCAAGGGTACTAGACACTTGCAGCCTTTCCCCTTCCTCTTCCCTAACCTTAAATGGGAGAATTTATATATAGAAAAGGGACAGTCAAAGTAAATTCTTCTGTAGTAAAAATATCATTTCAACATGTTTTATATTTACATGAACTGCAAAGATGACACTTGGATCCCTTATGGTATTAGGCCTATCGTAAAGTTCACTGGGTGTGGACTTGGCCCACAGAAAGCCATGAATAAACATGAACTACAAAGTGATATAGTAAACCTACCATACCACAAATGTCAGCACTCAGTCAATAACAACCCTACCTATGAAAAAGCAACAGTGCAAATATTACACCAGGCTGTAAGCACCAATACACCACCTATTAGGAAAACAGAGCAAACGAGGCTTTTGTAAATAACTACACAGAAACTACAGACTAGCAGAATACCCAACCTCACTCACACATTCAGAACACAGACCGATTCTCACCAGATATATTTTATGCACAAAAATAAAGTAGGATTTACTCACATAAAACATTTACGTGCAAATGGATTACAAACTGGTTGAAAGACAGGAAACAGAGAGTAGAATTAAATGGACAATTTTCTCAGTGGAAAAGGGTAGACAATGGAGTGCCTCAGGGATCTCTATTTGGACCAGTGCTTTTCAATATACTTATAAATGATCTGGAAAGGAATACGACGAGTGAGGTATTCAGATTTGCAGATGATACAAAATTATTCAGAGTAGTTAAATCACAAGCAGATTGTGATAAATTGCAGGAGGACCTTGCAAGACTGGAAGATTGGGCATCCAAATGGCAGATGAAATGTAATGTGGACAAGTGCAAGGTAATGCAAATAGGGAAAAATCACCCATGCTGTAATTATATAATGTTAGGTTCCATATTAGGAGCTACCACCCAGGGAAAAGATTTAGGAATCATAATGGAGAATAAATTGAAATTGTCAGCTCAGTGTGCTACAGCAGTCAAAAAAGCAAACAGAATGTTAGGAATGATTAGGAAGGGAATGGTGAATAAAATGAAAAATATCATAATACCTCTGTATTGCTCCATGGTGAAACCGCACCTTGAGTATTGTGCACAATTCTGGATGCCGCACCTCAAAAAAGATATAGTTGCGATGGAGAAGATACAGAGAAGGGCAACCAAAATGATAAAGGGGATGGAACAGCTCCCTATGAGGAAAGACTAAAGAGGTTAGTTCTGTTCAGCTTCGAGAAGAGGCGGCTGAGGGGGGATATGATAGATGTGTTTAAAATCATGAGAGGTCTAGAACGGGTAAATGTGAATCAGTTATTTACTCTTTTGGATAATAGAAGGTCTAGGGGGCACTCAATGAAGTTAGCAAATAGCATATTTAAAACTAATCGGAGACAATTACTTTTCACTCAATGGACAACTAACTCTGGAACTTGTTGCCAGAGCATGTGGTCAGTGCAGTTAGTGTAGCTGGGTTTAAAAAAGATTTGGATAAGTTCATGGAGGAGAAGTCCATTAACTGCTATTAATCAAGTTGTCTTACAGAATAGCCACTGCTATTACTAGCATCAGTAGCATGGGATCTTCTTAGTGTTTGGATAAATGCCAGGTCCTTGTGGCCTGGTTTGGCCTCTGCTGGAAACAGGATGCTGGGCTTGATGGACCCTTGGTCTGACCCAGTATGGCAATTTCTTATGTTCTTATGAAGTTGATATATTTTAAAACAAGCTCGCCTAATCAAAATGATCAGTTTTCTGATTTCTCCACCAGATTGCTCAGTCCTTCTCCTGGTCATCGAAACACTGATGGATCTTCAGCTTGAACTGCCTCCAGTTCACCCAGAACTCCCACCCAGGCAATAGTGCACAGTAAACAAGTCCATTGTCAGTTACACAAGATAATTAGCAGGTGTATAATTAGTACATGAATAAGTTGCCAATGTCCGCGTATGTCTTTTAAAATAACAACTTACATGCATAACTGTTAGCCCTGCCCCAGAATTCCCCTAGACTGCCCCTTTTTTCTGCCTGTATATGTACACATGAAATGTAAAGTATGCATATACTCTCCATGTTTTTAAAATAACAATTGCATAAGTATCCTCAACTCACGCAATTGTTTTATATTTCAATAGTATAATCCTCCTCAGTTTTGTATGATTAAGGAAGGTATCCAACATGTCTAGAATAAATGTGATAGATTTTGTATATGTATATATGCTAATTTTTATGCATGTAACTCTGAAAATTCACCCTATGTGCATAAACTTTCATGGAAAATTTGTGCAGATATTTTAGCAGGTGTATCTTGTACAGATAAATTTGGAAGGATAATTTTCAAAGCGGATTTATGTGCATAAGTCAACTTTGAAAACTGGTGTAACTTACGTGTATTTTTGTCGCTTAAGAGGTAGGCTGATATTAAATTACCCCTCAAAGATCCTAATACAGCTTTGTCAAATGATAAAATGTTGTGCTCACACGGTTTCAGGAAAAGGAGGAAGTATATCAGACTAGGAAGTCGATTTAATGACACCACACATTTGTAACTCTGTTGATACTTCTTGTCCTGGACTTAGTACTTTCATGATCCCAATTGAGCTGGATAGGGTCCCTACTCAGGCTCTTATCAATTCTGAGAGTGTAAAAAAAAAACATTCAGAGGGAGATAGTTGAACAAATCCAGACTGACTATGTGTCTATGTTGATTCTAGCTTGCATTCAGGGAGATCAACAGCAATAGCCCACCATACAGGTCTTGCTGAAGATATCCCACTGGACAGGCCAACTCTGAATTGGTACTTCAATGGTTCTAATATCCTGTTCTCCTGGGACATGATTTTCTGGATTTTGAGACTCTTTAGGACAAGCTTAAGGTTGGATCAACCGACTCTGTACATGAAGAAGAGTCGTTTCTGGAGGTCTTCCCTTAGGGGAGCTCAAATTTATATGTGGGGATACCAGGAGAAGGATAGGTATTCCAGTTAACTATAGGCAACAGTAGATAGAGTTTCTGGGACAAATGAGGAACTGAAAGCACCCCAAGAGCCCTTAAATGGTCCCCCAGAATGGGTAGGGGAGGGTAACCCTGGAAATTTTAGACAGGCCTAACCAGAATATATTTCCATTAATATTTGCCTAGAAGCACATACAGGTAATAAAGTGGGAGTTAATCCCTAGCTTAGAAGCGCACACCACAATTCTATCCGCCTTTAGAAGGGCACAGGGCAGGAAAAGAAAATAGGAATATTGGTTTCCCTTCACAGGCAGTATCCCTGACAGGGGCAGGTGCACAACCCAAGAAGCCTGAGTTGAGGGGGAGTATGTGTATAGACTAGACCCTGGAACACCTTAATGAATTGAGACCAGTCATCCGGCTCGATCCACCTTAAATACCCAGAGTGAGAATCCAGCTCACAAGGAGGTTTACAGAAAAGAGGAATAAAATCCCAGACTCAGGAAGGCGTAAAGGGGCATAGGATGGGAGAAGGAAGCTCCAGATATTATACTGTATATTTATTTATTTTTATTTTTTTAACTTTTATATACCGGAATTCCTGTATACAATACAAATCAGTCCGGTTTACATGGAACGAAAAGATAGCCCTGGTCTGGGTGGGTTCAGATTCCTTATTGTTTATTCTGACCTTGTAGAACCTGTTTGATAGAAACGATTTAAACCAACTGTGGGCAGTGCCTTTAATTCCTATCTTTGATAGTTGGTCTAAGAGTTGTGAGTGGTTTACCGTGTCGAAAGCTGAGGATAAATCTAGAAGAACCAGTAGGTATGATTGTTTTTTCTCCAGATTCAGAAGTTAAGGTATCCGTGAGAGAAAGCAGTAGGGATTCTGTGCTTAATGATTTCCGAAAACCATATTGTGCAGGAGAGAGAATGTTGTGCTCCTCGAGATATTCGGAAAGTTGTTTATTGACTGCTTTTTCCATCAGTTTGGAAATCAATGGTAAGTTCGCAATGGGTCTGAAGTTTGCTGGGTCAGTGGGAGATGCGTTTGGTTTTTTCAGTAGTGGTTTAAGAATTGCTAGTTTTAACTGATTGGGTACCGTACCTTGGGCTAAGGAGGTATTAATGATTTCAGCAATGGGTTTTGCTACGGTGTTTGGGATGGAGGTGAGCATGTTGGTAGGTAGAGGGACTGAGGGATGTGCAGCTGGTTTGATTTTTTTGAGTATGTTTTCGATCTCCATGGTGGATGTAGGTTCGAATGCCTCTAGACTGGCATTCTGAGAGATTTGGTATGTACTCAGAGGTGTTAGTGGAGCATTGTGGGTTGTAAGAGGTAGAGTAAGGTTGGAGATTTTTGTCTTAAAATAGGTGGCCAATTCATTGGCCTTGTTGAGTGCTTGTTGGTCTGGAATGGAAGGGGGGGTTGGTTTGGTAAGAGATGAGACGTAAGAAAATAGAGCTTTTGAGTCGAAGATGAAATTGTGAATTCTTTTTGCGTAGAAGTCCTTCTTTGTTTTGTGTATGGCATTTCTGTAGGTGTTGAGGGTGTTTTTGTAGTCCAGTCTTGCTGTATGTGAGGGGTTGTTTCTCCAGCTTTGTTCTTTATTTCGTAGTTTTGTTTCAGGGATTTGAGTTCCAGAGTGAACCACGGTTTTCTGTTGTCTCGTGCTGGTTGTATTATTTTGGAGGAGATTGGACAGAGTTGATCTGCTATTTTGTTCGTGAGTTTGATCCATGAGGTAGTGGCTGTGTTGGCGTCTGAGAGGTCTAGTTGGCTGAGTTCTTTGGAGCATTGTTCGTTAAGTAGTTCAAGTGAGCATGGTTTCCTAAACTGTATAGTGGTATTGTTGATGTTTGGAGGTGGTGTGTTTTTCATTTTGAGGGTTGTGTTGATGATCTGGTGATCTGACCAGGGGACTGGTGTACAGGAGGGATTAGAATAGGTGGATAAGCTGTCGTTGATAAAGATGAGGTCTAATGTGTGACCTGCCTTGTGTGTGGGACCGCTGATTATTTGTGTGAATCCTAGGTGACTGAGGGAGGTTAGAAATGTTTCGCAGTTTGAGGATTGTGGGGTGGAGTCAACGTGTAAGTTGAAGTCTCCTAGGATGATGGTCGGTTTGTCTGAGTTGAGGTGTTTGGCTATCAGCTCTATTAGAGGAGAGGGGTTAGCGTCTAGGGTTCCTGGTGTAGCGTAGATGAGGAATATTTGAAGTTGTTGAGATTTGAATGTGGAGCATTCCAGTTTAGTAGTGGAGTATGATTGTTGTAAGGTTAGGCCCAGTTGTTTTTTTGCAGCAAGTAGGTTTCCTCCTCCTTTTTTCTTGGGTCTGGGTATTGAGAAGAGATCAAAGGTTTGTGTTGGTAGTTGGTTTGTTAGTGTTATGTCTGAAGGTTTTAACCAGGTTTCTGTTATTGCACATACATCTGGGTTGTTATCAATGAGGTAATCATTGAGTAGGTGCATTTTTTTGGAAAGAGACTGTGCATTGAATAGGGTTAAAGTGAAAAGTGAGAGGCCTAGTAGTTGCGTGATGGGAGATGTCATGATGGAGATTAGTCTTTGTTGTCTGGGTATGTGGATTGGGTCTGGTGGGGTATTATTTCTGGGTTTTCTCCTGATTGTGGGAATAGGATGGAGGTGCATTTTTGTATGGAAGCTTGATTTGTGTTAAATGTTGGCGTCCTCAGCGTGTATGCTGGAGTCTTGATAGGTTGTCTGTGTGTGGAGTTGTCTGAGGAGTTGTCTGAGTCAGGCGTTGTTGAGTGGCTGCTGGAGTCCTGATAGGTTGTCTGCGTGTGGAGTTGTCTGAGTCATGCGTTGTTGAGTGGCTGCTGGAGTCCTGATAGGTTGTCTGCGTGTGGAGTTGTCTGAGTCAGGCGTTGTTGTGTGGATGCTGATTCCCAGAACATTGTTTGAGTCTGTGGTTGTCTGCTTCGTCTGTTGTTGAGTGGGTATATTTCTGAAGTGTAGGAAGGAGCGAACCATGTGGCCCTTCGGGGTGTGGGTAAGTGAAAAAAGGATCCTGGCGAGAGTCTAACCCCGGAGTGCCTAGCAACGGCTGCGTGCTCTTTCTTTCTGCTGGTCTAATTTTTTTTTTTTGGAGCTCCCGTTTCCTTAGCACGGCACCGAGGAAGGAGAGCGGGCTCTTACCCTGATTATGCTGCGCCGGTCGCGCATGGCCCATCAAAAGAGGGTATATGTGCTAGAGTGAGTTTGATTGTCGTTGTCGATGTAGGGTTCTGCTCCGCTCCTCGGGTCCGCACGAAGGGGCGCACAAAGGGGCTGGCCCCTTTATGAATACCCTAACTTTTGAGATAGATGCAGCTGAGGTAAGCAGACTATTTTTTCCTGAAAATAATAAAAGTATTTTTGTGTGTTCTTTAGCAACCTCTTTGAAGCCAAGGGCCACTCCCATGTTAGCACATGCAGTAAAAATTGATTTGTTTTATATTTCCTTGTGGTAACATATTAATGAAAATGCCAATAATTTTAGCACAAAAAAAGGAATTTTAATGTGATAAGCTTATAACTGGGTGAAAAATACTTTCCTTTGAAGGTGATAAATCTGTTACAACCTAATCTTAAAAAGGATGTCCCTTTGTTTTATTTGTCAATCCTGTAGTAAATCAACTGTTTGGAAGATCCTGGTCCTCCTATGTGGGCAATTTTTCCATTGGAAACAGCATGTGTCATTCTTATCTCCACCCTCCTCCATGCGTCTTCACTCCATGAGCAAAAGTATGCCTGTTGTTGACCAATGTGAATACTTTCACCTGAAGACATGTTAGAAAATAATGAAAGTCACAATTTCTGTGGGAAAAAATGTTATTTTACTCACAGAAAGGGCTTTCCTTGTTGCCCTCCCCATGCATACCTTTACCCGCATTTTCATGGAGGCATTTCTGGCGTGGGATTAGGCCAGGGGAGGTAATAATGTTGTTTTAGCTGGAAAAAGTATGCTCAGAAGAAGGAGGTACAAATCTCTGTGGGTACTTTTTTCTTTGCCCATTTTCAAAGGGAAAGTATCCTTGCACTTTTCCTTCAAAAATTGATGCAAAGACTGTGGGTAAAAGTTCCAATGGACTTTCCCTCAAATCACATAATTTTGAAAATTGCACACATAGAGCTACTATCATAGGCCTCCAGGCATATCTCACAGCATCAACAGACCCAAATACCTCAAAAGTGCTGCAGTATGAAAGTAATCGACCACAAGCAGTCTCCATCCTTAAATTTTGCATATCCCCTGTTTTCCATATACCCGTTCTTGAGTTTCTAGTCTTTTCTGAAAAAAAAAAGCAAAAATATTCCAGTGATGATGACCGTTTCCTATAAAATCTAAAGGAATTTAAATAACTCTGATAGTGTGTGCCAAAATTATATTAACATTAAAATATGAGATCATACAGAGTAAGTGAAAAGCTTGCTATTTGCCATTGTATGTGTTGCACAGGCACTTTTCCAAATCATAAATTTGTTCAACAAATTCTGAATCAGCACAAATCCTGAGTCAGCATGAGGCTTCTTTACTGGAAGTATACTTAAGATATGAGAATGTCATGCCCCTTGTATGTGTTTTCCCTTAAATTGTTTTCAGTAATCAATTTTTGAACATGCAAAATGATGGAGAAACACATATTTTATTTCTCTAGACCTCTGTGTGTAACTTGAGGTAGTTTAGATGGTTTGCTTGTTTGATCATTTTCTATAAAAACAGGGATGTCAGTTTACTTTTCTAATTAAAGTTATGAAAAATATTGGTAGAGGTCTGCTTTTAGAAGCATAGCTTACAGAGGCATTATAATTCCTAATATGCCAGGTACATGCATTTTCAGATAGCTAAGGTGTTATGCGCGCTGGCCTCAGCAGACCCACGGCTCGGCCCCCTCACCTCTTTCAAAGTGATCCAGCACCTGGTCCCTCGTCTCTGGTGGCTGTGGGCCGCCGGCTCCATCCTCGAGCCGCCCCTGGGGCCTCCGGCTCTACTACAGTTCCTGATGCTCCGCGTTGGGCCTCTCCGCATGGTCCGCGGAGAGACGCCGTCCAGACCAAACACCGTGCCCCTCCCTAGGCGCGCACGCATGCACAGCTGATCCTTTAATAGGGCCCATGGCAGGAACCTGCCCACGGCCCCAGATGATGATGTCGGCTAAGCTCCGGAATATAAAGCCAGGCTCCGCTCTTTCAAATTGCCTTTGCAACAGTTGCCTCTCTCCAGCCCCGGACCTCTGCATTGCCTGACTACTCCATTGCTTCTCTCCATCCCCAGACCTTTGCATTGCCTGACCACTCCGTTGCCTCTCTCCAGCCCCGGACTGACCATGCCGCTGCTTCTCTCCAGCCCTGGACTTCTGCTTCATCTGACCATCCTTTGACTCACTCCTCATCTAGACCTCAGCCTTGTTTGCCACTGCTTCCAGACTGCCACCAGCCTAGAACCCAGCTTCCTTAGAGTCACCTCTTCAGCCTTTGTCCTGGACGTGGTTTATTCAGACTTTCGCCTGCTCTTGCTCAGGTGCCCTCTGTCAGGCTGTGTTCCTATTGGCACCCGGGTCTCCAGGACTCTGCCTCGTCCAGTACAGATTGATACCTACACCAGTTGCTGCCTCTGGGCTGACCTTGATCCTCCCATCGATGACCACTGACAGAGGCCACCTAAGTCCAGCCAGCCCCAGCACCCAAAAGCTCAACCCACGGGGAACGAGGGCTGGTATTGGTGAAGCGCTAGCCAGCCTCATCTGTCAGCCCTCTCTGCCTGCCGACGGTGGGGACCCGTAGGATCCCTCCTACGGGTAGCATCAACCCCACCTCGGCCCAAGGGTCCACCTCCGGCGCAACACAAGGGCAGTTACATTTTCATGATCATCTGCCACTTAAATATCTAAAACAACTCTATATGGTTTGTGTGTGTATGTGCATTGTAGGTAAATTTGTGTGTATTGGTTCACTGTAAAGAAGAACTTAAGAATAGTGGAGAAGAATCATGGAAAAGGAGAGGATTAATTCTAATGGGGAACTCTATCATCAAACAAATAGATTTGGGGACAGGAGTGGTGAGAGAAGTTTAAAAGCCTAGCAAAATTCACAGCAAAGGTACAAAATTTATTTTTAGGATTAATGGAGAAGAGGAAGAAAGAATGATGTTATAGACTATTTGGAGACAATGACCTATTTCTGAATCAACTCATTATAGTTCAATAAGATGTCAGGTGACAGGTGAAGAAGGCTATGCAGAGAGGGGTGGATTTTAAAAGCCCTGCTCGCGTAAATCCGCCCGGATTTACGCGAGCAGGGCCTTGCGCACCGGTGCGCCTATGTTCCATAGGCCTACCGGCGCGCGCAAAGCCCCGAGACTCGCGTAAGTCCCGGGGTTTTTTGAGGGGGCGTGTCGGGGGCGTGTCAGGGGCGGGGCCGATCAGTGCGGCGTTTTGGGGGCGGGACGCGGCGTTTCGTGGGCAGGCCCGGGGGCGTGGTTATGGCCCGGGGCGGTCCGGGGGCGTGGCCGCGCCCTCCGGAACCGCCCCCAGGTCGCATCTCGGCGCACTAGCGGCCCGCTGGCGCGCGGTGATTTATTTCTCCCTCCGGGAGGCGTAAATCCCCCGACAAAGGTAGGGGGGGGGTTTAGATAGGGCCGGGGGGGGGGGGTGGGTTAGATAGAGGAAGGGAGGGGAAGGTGAGGGGAGGGCGAAAGCGAGTTCCCTCCGAGGCCGCTCTGATTTCGGAGCGGCCTTGGAAGGAACGGAGGCAGGCTGTGCGGCTCGGCGCGCGCTGGCTACACGAAATCGGCAGCCTTGCGCGCGCCGATCCAGGATTTTAGCAGATACGCGCGGCTATGCGCGTATCTACTAAAATCCAGCGTACTTTTGTTGGCGCCTGGTGCGCCAACAAAAGTACGCGAAGGCGCACTTTTTTAAAATCTACCCCAGAGGTTTCTTGATCTACAAGGAAGTAAAGCTTCTCTTCCCCATCCCTCCCTGTCCCCCTCACACACACACACACAATGCCACATAAGGGAATTAACAGGAGGGTCTTAAATAGCTATCAAAAATAGTAGACTTTTCTGGTGCTACCTATGTACAGAAAAGTTATCCACTGGTGAACAGATACGTTATCTGGCTAAATTATCTGCATAAATTTAAACCCAACCCATGAGCTTTTGAATATGGCTGGTAAGATTTAAAGTAATCTGGCTTTATGCAGCCAGATAATATGTCACTTAACCAGATATCTGCATTAAAAAATTTTGACCGCTGGCCTTCCAGCCCAATTCCCACCTCCTATAAATTTTAAAGGCATTTGCTGGCCGAACCCATCTGCCAACCCCTCCTAGGACAAAAGTAAAAATTTTAAGTGAGACTTTCAGCACTAGCCCTCCCCACTCCTTTCCCAAAGAAATAATCTAAAAATAAGACCTCCTTCCCCCCACTCTCCCATAGCCCACCCCAAACCTAACCCTATCACCCACCCAGTACCTGCCAGAACTTTGGGCCCATCTACAGTGCTGGCATCACAGTACATTGTGATCCTAGACACTTCCAGCATTTCTCTGGCAGCAGTGCTGGAAGCATAAGGTATTATTGCTACTGTCTAGCACTCAAGCTTTCCTCTACCTCCTCTTCCTGGGGCTGCACTATGCTCCAACAGTATTCGTTTCTGTCTCCTCTACCTGCTTAATAGATGATAGCACACTAATAACTACCCCCCACCCAAGTTCTCTACAGCTGCTAGCTGTTCTACCTCTAGTGAGTCTGAGAAGTCCTCACATGACTCCTCCGAATCAGCAGTTTCTTGCAGGATCTACTCCAGACATTTTTCAGGAGGCATCAAGGATGAGTGCTGTGCTGCTTTTGGTTGCTCTGCTCCTTGTACTCCCCTTGTACCTCTACTGCTAATGTCAATGTCACCCTCTACTGACTCTGCCTTCTCCTGCCCCTGCATCTTAGATCTAGAGCTAACAATAGCAGCAGGCAGCACATGTCAGTGATCATAATTTAATAAAATTTGACATAATCATTAAAAGGTAAATACAAAGGAAAACTACTGCAGTAGCATTTAAATATGAAAAGTGAAATTATGATAAAATGAGGAAATTTGTTAAAAAGAAAAAGAAAGGCCTAACTCATAAGGTTAAAAACTTGCAAGAGGCATGAACACTGTTTAAAATTACCATCCTTGAGGCTCAGACAAAATGTATTTTGTGCATTAAAAAAGATCAAAAGAAAGCCAAATGACCTTACATTGTTTAATAGTGAGGTGAAAGAGGCAATTAAACATCAAAAGGGCATCTTTCAAAAAATGGGAAGTAGACGCAAATGAGGAAAATAGGAAAGAACATAAACACTGGCAAGTTAGATGTAAACAAGAATTAAGCTGGTTAAGAGAGAATTTGAAAAGATATTTGCCACAGAGGTAAAAACAAGTAACAAAAACCTTTTCAAGTACATTCGAAGCAAAAAGCTTGTGAGGGAATCAGTTGTGCTGCTAGATGATCAAGGGGTAAAGTAGTGGTCAAGGAGGACAAGGAAATAGCAGAGAAACTAAATTAATTCTTTGCATCTATCTTTACTGAGGAGGATATCAGTCTCATAACCTTACCAGAAACATTTTTTGATGGCGATGACTCTGAGCTACAAGATGCAATTACTGTGAAACTGGAGGATGTAATAACTCAGATTGACAGACTAAAGAATAATAAATCACCAGAACCAGATGGTATTTACCCCAGAGTTATGAAACTAAATACAAAATTGAATCTTTATGGGTAGAAATCCCTTGTGTGTCGGGGAAGACTATAGTGATAGGAGTATCTACCGTCCACCTGGTCAAGATGGTGAGATAGACAGTGAAATGCTAAGAGAAATTAGGGAAGCTAACCAAATTGGTAGTGCGGTAATAATGGGAGATTCAATTATCCACAAATTCAATATGCAAGGAACAGGTAGGCAAAGTCCACCGTAAAGTTTATAATAGTTTTTTATTCTGAAGTTTTCAGCATTCGTAATGGCAACTCCACACAACTTCAAACACAGTTATTCAAGTCCCCCGACACGGTCCGTGTTTCGCGGTCGCTGCATCGGGAGGGACCCATAATCAGTATCATCTAAAACAAACAAACAATAAAGCTGATGGACCCAATAAGAGAATGGCAATATAATTAAATTTTATCAAAATATACCTTATGTGTACATCATGGAGCGCATCGGCTCACACACTTCATGTACCTTTTAAAGAAGTGAAATGGCGCCAGAAGACAGTAGCTATCGCGATAGAATCATCAAGTTAAGCCCCGCCCCCACTGAGGATGGTTCACCCAAACAGGGCTCCAGGGGTGATCCGGGAAACTACAGACCGGTTAGCCTGACTGCAGTGCCAGGAAAAATAGTGGAAAGTATTCTAAACATCAAAATCACAGAACATATAGAAAGACATGGTTTAATGGAGCAAAGTCAGCATGGCTTTACCCAAGGCAAGTCTTGCCGCACAAATCTGCTTCACTTTTTTGAAGGAGTTAATAAACATGTGGATAAAGGTGAACCGGTAGATGTAGTATACTTGGATTTTCAGAAGGTGTTTGACAAAGTTCCTCATGAGAGGCTTCTAGGAAAAGTAAAATGTCATGGGATAGGTGGCGATGTCCTTTCGTGGATTGCAAACTGGCTAAAAGACAGGAAACAGAGAGTAGGATTAAATGGACAATGTTCTCAGTGGAAGGGAGTGGGCAGTGGAGTGCCTCAGGGATCTATATTGGGACCCTTACTTTTCAATATATTTATAAATGATCTGGAAAGAAATACGACGAGTGAGGTAATCAAATTTGCAGATGATACAAAATTGTTCACAGTACTTAGATCACAAGCAGATTGTGATATATTGCAGGAAGACCTTGTGAGACTGGAAAATTGGGGCATCAAAATAGCAGATGAAATTTAATGTGGATAAGTGCAAGGTGATGCATATAGGGAAAAATAACCCATGCTATAGTTACACAATGTTAGGTTCCATATTAGGTGCTACAACCCAAAAAAGTGATCTAGGCGTCATAGTGGATAACACATTGAAATTGTCAGTTCAGTGTGCTGCGGCAGTCAAAAAAGCAAACAGAATGTTGGGAATTATTAGAAAGGGAATGGTGAATAAAACAGAAAATGTCATAATGCCTCTGTATCACTCCATGGTGAGACCGCACCTTGAATACTGTGTACAATTCTGGTTGCCGCATCTCAAAAAAGATATAATTGCTATGGAGAAGGTACAGAGAAGGGCTACCAAAATGATAAGGGAATGGAACAGCTCCTCTATTAGGAAAGACTAAAGAGGTTAGGACTTTTCAGCTTGGAGAAGAGACGGCTGAGGGGGGATATGATAGAGGTGTTTAAAATCATGAGAGGTCTAGAACGGGTAGATGTGAATTGGTTATTTACTCTTTGGGATAATAGAAAGACTAGGGGGCACTCCATGAAGTTAGCATGTGGCACATTTAAAACTATTCGGAGAAAGTTCTTTTTTACTCAACGCACAATTAAACTCTGGAATTTGTTGCCAGAGGATGTGGTTAGTGCAGTTAGTATAGCTGTGTTTAAAAAAGGATTGGATAAGTTCTTAGAGGAGAAGTCCATTACCTGCTATTAATTAAGCTGACTTAGAAAATAGCCACTGCTATTACTAGCAACGGTAACATGGAATAGACTTAGTTTTTGGGTACTTGCCAGGTTCTTATGGCCTGGATTGGCCACTGTTGGAAACAGGATGCTGGGCTTGATGGACCCTTGGTCTGACCCAGTATGGCATGTTCTTATGTTCTTAAAGAACTAAAAAATGAAATTCAGACCTGTTTCTGGTGATTCGTAACATATTATTTAAAGCAGCCATGGTACCGGAAGACTGGAAGTTGACCAATGTGATGCCAATTTTTAAAAAGGGATCCAGGGGTGATCCAGTAAACTAGAGACCAATGATCCTGATATTTGTGCTGGGCAAAATGGTCAAAGCTATTCTTAGAAACAAAATTACTGATCACATAAATAGACAAAGTTTAATGGAGGAGAGTCAACATGTCAACATATATACTGTCCTTCCAAGGAGATCAGGGTGGTTTAGAAAATGTAACATGCATAATAATATGTGAATAATAAATAAACAAAATACAAACAATAATGACTAAAATATTATAACAGTTACATAAAAGATGAAAAGCTTAACCAAATGTAAAACAAACATAATTAAAAATGGAATGATCAATAGGGGTGGTAGCCTACAAAACTTTCATTACAATTTCATTTTCATTCCGGGGATGGGCCATTTCGGGTTCACGTCCAGATCTTTTTTTTTTTTTTGTTCTGTTTTATCTTAAAAAAAGAAAAAAATAACAGAACCCTCCCCCCCAAGCCCTTCCCATTTATTAAAAGATAGCTCCCTAACCCCCTTGGACTCACCCAAAATCTGCAATGGTCTAACAGGGCCCGGGAGCAACCTTCCGCTTCCGGGCTGGTAGCAGCCCTCATTCAAAATGGCTCCGGGTGCTCTTTGCCCTTAACTTGTGACAGGACAAAGGGTGGCCAGTGGCTTTTATGTATTAAGACCCCAAGGGAATTTGAAAGGTGCAGAAGTGCATAAACCATCAAATTAGGTTAGTAATAGTACAAGCATGATTGTCATTTCCATGTTGTTTGTTCAAGCTAAAGCACACTGTAGGCATTCAGAGGTTTGATTCTGAATAACTTTATGTTTAAATATTTTTTATTAAAGTTTTTTTTACAAAATATAACATTGGTTCCAATACAGTCTTACAGAGCAGAGCTTGAGTCCTGAAGCCTGCCCTGTACAATCTGTAAACATTCTCAGTTAACATGAACATCATCCCCAACGGAATAACCCATTCCCCCTTCCGCCTCCCATGCCACAATAACCACATTACAAAATAATGTCAGCTTATTGAGTTCTTTCTCCTCACACCCCATTACAAAAAGGTAATGTCATTCAAAATCAGACTATGGCCTCTATGTGGTGATGCCTGGATATAATTATCTCATATCTTTTATTTAGTCACATTTCTGCTTAGAGGCATCCACTATTTCTATATATTTTTCCATAACACAAAGATGGTGGATGGCATTGCACAATTGTGTTATATTTGCAATATAGATGTTAACCAGTTTTGTAAGATAACTTTTTTTGCTAAAAGCATAACCTTTGTATACTATACTCTGACATATCTATTCTGGAAGATCCCCATAGAGATCATCAAAAAGGAATGGTCCTGGTTCCAATGGTATTAATACTGTTATAAAATTACAGACTTAAATTTAGACTTTTGCTGCAGTATACTGATATGCCCAGAATTGATGCCCCAGAGTGCCCTCTTCCATGTTACAGTTGATATACATGGCAGTCTGTACAATTTTCAGGTTATATGCATGTTTCTATCCAATATAAAATCTTGTAAGAAATTTAATTTGGGTCCCCCATAATAAAATGTTAGATGTTAAGGATTTAATTCTAGCAAAACATTTACATAAAAATTCTGCATCTAACTGTATACCTAGTTCATTATTGCAGTCTCTTACTATGTTCTAATATGATCGAATGCTTTCATTTTTTTTTAAACAGTTTACAAAAATAAGGATAGTATGTCAACTTGGATTTGCCAAATCAAAGATATCTAACAGTTCTCAATTTTCACCTTGCAGCTCTGAGAGCAGCAGCGACAGAATATAATGATGCACCTGTAAAAAGGCACAAAAGTGCTTGTTGGTAAGATCATAAGTTCATTGTAATATTTCAAAAGACATCACAGTTCCTGATTCATCTAACAGAGAAGAAACAACCAATATCCTTTCCCCAATGCATTCAGTGAATGGACTTGCCTATTGTGTGCACCCATATACCCATATACCAGACAAGAACAATAGTCAGTTTAACCCTAAGGATCCATAAAAAATTTGTTTCTGGGGCTAACTCTTCTGCCACTTTCCCAACTCTCAGGGTCCCAAGGAATGGGTTCTTTGATGTTTGGGGGAAGACTAAATACTAGACCCAGGCAATGGAGGACATTTATCTCTAGAAATGTTTTACTGTACTCTTTGATGGTGTTGGTGCTACAGGAACAGGTAGGACACAGTGTGGGTTTTCAAAATGAATTTTATTTGGATTCTTCAGCATTAAATAATTGTTCAATCACATAGATAACTGCTTCACTTCACATCTATGTTCCAAGTGAATATTTTCAAGGTGGACTCTCCCACTGTCCTCAATGTAGATGTCCCTGGTACTACTTCCTGAGAGGCTGCTTATTCCATCCTGCTCTGAACAGGCAAGTGTCCCAGCCTGGCTCAAAAATCCTAGATGAGAGGATCCCCAAGGCCCTGAAAATTGTACCTGAGATCCAACAGAGTCCTAGATTTCCCCAGCATGTGTCCTGTGCTCTAAAGGGTAGAGATCCAATTGTGGGTCTCCAAAATGATCCTACTTCTTCTACTTGGACTCCTCTGACCATGACTTTTCTTGAGGAGAGGTATGGTGTTGATCGGGAGCTGGGCTATTACAGCCCAGCTCCAAACATCAGGAGGGGTGGTACTAAGCCTCTGCCACTCCTTCACTGTAATGGAAAGGGGCTCTCAGATCTTCTGTCCCCTGGCTTCCCAATCTGGGACACATAGCTCACCAGGGATGAACCAGGGTTTCACCCTCAGACAAAATCTGAAAGTATCCAAAATCCAAAAAAAGTATTTTCTGAAAACTGCAGATTGATCTTCACAGACAGGGAGTACAATGTAAAGAACCTCCTCGGCACCAAAAACTCATGTTGAGCAGGTAGGCCCTAACTCTGATAGGGTAACAAAAAACAGCTCCTCCTTCTCTGGAAGCTAAACCAAAAGACCACATTGCTTAGTGATCTGACCCTCTCTTCTAGGCAGGGATTTAACCATCTCAGACAATCCTCAGGGGGAAGTGCTGATGGGATAGTATCTCCCTCACTGCTTTCTATCTGAGGGCCAGGATCTAGGGCCACCTAGTGGAGACCAGAGTGTGTCTACATCCTGAAGATCCATAAAGGAATTTTAAAAGAGGACTTATGAAGTTGTGTTGGGATAGGCTGGGGATAAAACAACTTCAATATGATAGGGCAAGAAAGGAGCAAGACCAATCTTCAAATGGCTACATTCTCTCTGGCTTTAAGTAAAGAAAATGCATTACTTTGCTTTCCCCTTTGTCTTTAATAGAACCAAACCCAATGAATCAAAAAATATTCAGGTATTTTCTGGTAGCTTGTTATTTTGGTTCACTTGTCACAAATGGAACCAAAAATCACGTCATTTGCTTTATTTTCCTTTTTGGATTCAAATGCATCTCCCTGGGGAAAAGCTTTTTCATTTAGCAATAACCAGAGATGAGTTGCTGTAATATATGTTCATTTTGCCCTTAATTTTCAAAGGTACATTTTCTTTTACTGTGTATGATGTACAGGAGGTGTGAACAAATGTGCATTTGAAGTATCTCATCCACAGTTTTATCTTTCTCGTAGCAAAATCCTCTTTTCATCGGCAGGTCTGTTCACTCTGTCCCATGCTACTTTCACTTCTTGCATGTCTTGCTTTATATTTATGCTGAAATAATACATTCTCAGCAGCTTTTACTCACTTCTTAAATGCATTTCATGAGGAGACAAAGTCAAATCACTGTTACTTAATTAACACAATTGTGACGACTTCAATCTAGCTACACAATAGCTTTCCTGACCTTGCAGAAGGATGCATGACTTCATTATTGAGTATATTGTTTCCTATAAACATATAAAATCCCTACAATAACAATCCCATCAACTGAAATGAAGTTATCTGAGAACAGAATTAAACTCTAAATGACCCTATGCTCTACTCCATAGACCCCTATTAATAATTTCTAATCTAATCAGTGTGGATAAATGTACGATTGCAAACCATCCCAGGCACTCTGCCAGGAAGGCCTATTGCAGTCCATCTGATTCATTCCAGTCCACAGCTTCTCTGGAGAAGACTCATCTTTCACTGAGAGGCCACTGGCTGATTTCCTCTTTTGTTATCTTTTAGTGGCAAAGTCATGTCCTTGTAACTGATAGACACACTTCTTTGTAAATAACCCTGGAGTGACTGATAGAGCCTTTGCCAGACAAAGCCTGCAAATAGTTAGGCATTACTCATGCCAGGCTGGAGAACACTGTGTCACAGTTAACAAATTTATGGCTGATATGAGTTCATCTCTTGCACAAATATATACTTTCCTGCTAAAATTCATCACATGTTTTAATGGCTCCATGCTGCATTTGTCAGCTGTCTGTCCCTGCACGTTGTTTCTTTTGGATTCCTGTCAAGGATTGTTTTTGAAATCATCTTCCAGTCTTATCCTTCAGCTGGAAGACCTAAGAAAGATCAATGATGACATGTCTATTGATAATATTTTACATTCAACTATTCTGACTATGAATCATTTTAACAATGCTGATATGTTTATTGAGTGTCTGCTGGCATTGCTGTTTACATGGAAACTGATGTCAGCTTAAATCTCAGCAGAGATTGGATTTTCTTTTTCTTCATTTTCATTTTCCTGTAATTAAAGTTTGCCACTTCCCATGTATGTAAAGTTACTATTTAAAAGATGAAAGATGCCAATTTAGGAAAAATGCAGATATAACCGTGTAGATCACCCGCTCACTCATGGAATAATATAGAATAAAAAGTATTCACTGTCAATGTGTGACAAATTTACAGTTATTTATGCCCTCAGCTTCAAATTTTCAGTCTACACATATCAAATTTCTGTTATTGGTAGCTGAATCCTTAGGGCTACTTTATGTGAGGGTTATGCTCTGTACACATGGGTTTCCCCAGAGTTCACATCCAGAAAAATAGGATTGCAGCAATGTTTCCAAAAGCAGCATATGATTCTGAATCATGCCCCATTCGGTCTTCCTTTTTGTCATAGACTCAGAATACATACAGTAGGATACATGCACAGCAGGCAACATCTGTCTTCATTAGATAATGTCCACATTGAAATTCATTAAAAAAGAATCAAGGTTTAGTTCATAAAACAATCACTAGCCCAGAAACTTTATTTTTACTTAGTTGCGGTTCAATTTATGAGGATGAATAGATGGTGCTGAACACAGCCTCATCTACATAAAGTTGATGCAGGCATATACAGCAGTTCCAATCAAGGAGAGGGCAATTTTCAAACCAGTCAAGCTGTGTTCATAATCATTAACAAGGCTAGATTGCCCACTTTAAAAATGCCCCCTTCAGTGCAGACCAAAGTACATGCATTGTTTCACAACATGGGCCCTTTTGCCCCGGAGAAAAAGGGGGTGGGGATATTGAAGGAGAAAGTAAAGGGGCGGATTTTCAGACCCCTCTCGCCTAAATCCGCCCAAAACCGGGCGGATTTAGGCGAGCAGGGCCCTGCGCGCCGGTGAGCCTATTTTACATAGGCCTACCGGCGCGCGCAGATCCCCGGGACTCGCGTAAGTCCCGGGGTTCTCCGAGGGGGGCGTGTTGGGGGCATGTCGGGGGCGTGCCCGGCCGTCGCGGCGTTTAGGGGGCGTGTCGGCAGCGTTTTGGGGGCGGGTACGGGGCGTGGCTACGGCCCGGGGCGGTCCGGGGGCGTGGTCGCGCCCTCCGTACCCGCCCCCAGGTCGCGTCCCGGCGCGCAACAGGCCCGCTGGCGCGCGGGGATTTACTTCTCCTTCCGGGAGGCGTAAATCCCCGGAGAAAGGTAAGGGGGGGGTGTAGACAGGGCCGGGCGGGTGGGTTAGGTAGAGGAAGGGAGGGGAAGGTGAGGGGAGGGCGTTAGAGGATTCCCTCCAAGGCCGCTCCGATTTCGGAGCGGCCTTGGAGGGAACGGGGGTAGGCTGCGCGGCTCGGCGCACGCCGGCTATACAGAATTCATAGCCTTGCGCGCGCCGATCCAGGATTTTAGTGCATACGCACGGCTCCGCGCGTATCTACTAAAATCCAGCGTACTTTTGCTGGCGCCTGATGCGCCAGCAAAAGTACGCCTATTCGCGTTTTTTGAAAATCTACCCCAAAGTGCACATGGGAATTTCATTTTGAAATCTGCACATATACTTTAATGCGCACACTTCACAAAAAATATGCAAGTCACGAAACCATGCATATACCCTGGGCTGCATTAAAGGGGGCAATTTCTTAAACGGGCAATCTAGCTTCATAAGTGAATATCAGCACAGCCAAATTAGTTTGACGTGGAAACTATCCAAACTTTTACAAAATTGCCTCCCCCCTGAAAGTTTAAAGGAGCATCCCCTGTGCACAAATGTTGCACTATATTTAGCATGTGTCGTAAGCACGTTTACCACGGACTATTTCACTATTATGATTCAAAAAATTCACTGCTCTGCAGAAATGCAGAGGTAGTAAAAGGTAACATACCTTCATGTGCTAAACATGTACATAGCTTAATAATTACCTTATTAGTCATTACTACTATCACGAGGCCTTTGAGTGATGTTTAAGTACTATATCTGTGTGTGTGTGTGTGTGTGTGGTGTATTTTAAAAATTCTGTTTAAAGGTTGAAGCATTATGTGATGTTCTAAACTGCCCAGTACAGTGGTCTGGTAATTGGGCAGGTTATAAATTGCGGCAAATAAATAAATAAATAAATAAAAATACTCAGCTTGCAGAATCATGTACTACATTTAGCACAGCATTTTACCACTCAGAATGAGGCTCCTGTTCCAGTACTGGAGTTAAATGTTAGCATGATGGCTCTACGTGTTAGGGTCAGCATGCTAGCAGGTAAAGTACAGGAAATGCAATATCTTGGTCCTCCTCTTCCTGCAAGTAATATCGCAACTTATTTTTAAAACAATGCTAGATAAATGCAGTGCTGTACAGATACATTTAAAATACAGTCCCTGCCCAAGGAGTTTACAGTCTAGTCAACAACTGTCCAAACCGTATTTAAAGGCTATACTACAGGCCTTTATCATATCCTCTGGTCACAAATTTCACAGCTTAATTATGCATTGATTAAAAATGCCTGCCTTAAATTTGTTTTAAAATCTACTACTAATTAGTTTCATGGCGTGTCCAGTAGTCCTAGTTCTATTGAAAGGGCAAATAACTGTGCTATATTTTCTTTTTCTCGTCAGATTTTACTAACTTTTATCATATCCCCTTTCAGTGGATATTTTTCTTCTCCAAACTGAAAAGCCCTGACCTGTTAAGCCTTTTATTATAAGGAGTTCCATAGGCTTTATCATTTTTGTTGCCCTTCTATGCACTTTTTCTCTTTCAGCTACTTATTTTGAGATAATGAGACCACAACTACCCCCTGTACACAAGGTGTGGCCATACCATGCATCCAAGCACAAGAATTATGATCTTCTCAGTTTTATTCTGTTTCTTGCCAAATAGTTCCTAACATTCTATTTGCTTTTTTGACTGCTGTGGCGTTCTGACCTGAGGATATCCATGTATTGTCCACACTGACTACAACTTCCTTTTCCTGAATGGTAACGCCTAACATGGAACCCGGCATTGTGTACTTATCTGTAGCTGGGATAATTTCTCCTTATGTGCATCATTTTGCACTTCTCTACTTAAAATTTGTTTTCTGCTATTTAGATACCCAGTTCCCCAGTCTCAGAATGTCTTCTTCTTGCATTACCTCATAGTTTGCTCATGTTTTATCTACTTTGAATAACTATGGGGGTAATACTCAGTAAGCCATTTAGTGGACAAATTATCCAGCTAAAGTTAGTTGGATAATTTGTCTCAGATATTCAGTGGGAGAGACGTCACACTGAATATACTTGCTTAAAGTTATCAGCCTACATGTAGCCAGATAACTTAAAAACCTAACCAAGTAAGTAGCGCTGTTTTCTTAAAAAAAAAAAAAAATGTAAAAGGGCCTGGGTCCCAATACCCTCCTTCCCCAACAAAATTTCACATATGCATATATCTGCCCCCTCCCCCAAAGGAGGAAATACTGATCCAGGCTCGCAGTTTGGCCCTACTCCTTCTCCTGTTCTTGTCAAAAATTAAAATCAGGTGGCCTCCCTCCTGGATGACCCACCCACTCGCATTCCCAATGTGCTGCACCATCCTCCTTGGACCCTCCCATACTCCTCCCTTCGATACCTTTAAATGCCCAACCAGAAGCAAGGTTCACACTTCCCCGTTCCAGAGCTTATTCAGCCTCACAAAGTCAGATAACTTAGCCAGATAGAGCTGAAAATTGGCTAAGTTAGACAGATAACTAAACCCTTCCCAGAAATGCCCCCAGAATAACTCCTTTTTTTCTGGCTAAATTATAGCTGGACAATGACTTATCTGGCTATAATTTAGGTGGCTGAATATGGCAAAACTTGACCACATCGTGTCTTCTGCAGATTTGATCACTCATTCTTTACTCTCTTTTCTATCACTAATGAATGCATTAAACAACACTTGCTCCAGTACAGATCCCTGGGGCATGCCATTATACTCCTTTCTCCATTGGGAAAACTTACCATTTAGTCCCATTCTATGTTTCCTATCTTTTAACCAGTTACCAGTCCACAACAGGACATTGTCTCCTTCCTATGACTTTTTAATTTCCTCAGAAGTATCTCATAAGGGACTTTATCAAATATTTTCTGAAGATGCAGATACACTATATTAACTGGTTCACATGTATTCACAATACATGCTTATTTGAACTCTCAAGGAATTGTAATAGTAAAGCATAACATTCCTTTGCTAAATCTATGCAGGCTCTTCCCCATTAGGCCATATTTATTTATATGTCCAATATTCTGTTTTTAGCTGACATCAGGATCATTGGTCTGTAGTTTCTAGGATCACCCCTGGAAACCTTTTTAAAAAATTGGTCTTAAGGTACAGGCACAGATTTTAATGAAAGGTTACATATTTCATATTTGAATTCCTTCAAATAATCGAACCAATATTGGTGTCAATTTGCTCTAACACCTCTTTCAGGTTCACATTGAGTCACATCAGATTCTGAGTCATCACCTATCTCCTCAACATTCTCTACAATGAAAACTAAAGCAAATAATTAAGATTTTCTGCAAACACCCTTCACTCCCTCAAAAGCAGAAGCAAAGGAGAGAGATGTTAGGGACAAAATAAAAGACAGTGAAAGCAAACATAACCTAGCAATATTGAATTCCATGAGGTAGCCTGTTTGGTGGTATCTGTGTGCTGTCTAACAAGGTCACAAAGACCTAGGAGGATGGATGTTCCAGCAAAAGCCTCATTAGTTTTGGTAGCTGTTTAGATTGCTGCTAAGCTTGGTGACAAGATATGGAAGGCTTGCGTGCTGGATTAAATAGGGCAAATCTGAGCAAACTATGGCCCACAGACTACCTCCAGACTATAGATATCCTTCTTCTGGGCTTCAGCGGCAACACAGGTAAGATGTGACATTTGCAGGCCAGCAGAAGTGATGTCACCACTATAGGATGGATTGGGATTTAAGAGTATTTCACACTGGTCCAAGAGGGAAACCCCCAATTCCTTAATCAGAGCTCCAAAAAGAAAAATCTTCCTTACTTTTCAAGTGGAGCTCTGAGGGGACACCCCCTCCGACAAAAGTGGCTTGCCTTTTAAGCAGGGCCACCTTCTATAGCTCTCAGTCCAGAAAGTTTGACCTCCCCTAAACTTTGATTGGTTATCATAATAACTAGAAATCCTAGTGGAAGCACAGATGCTCACTTAACCAAACCATGCTATACAGGAAACCTAGGAGGTAGGGGTGTGTACAGAGATTTTTTAAAATTTCTTTTTTTTTTCATTTATTTAAAAAAAACAAACCATAAAAAAATAACAATAAATGAAATACATAACAAAGGAAAAATGAAATGAAAAACAAAGTAAAATAAAACAAAAAACTTTGCCCTGGTTAGAGAGAAAAATAACCCCACACTATATCACTCTTAGCATAAATTTCTTATTCTTCATGGAGCAAATGCAATCACCAGTTACTCCTACTTACTGGAGTTATGTGTACAAATGGTGCTGGCATACTAAGGTTATATAAGAACATAAGAATATAAGAACATGCCATACTGGGTCAGACCAAGGGTCCATCAAGCCCAGCATCCTGTTTCCAAAAGTGGCCAATCCAGGCCATAAGAATCTGGCAAGTACCCAAAAACTAAGTCTATTCCATGTTACTGTTGCTAGTAATAGCGATGGTTATTAGCACTTTTCTCAATGACTACCATGACCCGACCTGGAGGCCAGGACCCAAGGCCGGAGCTAGGCATAGACTCAGGCCCAATGCCAGGGCCTTGGTTAGAAGGCCAAGGTCATGTTCAGGCCTGGAAGCATCTTCTTGGTCCTCTTCCTTCTTCGGCACTTGCAAGTCAAATGATGCCACCCACTGAGGTTATGCTGGAGTTAACTCTGGTGCATTCACCCCAGCGGATGGCACCATTTTGATGAACGACAATGTGTACGGCATTGCTATACATTAAAATGACGATGTCCACTGGGGTGAATGAACCAGAGTTAATTAACCTCTGTGCAACCCCAGTAGATGGTGTCATTTGGCTTGCAAGTACCAAAGAATGATGTGGACCAAAAAGAGCCTCCCAAGCCTGGGCTTTGAAGCCTGGGCCTTTCTCTAGGCCAAAGCTCATGCATCAAGACCTGGCCTCCTGGCCGAGGCCCTGAAGTTGGGCCTGGATATGTTTCTAGGCCCTAGCGTCAGGATATGGACTCCAGGCCAGGTCATAGCATTAGGCCTGGGTCCAGGCCTAGGTCCCTGCGTTGGGACCTGGCCTCCTGGTCAGATTGCGGTGGAGGCCCTGGGTATGGGACCTGGCCTCTGGATCGATTCATTGTGTCGGGCCTGGATCCAGCACTAGGTCCTTTCATCGGGATCCGGCCTCTGGGTCGGGTCATGCGTCAGGCCTTAATACAGGCCTAGGCCCTGGTGTTGGGACCCCACTTCCGGGTTGGGTCGTGGTATCGGTCCTGGGTCCAGGCTAAGGCCCCGGCATCTGGGTTGGGTCACAGCATCAAGCCTAGGTCCAGACCACAGCCTAGGCCAAGGTCCCAGCATCAGGACCCAGCCTCTGGGTCGGGTCATGGCATTGGTCTTGGCTCTGGGCCCCGGCCTAAAACATGGCCCAAGCATCAGTACCTGGCCGAGGTTGCGATGTTCTCAGGGGTGGATTGGACTTTCGGGGCTTCGGGTATGCCTCAGTGGGCTGGTCAGGCCAGTCACATGACACTGGTGTTGACACAGTGGCCCCATGTCTGTGGAGGTGCTGAAATTAAATCTGGCCTGCAGCAGCTGTAATCGCAGAGTGGGAAACTCCTCCAAGGATCTCTGCTCATTTCTGTTTGTTTGTTTTTTTTTCCCGTGGCTGCAGCCATAGTTCCATGGCTTTTCTTTTCTTTTTTTTGTTTTCACAGCTGCAGTGTGGCTCTATAGGCCTGCATTTTTTTTTTTTAATTTTCCACGGCTTTGCTGAGCTCTGTGGGATCACTCCCTGCCCATCCCCTCATTACCGTGGTGGCAGGAAATGTTCTGAGGCCTTCCTTCACACCACCCCATCACTCTCTTTGTCTTGAGATGCAGCTAGCAGACCTCCCACTGTTGCTTCACTATGGCTGAAGGCCTCAAGCTCTGACTGATGGCCTCTGTCTCATTTCTGCTGACGGCCCCCCTTATGTTGGGGCAGAGGCAAAAAATAACCCCACCCCACTGTATCAGGCCCTTCTATGTACCTCTTCCCACAGCAAGGCCATCAGCTGCTATTCTTTCCTGGATCCCTCCTATCCACCACTGAAAGAAATTTATATATATATATATATATATATATATATATATATATATATATTCAGAGGTTGCAGGAGAAAAGAGAGAGAGAGTGGGAGTGTGCGAGAGAGCATGCATGTGTGCATATGTGTCAGTGGGTACAAGGCAGTGTATGTGTGTCAGCGGGTGTGATTAAGCGCCTGTGTGTATGTCTTTTTGATCCAGTGGGTGTGACAGATGTATGTGTATATGTGTAGTGGGTATGAGGGAACATGTGTGTATGTATGTGTCAGTGGGTGCTTATGAGTGTGCGAAAGAGCATGCATGTGTGCAATGTGTCAGTGGGTACAAGGCAGTGTATGTGTGTCAGCAGGTGCAAGGGAGTTTGTGTATGTATGTGTGCCAGCATGCGAGTGAGGGAAGAGAAAGTTTGTGAGCTCCCTCACCACCACTAATCCAGAACAATCTCAGCGTGACTGGAAAGTACAGAAAGCGGGGAATTTTTAAAATTCTTATTGATTTTAAATATTGGGAATTATCAGATGTGTCTGCTGTTTAAAACTATTTTATTGGTTTTTGGGAAATGTTTAAAAGTTTTATATGAGTTTAATTATTGAATGTTAGGCTGTTTTGCAATATTTATTCTTTTTAATAGTATGGCTTTACTGTTGCTGATTTATATTTCTTGATTTGATATTTTATGAGGACTGGTAATATTTCTCCCTTTCTATTGTTACCCTGTATACAGGATCTATCTAGCTTGTTGCAGTTTCCAATTCAGTTTTTGTCTGCACATTTCTATTTATACTTTATGGTCTCTATTCTGTATTTAGTGAGGGTTGATCTGTATTCTGCATGTGTGACAGAGGTGAGTTATTCTGCTAGCATGTAGTTTCAGCATAGGGTCCTATAGTAGCTTAGCTTGTTCTGGTTTCCAAATTGGTGTTTTAGACCCTGTTGTAATATTTGTAGCATTGCCTACTCATAGGTAGGTCTGTCACTTTGAATGCTGGTGTTATTGCTGTTTTGGTATTGGAGTTTTACTATATTTTAATTGTAATTCAGGTTACTCAAGGCTTTCTGAGAGCCGAGCCTACACCCAGCATGTTACAATAAGCTTAATGCAATATGGGATCCAAGTGTCTCTTTATTTTTTATTTTGCAGGATTTTCTAGTTGGCACCACTGTAGTGCATGCAAATATAATGTACATGTTGTAAGTGATACTTTTACCACATAATACTGTACTTTGTCCTTTTTAATGTAAAATCAATTATAAATGAATAATTAATTGTATGTGGGGAGGAAGGGGCTGGGGATACAAGGCTGTAAATTTTACCTGTGATGCCTAATACCCTTGCGCCATCTCTGGCTGCACTGGATCCATGTAGGAAAGCAGGATTCACGAGCTATACTGCTTTGGGTCCTGAGGCTCTCTTCAGTCTCAGCCAGGGCTTCATTTTTCTTTTTAAGTCCTGGAGTAACAGACATATGTCTGGCTTCCTTGCCTTTCCCCTGGAGTAGGTAGGCAATGTAGAGCCTGGGAAACCAAAAAAGCAGCAGATTCTGTAGCACTCAGCCAATGGTAATGCGCTGGAATAGTGTCAGGGGCACGGAGAAGTGGAGGCAAGCTCCAGTCACAAAAAAGGGATGGGGTGAGCCAAGAGGAAGTACCTGTGCAGTATTGGGGGGGGGGGGGAGATTCTGTAGGCTGGTCTTTCCTTCTGAAAGGGTTAACTAGCTGTAGATCTAGTGAATCTCCTGGAGTGGGGGTGCCAAGAAGGATAGAGGTGAGAATGAGAAAGAGAGAGGACTGCTGGCTGGGGTAGGCTGGCAGCAAGAAAAACTTTTTACATAATGCTGTGGCAGTACTGGACTGGGAGCACTCACAGTGTGAGCACATGAGCAGCAGCACATTGACTGAATGTATGTGTCAGAGATAGAGTGTGTGTTTGTGTGTGGGGGGGTGTCCTACTACTTAACACACAGGCCAATACAGTGCAGTGCTCCGACGGAATACACTGTTAACCCGCATTTGGATGTTCGTGTTCGACGCGCTAGCTTTACCCCTTATTCAGTAAGGGGTAATAGCGCCCTATTAATGGCCCTATTAATGGCCCTATTAATTATTATATTAATTATTCTCGCACAATTCAGTAAGTAAAATGTGCAGCCAAGCCACATATTTTACTTTCAGAAATTAGCGCCTAACCAAAGGTAGGCATTAATTTCTGCTGGCACCGGGAAAGTGCACAGAAATGCAGTAAAAACTGTTTTTCTGTACACCCTCTGACTTAATATCATGGCAATATTAAGTCGGAGGTCCAAAAAGTTAAAAATAATAAAAAAAAAAGAAAATTTAAAATCGGCCCGCGGCTCGCGGGTGGAAAACCGGACGCTCAATTTTGCCGGCGTCCGGTTTCCAAACCTGTGGCTAGCAGCAGGTTTGAGAACCGATGCGGGCAAAATTGAGCGTCGGCTGTCAAACTCGCTGACAGCCGCTGCTCCTGTCAAAAAAGAGGTGCTAAGGACACGCTAGTGACCCTAGCGCCTCTTTTTACTGCGGGCCCTTAATTTGAATATTTTTTTTTACTGAATCATGCGCACAGGAGAGTGGCCTGTGTGTGCACCGGGGGAGCGGGCACTCGCCACTCTCCCGTGACTTTTACAGTATCGACCTGACAGAAAGACACCTATAAACACACTCTCTATGACACACCCATACACTAAGGGCCAGATTTTAAATCACTATGTACGAAAAACCCAGGGTTTTAAGCACGTAGGTGGGCCTTACATGTGCCAGGCCAATTTTCAAAGGCCTGGCCTTGCGCGTAAACCCCTGGGACGCGTGTAAGTCTCAGGGTTAGTAAAAGGGGCAGTCCGGGGGGCAGGGCAGTCCAGCGGAGGCGGTCCAGGGGTAGGGCGGGACAGAGCTAGAGGCACCCGGCACAGCGGCCATCGGATGGCAGGACTCAAAATGGCGCCGATAGCCTTTGCAAGTTGCTCCTGCTCAGAAGCAGGTGCAAAAGGTAAGTTAATGATTTTGGGGGAGTTTAGGATAGGGAGAGGGAGAGGGCAGGATAGGGAAGAGTAGCTGGATAACTTGTCCCGTATATTCAGTGAGATAAACGTCCCACTGATTATGCTTGTTTAATGTTATCTGACTAGCCATAGTCAGATAATGTTACACATAACCAGATATTCTTTTTGAATATCCCTGGTTATATATAAAGTTAAGAACATAAGAACATGCCATACTGGGTCAGACCAAAGATCCATCAAGCCTAGCATCCTGTTTCCAACAGTGGCCAATCCAGGCCATAAGAACCTGGCAAGTACTAGGGATGTGCAGGGAAAACGTTTTCGTTGCATACGTGATACGTATTCGTGGGGGGGTCAATTCCGTTTCATGCAGAAGTATGGAGAATTCCATAAGTTGTCAATATATAAATACGTTACTACGGCGAGTTAAATTATTGTCCCAGCTAAAATTAAAATTAACTACAACCCCCCACCCTCCTGATCCCCCCAAGACTTACCAAAACTCCCTGGTGGTCCAGCGGTGGGGTCCGGGAACTCACTCACACCCTCGGTGCTAGTTTCATCATGGCGCCGATAGCCTTTGTCACAGGGGCTACCGGTGCCATTGGTCAGCCCCTGTCACATGGTCATTGGCGCCATCTTGTGCTTCTACCATGTGACAGGGGCTGACCAATGGCACTGGTAGCCTCTGTGACATAGTATGGGCAAAGGCTATCGGCGCCATTTTGAGTCCTGGCATCAGACGGCAGGTCACTCCGGGACCCCCGTTGGACCCACAGGGACTTTTGGCCAGCTTGGGGGGGCCTCCTGACCCTCACAAGACTTGCCAAAAGTCCAGCGTGGGTCCGGGAGCGATCTCCTTGCTGCCGGCCGTCTGATACCAATACTCAAAATGGCGCCTATCGCCTTTGCCCTCACCATGATGGCAATCGGTGCCATTTTGAGACTCAAAATTGCCGTCCGATGCCAATACTCAAAATGGCGCCGATCGCCTTTGCCCTCACTATGACGGCAATCGGTGCCATTTTGAGACTCAAAATCGCCGTCCGATACCAATACTCAAAATGGCGCCGATCGCCTTTGCCCTCATTATGACGGCGATCGGCGCCATTTTGAGTATTGGTATCGGGCGGCGATTTTAAGTGTCAAAATGGCGCCGATCGCCGTCATAGTGAGGGCAAAGGCGATCGGTGCCATTTTGAGTATTGGTATCAGACGGCCGGCGTGCAAGGAGGTCACTCCCGGACCCCCGCTGGACTTTTGGCAAGTCTTGGGGGGGTCAGGAGACCCACCCAAGCTGGCCAAAAGTCCCTGTGGGTCCAACGGGGGTCCCGGAGCGACCTGCCGTCCGATGGCAGGATTCAAAATGGCGCCGATAGCCTTTGCCCATACTATGTCACAGGGGCTACCGGTGCCATTGGTCAGCCCCTGTCACATGGTAGGAGCACAAGATGGCGCCGATGGCCATGTGACAGGGGCTGACCAATGGCACCGGTAGCCCCTGTGACAAAGGCTATCGGCGCCATGATGAAACTAGTACCGAGGGTGTGAGTGATTTCCCGGACCCCACCGCTCGACCACCAGGGAGTTTTGGTAAGTCTTTGGGGGGGGGGGGGGGTCAGGAGGGTGGGGGGGGTTTAAATTTTTATTTAGGCCGAATAAAAAAGAAATCTGTTTAATACGTGGGGAGTCGCGATGACTTAAGCCTCCCCACGTATTTAACAGATAGCAAAAAATAAGTTGCGGATTACAAATCCATGGAAAACGGATGCACACCTCTAGCAAGTACGCAAAAACTAAGTCTATTCCATGTTACTGTTGCTAGAAATAGCAGTGGCTATTTTCTAAGTCAACTTAATTAATAGCAGGTAATTGACTTCCCCTTCAAGAACTTATTCAATCCTTTTTTAAACACAACTACACTAACTGCACTAACCACATCCTCTGGCAACAAATTCCAGAGTTTAATTGTGCGTTGAGTGAAAAAGAACTTTCTCCAATTAGTTTTAAATGTGCCATATGCTAACTTCATGGAGTGCCCCCTAGTCTTTCTATTATCTGAAAGAGTAAATAACCAATTCACATCTACCCGTTCTAGAACTCTCATGATTTTAAACACCTCTATCATATCCCCCCTCAGTCGTCTCTTCTCCAAGCTGAAAAGTCCTAACCTCTTTAGTCTTTCCTCATAGGGGAGCTGTTCCATTCCCCTTATCATTTTGATTGCCCTTCTATGTACTTCTCCATAGCAATTATATCTTTTTTGAGATGCGGCAACCAGAATTGTACACAGTATTCAAGGTGTGGCCTCACCATGGAGCGATACAGAGGCATTATGACATTTTCCATTTTATTCACCATTTCCTTTCTAATAATTCCCAACATTCTGTTTGCTTTTTGACTGCCGCAGCACACTGAACCGACGATTACAATGTGTTATCCACTATGACGCTTAGATCTCTTTCTTGGGTGGTAGCACCTAATATGGAACCCAACATTGTGTAACTATAGCTTGGGTTATTTTTCCCTATTTGCATCACCTTGCACTTATCCACATTAAATTTCATCTGCCATTTCGATGTTTAATTTTCCAGTCTCACAAGGTCTTCCTGCAATTTATCACAATCTGCTTGTGATTTAACTACTCTGAATAATTTCGTATCATCTGCAAATTTGATAACCTCACCCATCGAATTTCTTTCCGGATCATTTATAAATATATTGACAAGTAAGGGTCCCAATATTAGGGATGTGAATCGGGCTTCGGACGATTGAAAATATCGTACGATATTTTCAAAATCGCCAGAAATCTGGGGCTCCCCCAAAATGATAGGAAAACCCGACAAAATTGTTCGTGGGTGTTCTCTTATCGTTTTGGGGGAGGGCAGGAAAAACGGCACACAAAAATAACCCCTAAACCCACCCTGACCCTTTAAAACTAATCCCTTAACTTCCCCCACCCTCCCAACCCCCCCAAAAACTTTTTACAGGTACCTGGTGGTCCAGTGGAGGTCCCTGGAGCGATCTCCCGCTCCCGGGCCGTCGGCTGCCACTAATCAAAATGGCGCTGATGGCCCTTTGCCCTTACCATGTGACAGGGTATCCGTGCCATTGGCCGGCCCCTGTCACATGGCGGGAGCACTGGATGGCCGGCACCATCTTTAAAAATGGCGCGGGCCATCCAGTGCTCCTACCATGTGACAGGGGCCGGCCAATGGCACGAATACCCTGTCACATGGAAAGGGCAAAGGCCATCGGCGCCATTTTTATTAGTGGCAGCCGACGGCCCGAGAGCAGGAGATCGCTCCCGAGACCCCCACTGGACCACCAGGTACCTGTAAAAAGTTTTTTGGGGGGTCGAGAGGGTTGGGGAATCTAAGGGATTAGTTTTAAAGGGTCGGGGTGGGTTTTTTGTTTATCAGCTCGGGCGCAGCCGATAAACAAAACCGCGATCGGGCTGGATGAAAAAAACCCCACAATGTGAATCGGAACCGGAATCAGAACCGATTCCGGTTCCAATTCACATCTCTACCCAATATAGATCCCCAAGGCACTCCACTACCCACTCCCTTCCACTGAGAAAATTGTCCATTTAATCCTACTCTCTGTTTCCTGTCTTTTAGCCAGTTTGTAATCCATGAAAGGAGATTGCCACCTATCTCATGACTTTTTACTTTTCCTAGAAGCCTCTCCTGAGGAACTTTGTCAAATGCCTTCTGAAAATCCAAGTACACTACATCTACCGGTTCACCTTTATCCACGTTTATTAACTCCTTCAAAAAAGTGAAGCAGATTTGTGAGGCAAGACTTGCCTTGGGTAAAGTCATGCTGACTTTGTTCCATTAAACTATGTCTTTCTATATGTTCTGTGATTTTGATGTTTAGAACACTTTCCACTATTTTTCCTGGTACTGAAGTCAGGCTAACCAGTCTGTAGTTTCCCGGATTGCCCCTGGAGCCCTTTTTAAATATTGGGGTTACATTAGCTATTCTCCAGTCTTCAGGACAATGAATGATTTTAATGATAGGTTACAAATTTTTACTAATAGGTCTGAAATTTCATTTTTTAGTTCCTTCAGAACCCTGGAGTATATACCATCTGGTCCAGGTGATTTACTACTCTTCAGTTTGTCAGTCAAGCATACCACATCTTCTAGGTTCACCGTGATTTGGTTCAGTCCATCTGAATCATTACCCATGAAAACCTTCTCCAGTACGGGTACCTCCCCAACATCCTCTTCAGTATCACTGAAGCAAAGAAATCATTGAATCTTTCCGTGATGGCCTTATCTTCTCTAAGTGCCTCTTTATCCCCTTGTTCATCTAACGGTCCAACTGACTTCCTCACAGGCTTTCTGCTTCAGATATATTTTAAAAAGTTTTTACTGTGAGTTTTTGCCTCTACGGCCAACTTCTTTTCAAATTCTCACTTAGCCTGTCTTATCAATGTCTTACATTTAACTTGCCAATGCTTATGCATTATCCTATTTTCTTCTGTTGGATCTTTCTTCCAATTTTTGAATGAAGATCTTTTGGCTGAAATAGCTTCTTTCACCTCACCTTTTAACCATGCCGGTAATCGTTTTGCCTTCTTTCCACCTTTTTTTTAAGTTATTCAGGTATGGTTATTCAGATATGGTTAGTCATGTAACTTGAGACTTAACCAGATATATTAAAAAAAGGATATATCCGGTTAAGTTACGCTCAAGAAAAAAAAATTCCAATGCGGTCACTCAACGCACAATAAAGCTCTGGAATTTGTTGCCAGAGGATGTGGTTAGTGCAGTTATTGTAGCTGGGTTCAAAAAAGGCTTTGGATAAGTTCTTGGAGGAGAAGTCCATTAATGGCTATTAATCAATTTTACTTAGGGAATAGCCACTGCTATTAATTGCATGGGATCTTCTTAGTGTTTGGGTAACTGCCAGGTTCTTCTGGCCTGGTTTTGGCCTCTGTTGGAAACAGGATGCTGGGCTTGATGGACCCTTGGTCTGACCCAGCATGGCAATTTCTTATGTTCTTATGTCTCTTCACCTCCTTCCCACCTGAGTTGCAAAGGCCATTTGGTGCTGATCTTTCCACTCCACAAAAATGGTCCATTTATTTAAAATAAAAATTTAATAGCTCAGGAGAACTCTTCCCGCTCCCCCACCCTCTGCTCCAACTTCCCCTTAAATGCGCAAATTTTAATTTTCACGGCCCTCTGAATCACCCCCCAAGGCCCACCCCCCACCCAGCACCTTTATTTAAAGCTGATGGCCAGGATCGCAGAGTTTTCATCATAGGTGCCTAGCAATGGCAGAAGCATCCCCAGAAGTGCCGAGCCCATCTCGCGGTAGCAGGCTACCATGATCCTGGCCATCAAGTTTAAATAAAGGTATTGGGCGGGCTGGGAGAAGGGAAAGGGTTGGGGTGGGCATTGGGAGGATGATTCAGAGGTCCTCAATATTTAAAATTTGCACATTTAAGGGAAAGTTGGAGCAATGGGACCCCTCCTCAGAACGCCCCTAGTTTTTTGCACAGAAACATGTATTGTATAAAGTTGGCTGATATTTGCACATATTTCACTTATGAAAACACTTTCTTGTGTGCATATTTCAATGTATCAGTTTGCTGATGCCTACACCATTTGAACCAGATCTTCACCGGTTCCCCTATACTGTCCACCAGTTCACCTACACCCCTCACCATTTGCTTCAGACCTCCACCCAAAAACTTCAGACAAACGAGAAGTTAGATTTAATTTCCACAATTTGATTTGCAGAAGTAAAAGCATGATTGATGACATATATGTGTACTTGTTTATAAAATACATTAATCTATGTGTACTTCCAAAAATCTATGGGGTAGATTTTAAGAGGCGCGCGAGCAGCCTACTTTTGCTTGCGCATCAGACTCAAGCAAAAGTACGCTGGATTTTAGTAGATACGCGCGGAGCCGCGCATATCCACTAAAATCCTGGATCGGCGCGCGCAAGGCTATCGATTTTGTATAGCCTGCGCGCGCCGAGCCGCGCTGCCTCCCCCCGTTCCCTCCAAGGCCGCTCCGAAATCGGAGCGGCCTCGGAGGGAACTTTCCTTTGCCCTCCCCTCACCTTACCCTCCCTTCCCCTACCTAACCCACCCCCCCGGCCCTGTCTACACCCCCCCCTTACCTTTGTCGGGGGATTTACGCCTCCCGGAGGGAGACGTAAATCCCCGCGCGCCAGCGGGCCTGCTGCGCGCCGGGCCGCGCCCCGGGGGCGGGGACGGAGGGCGCGGCCACGCCCCCGGGCCGTAGCCACGCCCCGTACCCGCCCCCAAAACGCTGCCGACACGCCCCCGCAACGCCGCGCGCTCCGGCCCCGCCCCCCGACACGCCCCCCTCCGAGAACCCCGGGACGTACGCGAGTCCCGGGGCTCTGCGCGCGCCGGGAGGCCTATGTAAAATAGGCTTCCCGGCGCGCAGAGCCCTGCTCGCGTAAATCCGCCCGGTTTTGGGCGGATTTACGCAAGCAGGGCTCTGAAAATCCGCCCCTATGTGTACGTCCAGAAATCCTTTGAAATGCCTTCTTTGTATGTGCATACTTTTCTGTTCAGCTTCGACAGTATGATTATATGCCCACCCATCCTCAAATTTTCTTCCTGTGTACAGAGGCTACTTATGTATGTATATATTGATTTTACACAGATAACCTCTGTGGAAGTCTTTGAAAATTCAGTCCTGTTTCAGATCACTTTCTGGGTGTCAGCAAGCCAGGTATATGTGTAAGACTTCTACTTAAGAAGGTAGTGCATATCACTCCAGAAATTCATAAATATAAGACAGCAGCAGGTGTTAGCAGCATGTGGCACTTATATCCCCAAGAAAAGCTTAAACACCAACATATAGAAATAAGACCTTGATGTCTTTAATGCAGTTTGCTCCAACTGGATCAACAGATCTCCTGAGAGTAGAGAAGGTTTTCCAGATGTGATCATGGTCCACCAAAGATAAAGGTTAGATCCAAGAAATGACATAATAAAACATCAATGTCAAACTGTCAAAGACAGAAAAAACTTTATTAACACAGGCCAATGTGTACACACAAACAACAAAAAAAGATCTAAAAAAAATATTTGTTTTTAGCACCTTGATTGGGCTGTGGGTGAATGATTGAGAAGTTCAGGGAACCTCTCTTAGGGGGACCCCTTTTGCGTGCAATCACTAAATGGGTGCGGAATTGGGGCGGCGTCAAGACCGAAACATGAGGAGTCGGGGTGACACGGGGGCGGATGCCGCGAAGACATCGCGGACAGTGAAAAGGTAAGAACCCTTTTCGCTGCCAATTTCGCGCCCAATAGCACCACCTTTTATGATGGCGCTATTGGGTGCCAATGCCGGCAGCAATCACACCGCAGAGGTACGATCGCTGCCAGCTTTTGCAGGCCCGCCACCTGCTTCACTCCCCCGCTCCCCTGTACCGCGCGATTCAAAGAGCCCGGCGATATTAGAGAATCTAGCCCTTAATTAGAAGTCTTACAAGTACACCTGGTTTGCTGACACCCATTAGTTGCATTCCCTTTATGATTAGCTTTTGATCGCAAATGGTGTCATTTTTGCTTGATACGATTCATCATCTGTCTCTAGTTGTTACACTGTTCCTGTCTTTAGGACAGTATTTACAGGCTTTTTTATTTTCAGATCACTTTCTGACATTTTTAAGCATGAATTATAATGTCCCTTCTCATTGGAATAAACTATGTTTTTTTCACTGTGCTAGCTCTTTTTTCATCATAGACTACCCATTGTTTCATTTAACATCTCTCTTCAGGAAAAAACTTTAGTGCATAGTATGACTAATGTACCTATCACTTGCTTTGCAATTGGTCTATAGAAAAACAATATATATACATGGCACATATTTTTGTTAACTTGGCAATCAAAGTTTTTTTGTCTTATTTTCTGGCAAAAGTTATATCTGTGGATTTTCCATTTTTTTGGTTCAACTTATTTTTCTTCTTGTAAATCAAGGAATAATTCTACATTTTATTTTGTCCTTATTTCACCATGGATTTGCAGGCAGAAGAGTTTGGGAGGGTCTTACATATTTGCAGCACAGCATTCAATGCATTAGTTGTGATCATTCTTTTGATATAGGTATTATAGGGCAATCTCTTTGCTGATCAAAGGGTAGTAATAGCAGTTGTAAGAAACAGTAAATCAGATAGAAAGTCTTACCAAAAATATATTGCATCCTCTTTCTCCCACAAAGTTACGTTGTGCGCATGTTTATTTTTGTTTTTCTGCCAAATGTAAGATTCACACAAAAAAATCACACAGTTTATGCCTCTGTATAATAGGAAGTTGTAAAAAATTATGCTGCAAAATATGTTGGACCCTATTCAGTAAAAAGGTTTTACCATTGATACAGAATGGAAAAAAGTTATCTTTGAATATAGTCCTTAGTTCACATAATATAAAACACTAATTTGTCCTAAGGTAAGAGAAGGGGATTTAGAAGACTCTGTAGTATTGGTGGATAAACATAGATAAGACTGTGATGATTGAATCAATCTAACTCTTGGGTAGGAATGTGCTTTCATTTTAATTGAATGGTTAGAATGTGATGAATGAGTCCATTTTCAACTCATTCCAAATTTAATAGTTTCAGAATTTTCAGAATGAGTCCATTTTTAGTTTATTACATTTGGAATGAACTATTCAGAATTTTTGGTTTGGCTATGCCAGAACACATGTCTGCAAGAGATCCCTGAAGACATCATTTATGAAATTTTGAAATACCACCAGAGCATTGGACAGCTCAAAGGGCATTTGTAATGTCTGTCTCTCATGTTAAATGCAGTCTTCCATTCGTCCGCCTTTCTGATTCTTATCAGATTATAAACTCCATGACAGTCCAGCTTAGTGAAGATCCTGGCTCTTTTGAGTTGATCAAAGAGCTCAGAGATGAAAGGGAATGGGTATTTGTTCTTAACAGTAATGGAAGTCAGATGATGGTAGTCAATACCGAGCATAAACGACCCATTGTTTTTGGCGACAAAGAAACCCTGCTCCTGTAGACGATGGGGATGGGCAGGTAAAACCCCATTCCAGGTTTTCTTTGATTTACTTGATCATAGCCTGGGTCTCTGGCACAGATACAGATAAACCCTTCCACAAGGTGGCATTTTCCCAGGTTGGAGGTCTATGGGTCAATGAAGGGGAAAAGTCTTCTCTTGTTTCTTATTGAAAACATCCAGGAAGGCTTCATAGGCCAGGGGGTATTGCGAGGTCTGAAACTTCAATGGTGGTAGTTGAGACAACTGAGCTAAGGCAATGTTGGAAGCAGTAAGAACTCCAAGACTAGATGTCTCATGTACAACAGTTTACTGTGGGACCATGTTGCTGGAGCCAGGGTAAACCCAGGACTAGAGGATTGACAGACCTTCAAAGAATATAAAACGAGATTTGTTTGTGATACAGGAGGCCCACCCTGAGGATCATGGGATAGGTCATAGCCATGATATTCCCGGGCAGCATCTCTCCATTTAAATCAAAGAAATGAAGAGTGGATGGAGCAGCAGATCCATTGGATTCAGCCAGGATCCCTTTGGTACCTGTTTGGAGATGAACAGGCAAGATAATCTGAGAAAGGGAGGTGTTTCCAGATAAACTTAGGGCTACCTCCCCAGCCAGCCCTAGACACTGGAGTTTCTTATATGTGAAGGATATGTTCTGATGTAGTTCCTGGAGGCAGCACAATAGAGGCACAGATTCAGAAACAGGCATTAATATTTCTCATCTTCCATCAATCAAGAGCGACCCACTTGCATAGGTTCCTGTGGAGAAGCAGCTGAATTAGAATTTTTGACTATGACCAGTAGAGGGCATTGGAATTTAGGAGCCAGGAATGGTGCTGCACGGGAATGTTCTTGCTCCCAGGACCTCTCCTGAAAATGAACGTCGATCTGAGTGCAAAGGGACATCAGTGCATCCAAGGATGTAGGAATCTCTCACTCAGCAAATTTGTCTTTGATCTGAGTAGTCAGGCCTTGACAGAATAAACTTTCTTCTTTCCATCGAAGCTCAGCTGCCAGGGTCCTGAACTGGATTGCATACTGACCCACCATTTCTGATCTCTGATCTCAGGAGGTCAGCCACAGTGGAAGAGGAAGGGCCTGGTTCCTCAAAGACTACGAAGTACACAAGGAAGTCAGCTAGGTTGCTCAGCATGGAATCATTCCATTCTCATAGTGGAGTTGCCAAGGCCAATGTCTATCCAGTAAGGATGGAGATAATGTAGGCTATTTTAACCTGGTCCAAGGGGAAGCTTGCAGTCTGTATTTTGAAGATGATTTGACATTAGTTCAAGAACCCTGTGCAGGTTTTGGGGTTCCCATCATAGCTGGGTGATGGCAAAAGGCTAGGATTACAAGCAGAACCTGTTGCATTGGAGGAGTCAGCAAGATGATCGGTGGCTGAACGACAGTGGTCCCCAACTGAAAGGAGTCCATGCATTCATATAGGGTTTGCACAGACCCTGTGAGCTGCAGGACATGAGTCAACGAAACTCATGGCCTTTGCAATCTATTTTGATGTGGGATACTGAGCATTAGAACCACTGTTAAATTTGTGTAGCCTATCTTGTGTAAACAGAATATAGGCCTTAACAGGTGGCTGACATGCCTCAGAACTAGATCTGCCTAGCCAGCTACTTCCTCCTTGGATTGAGCCCACTGGTTTTGGTGGCCAGCAGGACTTTCCAGGTCAGATATGAAGGTGGTAGTGATAGACAAGGCCAGTGGCTGGATTAAGATTCTGACAGGTGGAGTACAGGGATGAATAAGGTCTAAACCAAGGTGAAGATAGGCTGAAAGTAAGGTGAAGCTGAGGTCCAATCTGAGGTCAAGGCAGGCTGAGAATAAGGCAAAGTGAAGGTCAGAGAGAGCACCATGAAATAGACAAGAGCAGGGGGAGTGGAATAAGGCAGTTCATAGAGACACAAGAGAAAGACCAGGAGCATGGCAACACAGATGGGAACCAGCCAGGTACATGGAAGGGTGAGCAGGAAAGTAGAGGAACAGAACTAGGATGAAACAAGAATACACTGAAGCAACTAGTACTGTGGATGAACAGGAGACCTGTTGTGAATGCAGGGACTAGCTGCGAGACCAACATTTAAATCTCCCAGCAGAGTGATGTCATTGACTGGTGCCACTGAACAGGTTCCTGCCCTGGGGTCTACAAATACCTGGAGTGTGTACATGTGCCTAAGTAGTCAATGGTAGCAGGGAGCCATGGAGTCGATGGTGTCCTGGTGGTAAGTGAGGCTGCCCATGATGTGGTTGCTGCGGTCAGACAGTTATTTTATTATAATGATTTATCTATTATTGTTGTTTGACTTGTCTTTGGTGCACATTATTTATGTATTTGTTTTCTGTTTACTCTGTATGTATGTTGTTAACCACTGAGACTGGTGGATCAGTGGGCTATAAATAATTTAAATAAATAAATAAAAACATACATATCTAAATTATTGCAGAGATTTGTAATTAGCATGGGAAAGGCAGGGTGTGGGAGGGAACTAAAAGGGGAGGGATCTTGTATGTTCATCTATCCAAGATGGAGTACTAAAGAGAAAAACAAAGCAGATTGTCCTGGATAAGGACAGATATCTTGCAGGCAATCAAACTCTGTAACAAGCAGGTGTGAGGAAAGAATAGTAGGGCAGACTGGATGGGTCAATTAGTCTTCTTCTTCCATCATCTACTATGTTACTATATAATTTGGAAGAGCACATGATTTTGCTCATTTCTAAAACCTGACCATGCTAGCTCTTCTTCCCATTTGCCAAATTTCCAATTGTTACAAGAATGGACTCCTCCATCTACTACCTGTTATCTGCCATTACTCTCCACATCTGATTACAAAATCTCTTGTATTCTGACCTAATCATTTGCTTAGAGTCAAATGTGCCAAAGGATTCCTCCTATGTTATTTCTTTTGTGGAAAGTGCTTGGCACATCTGATCCTTTGGTAGCAGCACACTCTTGTTATTGATGTAAAACAATAAAGAAATTATGCTAGAAAAATAGTTTGCATTTTTCTATGATGATTATTGCTGTTATTATTATTGCTAATCATTTATGATATATGATTTGAATGATAGATTAATATTAACCAACACACAAAAATATTTGAAATATCAAGCATCAGTGGAACTATATTTCTTAAATACTGTTCCCATCATATCTGAACCATCTGTTGCCACCAAACTGTCATCTGTTCTTGGTGAGTTAGATACAGTGATTCAAATGTCTCTGGTCGCCAGTCCAGGGTTTACTAATTTGCTCATTTTTAGTAATATTTGCTCTTTATTTTACTGCCCCATCTCCCCAGCATCTCTTAGCCAAATAGTTGTTTTGTTGTTCATGAACAAATTAGGAACTGTATTCAGTCAATGAACTGATCACTCTGTTCTTTGCAATAGCTGATGCACCCTGCTTTATACTATGCTGTAATTATTTTTCCAAAGCAGCATGCACTGAAAAGCTTGGAAAAGGGTATTATAAACCATCTTACATCCTTGCCAGAAAATTGTACAGCTTGCTGAGTTTTAATTATTACCAGGGCAACATGAATGCCCTTGAAACCACAAATGCCAAAACTATGCAACCAACTTTTTGGCAGTTTCATACATTATAGATACAGCAAATTGAATTCCACTGGCATAAAATTCCAAGAAACCTAATTTACAGTGTTTCACAATTGCTCATAGTGCTTTTAGTTTATTGCATTATTTCATACTGTTTCAGTTAGGTTTTTAGAAGTTCCTAACATTGTCATACTTCAGAAATATACAATTAATTCAAGGTGATTTAATTCACAAATCATCTGCTATAAATTGATCTGTGTAGAATAGCTTGCTACTTATACAGACTCATCTGAGCTGTCAGAATACAATTAGTAATGTATAGAGGGATACTGTAGCATTTGTGAATTTATGGTACATTCATTGTAAGGTTCACTTTTCAAGGATTTAAGAACAGCAATTCCTTGAATCCATTAATTGTAAAATGACATAACAATTTCCCCAAGTAGAGGCCGTGGAAAACCCTTGCATTTGAAGAATATAAAGAGTGGCTGTCATCTAGATTGTTTTAATTACTTTTACTCAGTTGAACTCTTCCCCATGAATTATCATTTGAGGAACTAACAATCTCAGCAGTAATCCACCAGCAAATGATTTATCTGACTAGGAGTGCCTGTATGTGTGCTTTCTCAAAGATCACTGTGCCTAACAGTGATATAGATAAATGTGAGGGAAATCTAAACTTGAGTTTGTTCCATGAGCATAATATTTTGAAGTTACAGCTGTATGGGAAAGCCTTCTTTTAAGGTGTTCCAGAAACAACATAAAGTTTATATAATTCAATGGTGATTTAATGGTTTAAAGGATTTACACATCTTGTCAATAGAACTGTGAGGGCATTGCTTCATTTCTGACCACACAAAGTTACCCTGGAAGTAAAAGATTAATGGTAATGCCAAATCATAGCCTCTCCATCTACAATTCTGCTCTCTTGTTTTATTTTTGCCGGTGATTTCCATGATACTTTCCAGCATGCTTTCAGGGAGTTCAGGAGGCTAAGCAAGGAGGTTTGAGGCTGAAAGGGTCTCTCACACCGGAAAGAATCTGGCCACGTTATGGCAGCTGATCCTAGCCAACTTCAGGAGGAAAGAGCTGATTTTAAGTATCCCCTAGTGGGCAGTTTATGGAGTGGCAATAACAGCTGCTTCAAAACAGGCTGGTTTTCTGCACCATTGGGCAAGGCTGAGTAAAATAATGCCCCTAAGGAGCAAGCTCCATTCTTTTTTTTTCTAAAAATAAAAAAAAAAAAAGAAAGAAAAGCTTGCCAAGCTTGCCTGACTGGCCTAATTAATGGCAATGGGGAATTTTCTTTCCCTAATTATGCTGTATTTTTCTCTCTAATTATTCAGCCTCCCAAGCCACACTAAACAAAGCAGTTTGCACATAGCATGGTCTGTAGCTACATATACTGAGCGTAGTTGTATATATCTAGCACAAAGTGGTGCTTTGCTGTAGAAAGATCTTTTTTATTTAATTGAGGTGGTTAAAAAATGTGCAAGTAGGTGGTCACCGAGCTAAAAAGAAATGGTTTAAACAATGATAGTTCAGATTAGAAGTATCAATCACAGTACATTATATACCAGTGCCACTTACTGTAGCTGGATAAGTTTCGACTTATCCGGCTAAGTGCTGGAGGCTTAATATCCACCCAGGATCAGCGGTCATCACTTAGCCAGACAACTACTTATATGGATAAGTTTCTTTTATCCTGTTAAGGGGCTGGAGGGGTGAGAGTGTTTCAGAGAGGATCCGGCTAACTCCAATATTCAGCATTAGCCAGATAACTTACCCAGCTAACTCTGGTTGTGCCACAGACCTCTCCTAACGTTATCTGGATAAATGTAGGCGTGCCCACACCACTGAAAAGACAGGCGAAGTTAGCTGGATACCAATTAACGCCCCAATTTTAAAAAGCCTGGCACACGTAAAATCTAGGAGATACGCGCAGAAGTGCCAGGCCATGCAAAAAGGGTGGGTCTGGGGGTGAGGTCTGGAAGGGGAGGGGAGGGCCGGGGGTAGACTGGGACAGTGGCCATTAGGCCCTATCTCAGGGAAGCGTGTGCTGGCAGGCGGCTGGTGCGCCGAAGTTACTTCTGCTCCGAAGGAGCAGTAAGTATTAAAACAAAAAGGGGTCAATTTTAAAACCCGTGTGCACACATCCATGTGCGCGCAGTTCCCGGTGAGCACACATGGACATGCAGATTTATAACATGCGTGTCGCCATGAGAATCTTATAAAATACGATTCCCACGCGCATATGCGTGGCTGATTTTAATATTGGCGCATGCATGTGCAGGCAGGAATCTTCTAAAGCACGCAATGGGGGTGAATTTTTCTAAAGAAAGCACCGCAACACAACAGGTCCTTCCCCAGCTCCCTCCCTGTCCAATCCAATTAAGGAGTGGACTGGGAGGGAACTTCCCTATTCCCCTAGCTACCCTTCCTATCTTTTCCCCTGTTCTCTCCTCCCTGACCCCTAACCTCTACCTAGCTAGCCCAATTTTTTTGGTTTTCATACTTACTGCTCCTTTGGAGCAGAAGTAACTTCAGTGTGCTGGTCGGCTGCTGGCGCGCACTTCCCTGGGACAGGGCCTAATGGCCACTGTCCCGGTCAGCCCATGCCCTGCCCCTTTTTGCTGGCTCGGCCCTTCTGCGCGTATTGGGAGATATGCGTGTGGCTGGGCTCTTTCTAAAATGCGCTCAGCATGTACACGGCCCAGCCACATGCGTATCCCCTGGATTTTATGTGCGTGGTCTTTTTAAAATTTGGTCTAAAAATTTAAACTAGCTAGGTAGGGGTTAGGAGTCAGGGAGGACAGGGAAAATGGTAGGAAGGGTAGTTAGGGGGATAGGGAAGTTCCCTCCCAATCCCCTCCTTAATTGGAGAGGACTGGGAGAGACCTGGGAAAATCCTACTTGCGTCACCAGGCGTATTTTTTTAAATACGGAAGAGACCACCTGCCCACACATGCACACATGGACATTAAAATCTGGCGCACATGTGCGCGCAGGAATCATATTTTATAACATGCGCATGCTGACGGGTGCATGTCATAAAATAGCTACAAAGCAAACGTAAGGAAGTAGATGCCAAAGAAAGTCTTTTCCAAATTCTTTAATGGCTGGAGATGTATAAAATCAACAAAAACCGCCCAAAAATAAAAAATAAAATAGCCACATCCATGTGCATGCACCGGGAATTTCACGCACATGGATGCCCATGCACGTTTTTAAAAATCGACCCTTGTCTGAACAACATGTGAGAAAGGATGGGTGAAACCTCAAATGAGACTTTTCGCCATTTCAAAAAAATCATGAAAAAATACCTGCCTTTGCTAATTTTCATGATACATTTTAATAGGCACATTTTCCATTGAAATGCACAATTTTGTGGCTTTATGCTGACTTTAACTTTTTGCGCATCTTTACGTTTCGTAATAAAAAGTTGTGACTTTTTGGAACTAAATTTCATTATTATTAATTTACCTGCTTCTTGCTCCCCACTTACGAATCAACGTCAATGAAATCACACCAAGTTAACTTCTTTTTAAAATGTTGGGTTCAATATTTAGTTGGTTTGTCCTGCTAAGTTTGAGACTTAACGGGACATACCATGTTTTGTTTTGTTTTTCAATTCCCACATGATGCTTGCCTCCAAGTTATATAAGTAGTTAGGTGGATAAAACATCCAGATAACTTGGAGATAGTCCAGGGGGGTTCTGGTACATTGTTAAAATAGCTAGATAATTTAATCTGGTTATTTTCGGTACTCAGAGTTAACTGGTCTATGTAGCTGGCTAACTCTAGTCATGCTGGAAAGCAACCCTAAAGTTAGCCTGCTCAGTTTATGGAATTGGATTAGGACTTTATCTGGCTATATTTAGTATAACACCTAATCAGCACTGTGCCACTAAATATCTGTGACAGTTTATCTGGCTAACTTTAGCCGGTTAAATTGTCCGTTTGCCACACTGCTGAATATTGACCTAAATATTTTCCCTCAACCTACTGTTAAATATTTCACTTTGCTGTAAATGCATCAGTTTTGCAATAGATTATGAATCTAGTAGATGAAAGCAATTTCAAATTCTCTTAGAAAAATGTAACTGCCAGAATTAAAGTTGATGTATTCATATAAAGGCAGATTTTCAACCCAACGCATGTATGTCCATGTGCACATGGTTCCCAGCGCGCGCACATGAACGCAATCATTTTATAACGTGTGTGTTGGCACGTGCATGTTATAAAATACATCTGCACTTCGGATTTTAATCTACATGCGTATGTGCGGGCGGCCCATGATCCTTGTGCGCATGGGGGGAATTTTCTAAAGCACTCGCAGCAAAGCGATCAGGCCTTTTCCCAGTTGCCGGTTTCCGGCATGCGCATATGGATGTGGCTATTTTATGACATGCGCGTGTCAGCGCACACAGGGGCGGATTTTCAGAGCCCTGCTCGCATAAATCCGCCCAAAACCGGGCGGATTTACGCGAGCAGGGCCCTGCGCGCCGGTAAGCCTATTTTACATAGGCCTACCGGCGCGCGCAGAGCCCCGGGACTCGCGTAAGTCCCGGGGTTTTCGGAGGGGGCGTGTCGGGGGGCGGTCCCGGTCGTCGCGGCGTTTTCGGGGCGTGTCGGCAGCGTTTTGGGGGCGGGTACGGGGGCGTGGCTACGGCCCGGGGCGGTCCGGGGGCGTGGCCGCGCCCTCCGTACCCGCCCCCAGGTCGCGGGTGGGTTAGGTAGAGGAAGGGAGGGGAAGGTGAGGGGAGGGTGTTAGAGGATTCCCTCCGAGGCCGCTCCGATTTCGGAGCGGCCTCGGAGGGAACGGGGGTAGGCTGCGCGCCGGCTATACAAAATCCATAGCCTTGCGCGCGCCGATCCAGGTTTTTTAGTAGATACGCGCGGCTCTGCGCATATCTACTAAAATCCAGCGTACTTTTGTTTGCGCCTGAGCGCAAACAAAAGTAGGCCTATTCGCGCTCCTTTTAAAATCCGCCCCACAATTTATAAAACTTTCCTATAACCCTATCTACTCTTCCTCCTTTTTCCCCTCTCCTCCCCAACTCTTAAACTAAACCAAACTATCCCCTATTTTATTTCTTTCATACTTACTGCTCGCCCAGAGCAGAAGTATCTTCCGTAGTGCTGGCCGGCTGCCAGCGTATACTTCCTTGGGAAAGGGCCTAATGGCCGCTGTCCTAGCCAGCCACCGCCCTGCCCCGACCGGGACTGCCCCTTTTAGTTGGCCCGGCACTTCAGTGCATATCGGGGGTTATGGACATGGCTGGGCACTGGGGCGGGCACTGGGGCGGATTTTCAAAGGCCCGCGCGCCGGCGCCCCTATTTTGCATAGGCCGCCAGCGCGCGTAAAGCCCCGGGACGCGCGTAAGTCCCAGGGCTTCCTGTCGGGGGCGTGTCATTTAGGGGCGGGGCGCGGCGTTTCGGGGGCGGCGACGTGGGCGTGGTTTCAGCCCGGGGAGTTCCGGGGGCATGGCCGCGGCCTCCGGAACAGCCCCCGGGACCGGACCACGGAGCGGGGCAGCCGGCCAACGCGCGCAAAGTTATGCCTGCTTTCAGCAGGCGTAACTTTGCTGACAAAGGTAAGGGGGAGGTTTAGATAGGGCCGGGGGGGGGTGGGTTAGGTAGGGGAAGGTGGGGGGAGGGCGAAGAAAAGTTCCCTCCGAGGCCGCTTCGAAATCGGAGCGGCCGCGGAGGGAACAGGCAGCGCGCGCTGGGCTCGGCGCGCGGAGGTTGCACAAATGTGCACCCCCTTGCGCGCGCCGACCCCGGATTTTATAAGATACGCCGGCTACGCGCGTATCTTATAAAATCCAGCGTACTTTTGTTCGCGCCTGCTGCGCGAACAAAAGTACGTGCTCGCGCAAGTTTTTAAAATCTGTCCCACAGCGCACACCAGGCCCAGCCACGTGCGTGACCCCCGAATATTATGCGCGTGGGTCTTTTAAAATCTACTTGATATTGAGGGATGAGGGGTGAGGCAAGGGGTTGCTAATGTTAGTTATTATTGATGTTGAAGGAGTAGGTATTTTGTTTTTTACTCTATGGGGAGAATTTTCAAATGTTCATGAGCTTAAAAATTAGCATATATGTGTGTAAGTAGCTTCTATTCACATATTCCATATTTTATAAAAGTTAAATATACGTGCATATTTCCACTTTCATGTGCATTTATATGCTCATAAAAAAGGAGCAGTCTCGGGACAAGATGAGACAGGGCCAAAATTTACGCATTTAAGTTGCTATTTTAAAAGACGTGTGTACATTTCCCATCTCACTCGAATATTTTTACACCTGCTAATTATCTGTCATAGTGATTAATTTAAGAGTACAGTATTCTCATATATGGATATCCTATTATTCATATAAATGGAATTTCCATTCCACAATCCAAATAGTGTATATTATTGAATCATGTAACCGAAACTTTATTGGCACCTACTAGCTAATTTGTAATCCTAACCAGACTTATTTATGTGCCTATCTGTAAACCGTTGTGATGGTATACTACTAAACGATGGTATAGAAAAGTTTTCAAATAAATAAATAAATAAATTGTGTACTATTGTCTGGGTGGGAGGTCTGGGTGAAGTGGGGGGAAATCAGGTTGAAGAACCAGGAAGATCTCAATGACCTGCATAAGTACTGGGTGAACTAGAAGACTAATTGGTAAACTGGTTGATTTCATTTACATGCGCATGTTTTTAAAATTGTCTAACATGCATATAAATTAGGAATTTAATAAGTCCTATTTACTTTTGTGCATAAAATATATGTGTATATATTTTTTAAATAAGTAAGAAAGGTATGCACGTTCAATGCATTTATATACATGCTTTCAGTTCATTGCATATATTTGCACATAAGCATATATTGCACATAGAGATATGTGTATTTTATAAAATGCAAGTATATCATATGCATAGGTTGTAATTACATAGCAACTCACCAATACTGCCTTCTGTATTATCATTGAAAAATCCCTATAAAAATATAAATTACAAAATAAAGAACTAATGCAAAAAATGTTCTATTATCTGTACAAGTGAGATTAAGGCAGGGATTAGTAATTTTGGTCCACGAGTGCCACAAGCAGGTCTAACTTTCATAATATCCTGGTTGCCATCTACCTCATCTGGCCGTGTTCCAGGGATCATCCACGCAGAGGCCCAACTAAGACCAGCATGCCCTGTCATCCCTGTGGGGAATGTGGGTTGGTGGTGGTGAAGCTTCTGCTGGCCTCTGCTTCCTGTCCGGCCTTGCCTCCCGACGATGGGGACCTCCTGACACATGGTACCCCTCACAGCCCTAACAAGGAAGGGCACAGACCTTAAGAACTGGATGCCCGAGGCTATCTTAGCCTTTAAGGCCACTGATTACGGCCGACAGCCTCAACGACCTCTGCCAATGCTACTGTCCGTCTCTTCCCCAGTGGCCCAAGCCACCGCTCAAGCTCTACATGTTGTGTGGACCCACACATCCAGGATGCACCAGGAGGCTGCCAATTGTGCCAAAAAAGCAACCAACGCCCATCACAGATCTGCCCTAGTGTTCCATCCTGGAGATAACATTTGGCTAAGCACACGCCACATATGCATTAAACTGCACTCTCAGCGCCTGGCTCTGAATTTCAATGGCTCTTTCTCAGTCACCAGACATGTTGAACCAGTATCATACCAGCTCTGCCTTCTGCCTTCCTTAAGGATCTACAACACATTTCACGAGTCACTACTCAAACCACTGATCCTATCATGGCCTTAACGGAAATCTCCCAAACCTCCTTTACTCATTGCGGATCCGGACCCTACCTACCAGGTTCATGAAGTCCTTGATGTCCAGAAGAGAGGCTGAAAATGGGAGTATCTCATTTCCTGGGAGGGTTATGGCCCCAAAGAGAATTTGTGGGAGCCAGTTGCCTATATCCTGGATAAAGAAATTCTGAGATAGTTCCACGCTTCTCATCCCGGTA